>NC_139001.1:101778839-102162388 GCF_964374135.1 Grampus griseus
AGTCCACAGCCTGGTAGGAACCGGGCCGCACAGCAGGAGGTGAGCGGCGGGTGAGCAATTAAGCTTCCTCTGCTGCTCCGCATAGCTCCCCATCACCGCTTGAACCATCCCCCCCCCGCCCCCGTCCGTGGAAAAATTGTCTTCCAGGAAACCGGTCCCTGGTGCCAAAAACGTTGGAGACCACTGCTGTATAGAACATCTCATCCTTGGGGTCCATCTATCATGGTCCTCTTTTTCCTTCAAGAAAGAAACTGCCTTTGTGATGTTTTCCTTAATTCCCCTTAAAAAGTTATTCAACCAGCAGTACAAGCGTGTTCCCTTTTCTCCACATCCTCTCCAGCATTTATTGTTTCTAGATTTTTGATGATGGCCATTCTGACTGGTGTGAGATGATATCTCATTGTAGTTTTGATTTGCATTTCTCTAATGATTAATGATGTTGAGCATCTTTTCATGTGTTTGTTGGCAATCTGTATATCTTCTTTGGAGAAATGTCTATGTAGGTCTTCTGCCCATTTTTGGATTGGATTGTTTGTTTTTTTGTTATTGAGCTGCATGAGCTGCTTGTAAATTTTGGAGATTCATCCTTTGTCAGTTCCTTCATTTGCAAATAGTTTCTCCCATGTGCATAGTGCATAGGACACCATGTGCATAGTGCATAGGACACCAGCACACAGGGACTCATATACCATAAAAAGATACTTGAAAAGGAACGTCAGCATGGGCTGCTGTTGAAATTATGGATGGTGTTTGCCCAGATAGCAGGAATACAGGGCCTTAGCCCTGAATCCTCACTTCCTTTGAGCCAGCATTTTGTAATATGCTGAGACAGAGATCATTGCAAAAGGGAAACTCAAAGCAAGAATTAATTACTGGTTTCATCAACTCACCCATATTTACTGAGCTCCTGCTAAGTGCTGATCACTGACTCTATAAAGATGATGACACACAGTTTCTAAGTCCTTACTCTTAAGAATGCAGAGTGAGAGGAACCGCAGTAAACAATTAATAACAATAATGAGGATGTTAATGCAACGTGATAATGCTAAGAATACATGGGCTAGGCGCTATTGGAGCAGAAAAGGTTGGCAGCTTAGACAAAGAGGAAGTCAACTAAGCTTCCCATAAGAAAAGACACTTCAGCTGATTCACAAAGGAGAAGTAAAAGTTAGCTAGGTGAGGAGAGTACGTGTGTGTATAAGTGTGTGTGTTTACACAGGCATGTTGGTGTAGAAATAGTGATGGGAAGCAGAAAGCTGCAGATAGAAGGAAAAACATATGAGAAGTCCCAGAGGAAAGAGAGCTTACATGTATCTGGGCAGCTGCTAATAAATTACTTTATGAGATTCAAGAATTAAAGAGGTCCCTCTGTATCAGGCCAAGGTAACTGGTCTTCTACTAAAAGTTAAGGGAAGCAACTGAAGAAGGTTAAGCCTAAGAATGATATTAGCAGTGAGAAATTGCTCACCATAGCAGTTGGTGTCTCATATAGACCATTTCCCTAAAGAGTTCCCCACCTAGTCCCTCTTGTTCTGGGAAATAACAGGTCACAGAAAATCCTCTGCTTATACTAGTGAACAGTCCTTCCTCTTTTGAAATGTCCCCAAACTGCTTGCTTGTCCCCTTGCAGCCAAAGACTGCCAAATGTAACAAAGAGCAATTAGAAAATCTTTTCCAAACTCTCAACTTAGTAGAATGCTTGCCAATCAGAGATTATCTTGGTGTTTCCTTTTATTCCTCTAGAAAACTGACTCTCCTTTCTATACCTTTGAAACTCTGCTGAAGCAAGTGACAGCTGATGGGTCCCTCTCCAAAAGTTTATGATTCACAGCCTGTGTTAATTTTGTCTTGGACTTACTTTTGTCTTTGACATCAGAGATGCCATAGAATAGAAAGTAGACTGAGGATGAGGGAGTGGTTAGACTAAAGGCAAGAAAACAAATGAGGATGCTGATGCTGTAATCCTGGTGAGGAAAAGAGGGAAGAAGGAGGGAGGGAAGGAAGGAAAGGAAGGGAGGGGTGGAGGGGACCTTAGCCAAGGAATGTCAGTAGAGATTAAAAGAAACAGATGGATTCAACAACTACTAAGAAGGATGAAAAGAAGTTTCTGATTTCCAGATAGGAATGTTAACATCCTCTAAATGAATGTCAGCCAGAACATGGTCTGTCCCTAAATAATCAAACTATGCTTTTTAAAACAATAAGTGGAGGAAAGATTATAAGCCATTTTCAAAACATAAAAAGACCATGAACTGAATGGATACAAAATAAACCCACAAGATTTTTAAAGTAGGCCCTCCAGTGTTAGAACAAAGGTAAAGACATGCAGGATTCCTGCTCATAGGTCCTCATATGCAAGAAGGGCTGTCAGGTCAGGCCGCCTGGGAATCATCTACAGCCACAGACACGAGGCTCCTGGAGTAGAGGAAGAGTGAGACTCTCAGCCAGCACCCCTGGTGTTCAGGGCAGAATTCATTGACCAGGTCACACGTTATTAACTCCTCAGGATGAATCAGAAGTGATGACACGTGGGAGTTAGATTTTCTCTCTTCTCCATTTCAAGGGTTCCCCCTACAATTGTGCTGACCTTACTATTCTGCTTGTCCTTTTTCCTGCTCAGCTGGTTGCCTTTTCCCTCCTAGATTGTGAGCCCCTTGGAGGCAGAGCACGTTATCTGTACTTTCTCACTCTCTGCCTCCTTTTCCACTCTCTTTTTCTGCTTCTCAGCTTCTCTGTCTCTCTCTTTGCCTCTTCTCTGCCACCATCTCTACCTCTTCCTGAGCAACCAAAAGCTTCCTTTGGTCCCTCCTACAGCATCTTTACCAGCTCTCCTAGAAGGTATGGGACTGAAACCATGACTTTAAATAACTTATTTTTTTGTTTTCATCTCTCATCTGATGACAAGCACATCTGTGCAATCCAGCTTAGGCTCTCTTGGCATTCTAGGCACACGAGTGCACACACACACACACACACACACACACACACACACACACAATCTGTGACCTTCTACTTACTTAATTAGCTCTTTAAAGAGAATCTCATGGACAAGAACTATGTGATTATATTTGTATCCCTAGCAGCCAGCATAGCTCCTGATACCTAGGAGGTACTTAACCAATATTTGTCAAATGAATGCTTAATAAATGCAGAAAATCTTAACTAATGAAGAATATGAGTCAGGCATCCCTGAAGCAAGTAGAGTAATTAGGTACTAAACTGTGAAAATGATTAGAGGAGGTGTAAACAAATCAATGCCCCACAAATTTTCCATCACAGTGAACATGGGTAATCAGGGCATCTCTGGGTTTCAGTGGGAGATGGCAACTGTGGATAGTCTGACTCCCTGCATATGAAGTATTGTTCCCACATAAAACTATGTCAGCTCATTCAAAAAATATTTAGCAAATAAAGTACACTCAGAGATTAAGATGGATGAAGTCAAGGTCCTCTACCATTTTTCCTTGCCCGTTAAACTCTCTGAGTTGGGGAGAAAAAGGGGTTGCTGTCTGTAAGGGCAGTAATGCAAGAGGCCACTGCATGTATGGGTCTTCTGCAAGATTCAGTCTCTTTACATATCAGAAATGAACTGCTTCCCCCATCCAAAAAATACTCAAGTTTTTCCCAACCACCCCAGTCCAGGGAAAATTCAGCAGACATATGGTAGAGCTTCCCTCAAAATTCATTCCCTGAAGGCATGAGTTCTTTGAACAATTTGAGAAACTGGCACAAACTGGAAAAGACGTTGACGGTTGGAAATGTAAATATGAAATTTTAATGAGGGCTCTTCCTTCTCACCTAAAAGGAGATGGTAAATATTTCATGCCCTGCTCAGCGTGGCTTCAGGCGTCAGGTACCATTCATGAGATAGTCATCATCTTCTCCAAACAGCTAGAACTGGTTTGTGATATTTCATAATACCTGAACCTAGCCCACCTCTGCCACTCCACACAGCAAACACTCAAGCTTCCAGGGTCAAAAAGATCACAATCATCTTAAGAATATGCTGCATTTTGTTTCTTCCTTTGGTCCAGTATTTTTGGCATGTTAGAACAAAGCTCCAATTTATTGGAATATGCAGAAAACAGAAATCAACTTTTGATGAAACAGACTGCAATTAATTGAAATTTTTACTTCATCCAATGTTCTTAGAAATCTATTTTGCTTGCAATGAGCTACTTTGATCATAATGACTCTTCTAAGCTCAAGAAAGGGCTGGCATAGTGGTAAAGAAGAAGTGAATACAGCAAGAGACAAGCATAGAAACAGAAAGAAAACTTCAGGAAATTACAAGACTCAACAGGGAGTGGGAAACCTTTGCCGGAGTCAAAACCAGGATCTAGGACGACAAATCCCAAAACGGCCATGTCAGGAAGGTGGCTTTGGAGAAGAAAAGCAAAAACAGTAGGAGTGTTAAATACCAAGTCAGGTGACCCAAAGAATTTCATTCTTCTAGGCAAGAGCTGAAGACACCAGGCCCAGGGTGGGAAAATGTAGAGTGAACAAGAATAAAATGAGAGCAGGCTTTGTTCAGCTGACTGGTGGAAGGCAAGATTCAATCCTGTGTACCAATAGCCTTGAAGGGAACCTAAGAAACTCAAGGATAAGTGCCCTGCAGTGCCCACCTAAGGACCCGAGGACCAGGTCATTGACTCCAAGGGCAGTTAACAAAGTAAATAAGCCCACAGTTTCTGGTCTATCTCTAGATGTATGATCTTGGGAAATTAGTCAACCTTTCTAAATCACAGTTATGGGATTTAATAGTACCTGGCCTATGTGTGACTACCTCCCTAAATGCACACAATGTGTTGTTTCCAACCTGATTTTGTTCCCAAACCATTTGTAATGTTAGCTCTCCACCCAGTATATCTCCTTCACAAACAAAACAAAACAAAAACCAGAAAAAAGCAATAACTATTTTTGAAATTACTGCTTCTCTTTCCAAGTGTAAGAAATGGCTACTTAGACTATCATCTGACTGATTCTGGCAAGAGGAATGAAAGCCAACAACACCTGGATATTTAAAGAGATGCTGAGAGCCAATTAGAAAATACATCAGGGCTGAGCCTCTCTCCTTTCTGCAACCTCCTCCAGCCTCTAGGTGGCGCCCTGTCCACTTGCCGGTGTCCAGGGCCTTCTGCCTACCTCCTTCCCCCTCAACGAAATTAGAAAAAGACCACATGAACGTCATTTATAGGAGAGTGTGCAAGTCTAGGGTTACTTCTTTCACATCAGATATGTGTTCTAAGCTTTATCTCAGATGAGGAATAAAAGGGATATTAAACATTTAAGAAATTTAAAAGGAGATATATTGCTAGAACCATAGCAGTCATAGCTAATCGCCAAAGACTACTCTGCCGACCGCTAAGGCTGGTCCCAGCTCAACCTATGGAAAATAATTCAATCTTCCTTTAATAAATCAGAATCATTCATAGTCTCAAATTTATCACTCAGAACATTAGACATTTTATTAAAGGGAAATGGAGACTGTGTGCTAATTCTAGGTCATAGCCTGGAAGTTCCTCTTCAGAGAAAAACCACAATATTAAACTGTAAGAGTCTCATCTGACCTTTTCTCCTAAAACTGAAAACAATACCATTTAGTCAACTGAGGAATCCAGTTCAATGGTGTTTTCCTTAGTTTGGACCTTTCCTGTGATCCACAGCAAAACGGGTCTCCGTCTATTCTTATTTACGAAACTCATTACCCAACAAACCAAAAATGGCCTCCCATGCAAGCTGACCTGAAAACCTTCCTGACTGCAACTTGATAAGAAACATTGAATCAATTAAATCCAAGCACAGTGTCCTGAACTGAGTTTTATGGCTGGTAACATGAGCAGCCCGGCTCTTCCGTGCTTTTCAATTAGTTGGGAAGGTGGAGGCAGCCTCCTAGCTCGGGTTTGGAACACGCTGAGGCTCCTCTGGTGGGTGCGGTGGGTAATTAGTGGGCACATGGCAGAGCAGTTGGTTCCGCAGCACGCAGCTGTGGGAATCAAAACCGCAGAACTCCCACCTCCAACCACGTCTCCTCTCTTCTTGAGTTTGCTGCATCGAACGTAATTCCAGGCAGCAGGGGAAAAGTGCATAATGAAAGATGGGGAGTCCGTGCATGCCTGCCTTTATTCTGAGTTTTGAAAATTGGCTTTTTTATTAGGAAGCCAAGGTACCAGAGAGCCTCAGGGAGGTCAAGCAAACGGAGGCCAGAGCCCTGGGGCCAGAAGGGTCCCCTCCCACCGTGATTCAGCCTTTGCAAATGACAGCTCTTCTCATTTCACACCCCAGGAGCAGCAGGTGATGGATCGAAAGGGTAGCGAGTGACAAGCTGCTGTAAGAATAACAGTTCAAAGTTGGAGCATTTGAGCCAGACTACCGATCGTGGGCGAGTTGGAGAGACGGACTGAATCTCAATGTATAGAGGCCCTCAACTCTGTTGTAGTGAAGATTATAATATGAGCACCAAGTATACTGAGCATCTATTATGTGTCAGATTGTTAAACCTCATTTAGTTGTGACTTGAATTATTTTATTGGATAAGGAAAGAAGGGTTCAGAGGGGTGAAATAGCTTACTCAAAATCACATGAGGAGAAGGAGTTGAAGGTGGTCCTTAGACCGAGGACTGCCTGCATGTGGCCCTTTATATCAGAGCCAATCACTATAATCCTTGGCAAACACAAACTCAAGAGCATTCTGAGGCCCAGGGGGCCCCAGTGTTCTTGCCAACTCAACCTCCTAGAAGGTTCACTTTTAGGAGATGTGCTTTTCGAAAGGAAAACCAAAAATAAATAGATTATGGCCGTCCAAGAAGCTATACTTACTCTCTTTTGGGCCTAATTGCAATTAGCACATAAACTCAGCCTCCAATTATGATGTATTTAGCACTGGAAATTAAATTCATTAATTATTGTGAAGCCACCACTGAAATGTTACAGCAAGTCCATTCTCTGAATAAAGTATTTTAAAATTAATGACATACTTATTTCTGCTTATTAACAATTTAATAGCTATGTGTTAAGCATTTTGAATTAAGCGAAAAAGAAAAAGGTTGGATGGAGAATTGGGAGATAATCAAATCAGCAGCACCCTCAAATGGAAAGCAATAGAATAAAGACCCCTAGAGAGAACTGTCTTCTGTCTTCCTAGGAGTTCAAACATGAGAAAGATAGTTGAGCCTACCCTTAGTCCAGTACACTGCACTATGTGGTAAGGATAGAGGTGTGCTTAGGATGCTATGAGAACTCAGAGGAGGATTTGGAGGAATCACACTGGGAGAGACAAGGAAGACTTCCTGGAGGAGGAGGTTGAACCAGTTGTTTAAAGATTGTAACAGTTGACCAGTCCAAGAAGTAGGAGGGAGGAAAGGAGAGTAGATCATTCCAGAGAGGCACCCAAACATGAAAACATGCACACAGGCTATAAGTAGGAAACTGTGTGCCATGTTGTTCCTACAACCTGTTTGGTAAACCAGATGTAGAACTATTAGATCTGGGGGAGATTTAAGCAGAGAAGACACCACGGAGAGTCTTGAATCAATGAATGTTAATAAGTCTGGACTTTACCTCATCAGACAACATTTTTCCATCATTGTGCTCACCAACCAGGAAACAAATTGGCATTTCACAACCAGGAGTGAGACAGTTCATAAGTGTATCACTAATAAAAATTTAAATAACTAAGACATGATTAACTTTTTATAAATTCAAAGTTAGTCTTATAATGATATTCATAATCCTTAGTTACTCACTGTTCTATACATTTTCTTGAGTTGGAGTGAAAAAGAGAATGTTGAAGAAGCATGCCAAGAAGCAGTCATAACAAGACCAAGGTGCCTATGGGAAAATCTCCCATGTGAACAGCATCTGTCATGTGACTCTGAAGAAAAGGTTGACAATGTTTACAGTAGTGGTGGGATGTCCCTGAGGAACTGTTAGCTGAGTTTTATTACCATGCTTTCCTTGGCAAAGTTGTCATTGTCTGGTATGCCACCTCACCCTACATAGAACTTCCTTTCCCCTTCTGGACAGCTCTCATCATCAATTTTGTTCAATAGTCAATCTCAGCATCTAGAACAATACTTAAGACCAGAAGATGCTCATGTATTTTGGTTATTGGATTAATAAACTAGGACTAAATTTCCTAGTACCAATCATCTGTCATCTGGAGCCTTGCTTGTTATGCAGCACTATATTGTGACAATAGATAACTGATTCAAAAGTTGACACCGAATGTGAGATCTGATAGAGCAAAAGTTTAAAGTATATGGAATTGGTTTTGGAAACAGTTAGTAGGCAGCAAGGAAATTTTTGTAGGAAGTATTATGGACTGAATATATGTTTCTCCCCAAAATTCATATGTTGAAATCCTAACCCTTAAGGTGATGGTATTAGGAGGTGGGGCCCTTGAGATAATCAGGTCATAAGGGTGGAGCCCTGATGAAAGGGATTAATGTCCTTATAAAAGAGAACCCAGACAGCTCTCTCACTCCTTCCACCATATGAAGACACACAGAGAAGACAGCCACCTCTGAATCAGGAAGCAAGGCTTCACCAGACACCAAATCTTGATCTTAGCCTTCCAGCCTCCAGAACAGTGAGAAATTTCTGTTGTTTATAAGGTACCCAGCCTATGGTACATTGTCATAGCAGCCCAAACTAAGACAGGAAGCTAGAAAATAATGAGGAAACTATTTTAGAATGTTAGAAAAATCCTGAGAAATTATTAGACAAAGTTGGAAAATGATAAGAAATCTACTATAAGAAGCTAGATAAATGGTCCATTTATGGTGTGGTGAAACATTTGGTAACCTCATATCCTTGGCTAAACCATTACATTTATAAATCCAGTCACAGAGACAGCATCAGTCCTAGAACTAGATATCTACACAAAACTCTCATCTGTCTTGGGTGGTTTAACAAGAAGGTCAAAGTCCTTGTGAATTTTCTGACACAGTATGTATTGTAGCATAAACTCTTGGATAAGAGTCTTTCAGGAAAACAGTCATTGAGCCCTGACCCTGCCACTGACTCTGTAAGCTAAGACTTGCCACCTGACCTTTCTGTGCCCACATTACTTCATCTGTAACCTGGGCACTGGGGAGATGGGTGGACAAGGAAGAATGTGCATAATGCAGTTGAATCTGTTCTCCAACTGAGTATAAAGAGCACTCTGTAGCCAGGAAAGAAAAGCCACCCAGAAAGTCAAACAAAAGCCTTTCTCTGAAAAATGAGGAATATCTTATGCAACCAACTGCTCTGAACTATCAGAGAAATTTAAAAAGAATTGAGAATTCATTTTACAACAAAAAAGATCAAATATAAGAGACAACAGAATAGGTGGAAAAGAGTGTGAAGAGCTAAGGAGGAAAATTGAGGAGAAAAATGATATAATTGCAGAAATTTATACTGAATTAGAAGCAAAAAATGTACTGCATGTAATGCTAAAGGAAATGGCAAGGAGAATATCAAAGATATGTAAGAAAAAACAAAACAAGAAACACAAAATTCAGGTCACTGGTGTTTCCTGAAAAGATAATAGAATGAAATGAAACAAAGTAAACTTGAAAGATAATTTTAGTCATAACTATTTACCTATGTTTAGAATAAAAATCTGAAAAATTTTAAAGTTAATTTTTAACTGGATAGTGGAATTTCAGGTGATTTTTATTATTTTTCTCCCTTCTTATATTTCATAATTTTTCTACAATAAAGTCTCTCTTTGCAGTTATAAAAAGCAATGAGAGTTTGTCATATATGGCCTTTATTATGTTGAGGAAATTTCCCTCTATGCCTACTTTCTGCAGGGTTTGTATCATAAATGGGTGTTGAATTTTGTTGAAAGCTTTCTCTGCATCTATTGAGATGATCATATGGTTTTTCTCCTTCAGTTTGTTAATATGGTGTATCACGTTGATTGATTTGCATATATTGAAGAATCCTTGCCTTCCTGGAATAAACCCCAACTGATCATGGTATATGATCCTTTCAATGTGCTGTTGGATTCTGTTTGCTAGTATTTTGTTGAGGATTTTTGCATCTATGTTCATCAGTGATATTGGCTTGTAGTTTTCTTTCTTTGTGACATCCTTGTCTGCTTTTGTTATCAAGGTGATGGTGGCCTTGTAGAATGAGTTTGGGAGTATTCCTCCCTCTGCTATATTTTGGAAGAGTTTGAGAAGGATAGATGTTAGCTCTTCTCTAACTGTTTGATAGAATTCACCTGTGAAGCCATCTGGTCCTGGGCTTTTGTTTGCTGGAAGATTTTTAATCACAGTTTCAATTTCAGTGCTTGTGATTAGTCTGTTCATATTTTCTATTTCTTCATGATTCAGTCTTGGCAGGTTGTGTATTTCTAAGAATTTGTCCATTTCTTCCACAGCCAAAATCATCCTCAATGGTGAAAAACTGAAAGCATTTTGACTAAGATCAGGAACAAGACAGGGTTGCCCACTCTCACCACTCTTATTCAACTTAGTTTTGGAAGTTTTAGCCACAGCAATCAGAGAAGAAAAGGAAATAAAAGGAATCCAAATTGGAAAAGAAGAAGTAAAGTTGTCACTGTTTGCAGATGACATGATACTATACATAGAGAATCCTAAAGATGCTACCAGAAAACTACTAGAGCTAATCAATGAATTTGGTAAAGTAGCAGGATACAAAATTAATGCACAGAAATGTCTGGCATTCCTATACATTAATGATGAAAAATCTGAAAGTGAAATTAAAAAAACACTCCCATTGCAACAAAAAGAATACAATATCTAGGAATAAACCTACCTAAGGAGACAAAAGACCTGTATGCAGAAAATTATAAGACATTGATGAAAGAAATTAAAGATGCTACAAATAGATAGAGATATATACCATGTTCTTGGATTGGAAGAATCAACATTGTGAAAATAACTCTACTACCCAAAGCAATCTACAGATTCAATGCAATCCCTATTGAACTACCACTGGCATTTTTTACAGAACTAGAACAAAATATTTCACAATTTGTATGGAAACACAAAAGACCCCGAATAGCCAAGGCAATCTTGAGAACAAAAATCGGAGCTGGAGGAATCAGGCTCCCTGACTTCAGACTACACTACAAAGCTACAGTAATCAAGACAGTATGGTACTGGCACAAAAACAGAAAGATAGATCAATGGAACAGGATAGAAAGCACAGAGTTAAACCATGCACATATGGTCACCTTATCTTTGATAAAAGAGGCAGGAATGTACAGTGGAGAAAGGACAGCCTCTTCAGTAAGTGGTGCTAGGAAAACTGGACAGGTACATTTAAAAGTATGAGATTAGATCACTCCCTAACACCATACACAAAAATAAGCTCAAAATGGATTAAAGACCTAAATATAAGGCCAGAAACTATCAAACTCTTAGAGGAAAACATAGACAGAACACTCTATGACATAAATCACAGCAAGATCCTTTTTGACCCACCTCCTAGATAAATGGAAGTAAAAACAAAAATAAACAAATGGAACCTAATGAAACTTCAAAGCTTTTGCACAGCAAAGGAAACCATAAACAAGACCAAAAGACAACCCTCAGAATGGGAGAAAATATTTGCAAATGACAAAGGATTTATCTCCAAAATTTATAAGCAGCTCATGCATCTCAATTACAAACAACAAACAATCCAATCCAAAAATGGGCAGAAGACCTAAATAGACATTTCTCCAAAGATGTTATGCAGACTGCCAACAAACACATGAAAGAATGCTCAACATCATTAATCGTTAGAGAAATGAGAATCAAAACTACAATGAGATATCATCTCACACCAGTCAGAATGGCCATCATCAAAAAATCTAGTAACAATAAATGCTGGAGTGGGTGTGGAGAAAAGGGAACACTCTTGCACTGCTGGTGGGAATGTGAATTGGTGCAGCCACTATGGAGAACAGTATGGAGGTTCCTTAAAATACTACAAATAGAACTACCATATGACCCAGCAATCCCACTACTGGGCATATACTCTGAGAAAACCATAATTCAAAAAGAGTCATGTACCACAATGTTCATTACAGCTCTATTTACAATAGCCCAGAGTTGGAAACAACCTAAGTGTCCATCATCGGATGAATGGATAAAGAAGGTGTGGCACATATATACAATGGAATATTACTCAGCCATAAAAAGAAACAAAATTGAGCTATTTGTAATGAGGTGGATAGACGTAGAGTCTACCATACAGAGTGAAGTAAGTCAGAAAGAGAAAGACAAATACCATATGCTAAAACATATATATGGAATTTAAGAAAAAATAATGTCATGAAGAACCTAGGGGTAAGACAGGAATAAAGATACAGACCTACTAAAGAATGGACTTGAGGGTATGGGGAGTGGGAACGGTAAGCTGTGACAAAGCGAGAGAGAGGCATGGACATATATACACTACCAAATGTAAGGTAGATAGCTAGTGGGAAGCAGCCGCATAGCACAGGGAGATCAGCTAGGTGCTTTGTGACCACCTGGAGGGGTGGGTTAGGGAGGGTGGGAGGGAGGGAGACGAAAGAGGGAAGAGATATGGGAACATATGTATATGTATAACTGATTCACTTTGTTATAAAGCAGAAACTAACACACCATTGTGAAGCAATTATACGCCAATAAAAATGTAAAAAAAAAAAAAAAAAAAGAAATGAGAGCTCTTGTAACCTTAGCACGTTGCTCCAAGGTGTCCTGGAGGCTCAATCAAAGGCAAACTAGACCATTGTAGAGTTACACCACTTCAGTGAAAGCAGTCTTTGTTCACCTCCAAGATAGCTTTTGTGGTTCAGCCATGCTATTTCCTCTTTAAAATCAGACAGCATTGGAAAGATTATTGTCAAGGTCTGTTTTTCTTCCCAAACAGATGCACCCTATGGTCTTTCACTACCAACTATGCCAAAGAAAATGCCCCCAAATTTCTAGAACCCAGATAAGGTTAGCATTTAGCCCACACCATTTCTTAGTTTTATCTTTTTCTTCTGTCTAGAATGATAGATGAAAGTTTCAGAGTGCAGAGACAGTGTTGTAAACCTCTCTCACCTGTTTCACACTGCCTAGCACAATTTAAGAAACAGAGACAATTCTCTAAATCTTTCTGAAATAGATGCCAGTTATCAAGCCAGTTACGTTACTCCACTTCAAATCTGGACCAAGACACCAAGTGCAGGACAACATAGTTCTTTTCGCTCCTAGATGGAAATAAATTTTTCCTTTATTTAAATCTCCAAAAAGCCAGCAGCCTTGCTTTTTCTGCAGTCCCAAAGAGAGCAATAATATAGGGCACATGAATGTTCCATGTTCACACTTGGTTCCTTTGTGAACTCTAACTAGTAAAGATCAATGACAACAGAAGAAGCTTGCTCTGCAAACCATCTAGTGGAATATACAGAAGCTATTAGGAATGGTCATTAATTTTCACACATGCAGAAGGTCTATCTCTGTGATCCTTCTCAAAGGGAGTTCTGGGGTTATCTGATGCCCGGTCTTTTTCAGTTCCACATAGATGAGAGTTGGTGGGTTTCATTTGTCAGAGAAAGCTTTATACTTCAGTTTAGAGAAGAAAGCAATTTATTGTTTCAAGAGCCAGCCCCACATGAAATTTGTACAAGTGTCCAAGGTCGAGGTGGAGTTTCTCATCCATACCAAAGAGCAAGAAGGACCACAGAATGTGGTGACACAAAGACACCACACAAAGTTGTGGTGACACAACTACAGGTTGGCTACCAGTCTTAAGCATGTGACCACAAATGAGGGATTAAAATATAATAAAGAAATTTTAAAAATTTGTAAAGTGGCTTCCTCCCATGCACCTTCCTCCACCCAAAGTAGTCAAGGCGATTAATAAGTGCCCATCCAAGAAGGTGAATGCATTTCTTTGAGTGGGAAAAACAGATCTTTGATGGTCTCAGAATTTACTGAAGAACTATTTTGTGTAGCTTGTTCCCTTTAGTTGTGAATCTAGTAGACCTTCCATACAGAAGGAAGTCCGTAATATTTCTTGAGTAATTAAATGAATGACTATAGACTCAGTCTATATATTTTTTTAACTTAACATGCCCTCCTCAAATAAACCATATTGTTAGTCTCCTTTAAAACTTAATGCAAGTGTACCACAGGGAACTCTACTCAGTATTCTGTAATGACCTATATGGGAAAAGAATCTAAAATACAGTGGATATATGTATATGTATAACTGATTCACTGTGCTGTATACCTGAAACTAACATAACATTGTAAATCAACAATACTCCAATAAAATTTTTTTTAAAAAACTTAATGCAAGTAAAGATTGCTCAGGAGGTATCTCACATTATTCCTTTTTGCTCCATTCTGTAGCCACTCCAATCCTTCAGACATGTATAAAAATGAGGAATAAATTGCTATGACATTTTACATTATCTATAATGATTAAAAGAAGGAACAATAGGAAATTTAAAATCCCAAATTCTATTTACACGTATATTTGGGAAAATAATCATTTGTGGTACAAAGTACAAGGGTCAGTACATAAAAGAGTGGCTCAGTATAAGTCTTCTCCAGGAAATGCAGGATGAGACAGTCATACATACTTATGAGAATGCAAACTTTGTTTTCACTTACCTATAGGCACTGATAACTTTAATAAAAGCATAAGGACTTAAAATAATTAACATTCAAATACATATTTACTTAACATTTACCTAGTTCACTTATTTATATTTTCCAATGCCTGTCTTACTTAAGACTGTGCTAAGTGTTGAAAGGATACAAAGATAAATAAGACCCAGTCTAGGGACTCACAATGTAAATGGTTACAATTCAACATAGAGTTAATTCATTCAGCAAATATGGTTTGAGCATCCATGATTTGTCAGGCATTATGCCAAGTACTGGTATGATGTGACAAACATGTGAAACACCCCCTGAACTCAGGGAGTTTACTGACCATACTAGGACTACTAATGAATGCACAGAGAGACACAGAGTGCAGTTGGATGGAGCTGGGGCTGGCAGGAGAGTAGGTCTTAGGGGAGGTCAGAGAAGCATTAATTAAAGAGGTTATAATAATATTCTAACAATGAAAGTGAAAAACAACATTCATCAAAAATTGGACATTTGTTTTTCCTTGCTGCAGGCATAAACCAGTTTTCAGTCTTCTGCAGTGATGACTATATCTTTGTTGGCTACATGTTTATTCTTCAGTATGCCAGCCTGGCCTATTTCCTGCATCAGTCTCTAAGCTCCCATGGTCATACCCCCTGAAATATTTTTCAAAGTCTTTTTATAAGCAGAGATCCTACTGGGAGATTTTCAATATCAGTAGAGTAAGCAGATTATCAATTAAAATCAAAGTTTGCAAATCCATTTTTAGCAGAGTCACAGACCGCATAATCCAAAGAACTATTATACTAAAACAAGTACATTGCACATAAAATATTCCTTTTAATATATGGCTAGGCCTCCAAGAAGAAATGGCAGTCTCCAAGGTCCTTACCCTTCCATCAAAGCTGAAAGGGAATCTGGGAGTAATCAGCAAATTTAAAGGTAGTGTTGCCCTAAGAGCAAATGTAAACAGCAACATTGAAATCTAGAGACCATTTCTGGGGACAGAAGCAAAGTGGAGGAACTGAATCTGAAACACTTACAACAAAGCAAGAGACCGTCAAAGGAAGACAAGTATGAGAATCCCCCAACAGAAGCCAACACATATCTTCTCTGAAGGAAATCATCTGTAATTTAGGCCCACAGGATTCCCAGAAATTAAATCAAACAAATACAATACAATCAAAGATCACAAAACAGACAAGAAAACAAACCATCATGACTGAGGTGCAACAAGAATAACAAACAAATAGGATTAGATCTCTAAGGATTTTGAACTCTGAAATTACCAAATATTGACCATCATACAATTATCAGTATAACACATAAAGAAATACAAATTGGAATCATAAAAATAAGAAGTAAGAAAATATTTTAAATGACCAGGCATGTTTGTAATTACTTCTATAATTGAAAAAAAAATAACAATTGTTTAAAAAAAATCAAAGTTTGGGTTAAATATCAGATTATACATAACAAAGAGTAAAATATTATAGTAACAGAACTGGCCAAGAAGACAACACAAAGAGTTGAGAAGTAGGAACAGGGGTTTAAGATATATGGAAAAAAGAATGAGATGGTCTTACAGCTGTCTTATCAGATTCCCAAAAAGGGGGAAATAGAGAAAATGGGTCAGAGATGATATTTGAAGAGATAACTATTGATTAACATGAAATATAATGTATCCCAAGCAGGGTAAATAAAGAACTCTATACCTAGATATATTGTAGTGAAAACAACACATAGATCAACAAAAGATCATACAAAGCTGTCAGCAAACTTCTCAACCACAACAGAAGCTAGAAAACAGTGGAATAATATCTTCAAAAGGACTGAAAGAAAATCACTAAACCTAGAATTGCATACCCAGACTTCCAATAAAAAACTCCTAAATAAATAAATAAAGTGATCATAGAGGAACCCTCCTACACTGTTGGTGAGAATGTAAATTGGTGCGGCCACTAGGGAGAATAGTACAGAGGTTCCTCAAAAAACTAAAAATAGAGTTACCATATGATCCTGCAATTCCATTCCTGAGCATATATCCAGACAAAAGTATAATTCAAAAAGATGCATACACCCCTATGTTCATAGAAGCACTATTTACAATAGCTAAGACCTGGGAGCAACCTAAGTGCCCATCGACAGATGAATGGATAAAGAGGATGTGGTGTAAATATATACAATAGACTACTATTCAGCCATAAAAAAGAATGAAATTATGCCATTTGCAGCAACACGGATGGACCTAGAGATATCATGATAATGAAGTCAGAAAGAGAAAGACAAATACCATATGATAGTGCTTATACGTGGAACCTAAAAAAAAAAGATATCAATGAACTTATTTACAAAAGAGAACTAGACACACAGACATAGAAAACAAATGGTTACCAAAGAAGAAAGTGGGCAGGATAAATTATGAGTTTGGGATTAAAATATATACACTACTATATATAAAACAGATAACTGAGAACATATATATATATATATATATATATACATACATATATATATACACATATGTATAACTGAATCACTTTGCTGTATATGTGAAACTAACACAACACTGTAAATCAATTATATTTTAATTAAAATTAAATAGTGATCATAGAGATAAGAAAAAATAAGCAATAAAATTGTTAACACATATAATTCTAATCCAAAATTATCTTATAAAATATTAAAAATAACAATAATATCAAATGTGGGGACTTAAAGGACAGAAATAGAATACTGGACAGAAATTACAAATTAGGAGTGGGTGTGTGATCAGAGTTAAAGTGTTCTGAAGTTCTTCTATCAAAGGAGTTTTTAAAGAAAGATGCAGACATAGAGAAGAGATGTGTGGACACAGTGGGGAGAGGAGAGGGTGGGATGAATTGGGAGATTAGGTTTGACATAAATACACTACCATGTGTAAAACAGACAGCTAGTGGGAACCTGCTGTATAGCACAAGGAGCTCAGCTCGGTGCTCTGTGGTGACCTAGATGGGCAGGATGGGGCGGTGGGAGGGAGGTCCAAGAGGGAGCGCTTGTATGTATACATATAGTTGATTCACCTTCGTTGTACAGCAGAAACTAACATGACATTGTAAAGCAATTATACTACAATAAAAAAAAGAAAGAGATGATTTGAGTAAACAAAGAATTAGTATTAGTTATGCTATAGAATTTAAGCTGGATGGTGCATTATTGCTATACTCATAATTTACATATATGTTACATGCCTTCTTCGGAAATTATCAGAAATTAATTTTGAAAAAAGAACTTTGCTAAAATAGTGTTTTCTTCCTGGTGCACAACACAGAGAGAAAACAAACCTTTTGGTGCCCCCATTCTCCTCAAGACTCTGCTAAACTCCTCCGCTAGTCTATTTACTTAGGAACATGGATTAATGTCATGAATGAAAAATGGAGGAGACATTTAGTTATACTCTTTTTTTCTTCTTACCTGATAACAGCATCCTCTAGATTAGCAGGGATCAAGTGAGATTTGTGCTTGCAAAATAGAAAATTAGCTGCATAAAACTCATTAACAAGCATCAGCATCTTCTAGGCAGAGGACAATTTCACAGACACAGAAATTAAAAACGCTGCTCTATCAGTGTATGGGGGAGGGAAGCAGGAACAACATTTCTGCTGTTTGTATTAATCATTGAATATTTTGTGTATGAGGGTGCTTGTGCTACACGTGTGGGAATTGTTGGGGTACAATATATGCTGGAGAGGGTGTGGAGAAAAGGGAACCCTCATTCATTGTTGGTGGGAATGTAAATTGATAGAGCCACCATGGAGAACAGTATGGAGGTTCCTTAAAAAACTAAAAATAGAATTACCATATGACCCAGCAATCCCACTACTGAACATATGCCCAGAGAAAACCATAATTCAAAAAGACACATGCACCCCAGTACTCATTGCAGCACTATTTACTATAGCCAGGTCATGGAAGCAACCTAAATGTCCATTGACAGATGAATGGATAAAGAAGACGTGGTACATATAAACAATGGAATGTTACTCATCCATAAAAAGGAAAGAAATTGGGTCATTTGTAGAGACATGGATGGACCTAGAGAGTGTCATACAAAGTGAAGTAAGTGAGAAAGAGAAAAGCAAATATCGTATATTAACGCATATATGTGGAATCTGAAAAACTTGGTATAGATCACCTTATTTACAAAGCAGAAATAGAGACACAGACTTAGAGAACAAGCATATGGATACTGAAGGGAAAAGGGGCAGGGGGATGGATTGGGAGATTGGGATTGACATATATACACTATTGATACTGTGTATAAAATAGATAACTAATGAGAACCTACTGTGTACCACAGGGAACTCTACTCAGTGCTCTGTGGTGACTTGAATGAGAAGGCAATCTAAAAAAGAGGGGATATATGCATATGTATAGCTGATTCACTTTGCTGTACAGTATAAACTAACACAATACTGTAAAGCAACTATACTCCAATAAAATTTTTTTAATTAAAATAAAAATAAAAACTGGAGAATTTAGGGGGGAAAAAATCCCTGTTATATCAGTGTATGGGGGAGGGAAACAGGAACAGCATTTCTGCTGTTTGTATTAATCATTGAATATTTTGTGTGTGAGAGTGCTTGTGCTACATGTGTGGAAATTGTTAGGGTACATATTCCGAGAATTGCAGGACAACATTAACTGGTGCATGTGAATGACACTAGGAATTAGGTATGGCAGTGAATGTGTTTAAAATATGGGTGTGTTATGGAGGTTTATACATCTGTGTGTCTGAGTTTAGGTATGTCTGTTTTTACATGGGAGCTAATAGTACTCTATTATATATACTGAAGATAGATTTGCTGGGCAGAATTTTGTAAAGGGTGATGTATGGGAGTTTGTACAGGAAGGTATTAGAATGTGTGTGCGAGTGTGTTGTGTGTGTGTGTGTTTGAGTACTGTAATATTTTGTATCTTCTCCTAATTTATCCTTTTAAATGACCAAATTATGTTTTAGTAGGAATTTTGCTGAAGGCAGTTGGGTGCTAGTGTCTTTATTCCTCTAACTATGAATGAAAAAAAGGTCCTTGTTGGCCCAATAAGCACATTGAACCTGTCCTCAAATGTTAATGAGAACACTGATTCACTTAATATGCTTGGGTAACTGCTCTGCCTCAAATAAATAATTTCTACAAGCTGCCAAATCCTCTTGGTTTTGTTGTTGTTGTTTTGTTGTTTGGTTTTTTCCCCAGCACTTGGGCAAAAGGAAATATCCAAAGGCCAATTGCTCACCCAAGAAAGCCTGACATGTTAGGGACTTTTCTGTCACAAATCTGACTTGAATTCACATGTAATAACAGAGCAAATGTTCTGTTACTTGTCAGAGTAGAGAATGGATAATTAAATATTTTGGTTTAATACATTATCCGTACCATCATATCAAAGTAATTTCAAAAATATTACATTTAATCTTAATGATAAAATTATACCCAATTAATCTCTATTAATATTTCAAAAGAAACTATATAACAAAAAAGAAATTGAGTTGGAATTCCCATCCTACTACTCATTAGCAATATGACAGTGTGTGTCATCTGAAGTAGATAACTCAGATTGCTCTAAAACTAAGAAGATAATCCCACCTAACTCACAAGGTTTTCCGAAGATCAAATAAGATACAATACATATAACAGCACTGGAAAACTTCAAAAGTTAGTACAAATGTCAATTATTTTTACTATTATAGTTACTATATTTACTCTGTAGATGTGCAAAGATGCTAACAATTCTGGTAAATAGTATTTCAATGAACCAATCTTTGGTGTGCCTAGATCTTTCCTTTTGTGAGTACCATAGTTTTGACCAATGTCCAGTAAAACAGCAAAGTTGCTGAACCAGAAAATCTATGTATTCTGAAAGGCAGCCTCAATACCTATTATGCAGATCAGGGAGACCTCATTCCTCTATGTAACTCCTTCCCACATGTGGACTCAGTTTAAGAAGCACATTTCATTACTACTGTGGAAAACACATTGCAACATGGTTTTATAAAGTCTTTAGTAGGAAAATCTCTATAAAATAGAATATTATCTGAAAATAGAAAATCCATTTGCTGTGAAATTAAATATCACAGTCTCATATTGCAAAGCAATAAATTGAGTTTTTTCTCTCACTGGTAAGGAGAAAAATAGAAGAGTTTGATATCAACTGTACTTTAAAATTTTGAGTGACATATGTAACACTTTGTGACAAATACTAGCAAAAGTAACCTTTTTAATCAATATGGTTGTAAAATTGCCATATCTTTGTTTTTACAGCTGTTTTGAACATGGTCTTGTGTAAAAAAAAAAAAACATAAAATCAATCCCTGATTTCCTTATTCTCAATCATCATGACTTTTTATCATTATATCTGTCTCCCTTGACTCATGCATCTGCTTCTTTCTCTGACTGTCCTATACATTTAGATGAGAGCTGCAAGAATAGATACAATCTGAGGACTTGTACACTAAATCCTCTAGCCATCAGACCCAGTGACCATCTTTCTTAAAAAGATGGTTGAGACCATTTGCACAAGGCCACATATCACTGTTTCCATTCAGTCACTGACTGGAGTGTAAGGCCACTTGACCACCTCTCTTCTATATAATCATCCCCACCAATGCCCAGGACCTCCTTGACTTCATCCAGCTCTCCACTGCTCCCTTACTTTCCAGACCCTCTCACTGTGCCCTCAAGAACTACCACCAAAGTAGTTAAATGATCTTTTGTTGGAATAAGAATTAAACTTGTAATGGTTATACAGACTTCAGGGGAACATAACATATAGTAGAATAAACAATATACAGGTTTCTTTGCTCACATTATTTTCTCTTAATGTACTTCTGAAATGTTAGGTATTATTATTGTTGTTGTCTCTATTAAGGCAATAAAAAAAAATGTTAAATGAAGTGCCTGAGGTCACACATGTACCAAATGACTGAATAGAGATTTGAAACAAGCAGTCTGCTTCCAGAACCCTTAGACTCTCCAACACAACTTGTTATGTACACAGCTGATTCTCCAGCTCCTCGACAACTTCCCAGAGAAATCCCTACATATTCATATTCACTGTAACCTGGCTTTTACTGAAGGTAGGACTTTTTCTTGTCTGGGTAGATATTGTTTCTCTCACATCCCAGGTGTAACAGTCCCCTCTTCTCCCCATTGCCTTTCCACACAATTAAACCTCCTCCTTTGAAAAATAAGATATTTGCTTATATGCTCCATTTCCACATCTTCACCTGTTATCTACAGTCTTGCTAAGACCTGATGAGAAACAGAAAGCAGAAGAATCACAATAAAAGGTGACAATATAAAAGGCAGAGGAATCTGAATTCTGGCCAGGCAGATCCTCACTCTGATCAGGTTGTGAGACTGCTATGCTTTCACCATAACTCCACAAGGAATTAGGAAGACATCAAGAATCCCCAGCCTCTCATTTACACCCTCAATTTCACATATGTCCTTTGCTGGTTCAGGAGAAATTATATCCAAGGCATCATTCTAGACAACTTCAAGCCCAGATCATCCACTGCAGCCTAGCTTAGCTAGTCTACCAGCTCTGTGTCTCTCTCCATACAAGTCCTGACATGACCCTGGATGTCTTCTCGATGTGTATAAATGACATATCACCCAAATGTCTCAACTTCTTGACCTCCTCATCCCAGATGATCATCTCCCCCGTCATCCCTTTATCTCCATTGTTTGCACACCGTTACCAGAACAGTTGAATGATGCCAGAAATACCAGACTAGATTAGCATTTTTATAAATTCATGATCACTAACTTCAAATGGACCCTCCCCTTGTCTGACAATCCAGCTACTCTGCCCTGGTGAACTCACGCTCCCACTCTCCTCGATGACTATTATGTATATTCTCCAGTTTCCTCAGACCCCTACCCTTACTGCTTCACCCCACCTACCCATTCACCCTCAGATGACACTGACATCTACTCTTAAGAAGAAAGAATCCTGGAGACAGGCACTTCCAACCCCAACTCCATCGCTACCCCTTCTCCTCTCAAAGACCAGAACCTCCATCTGTATTTAGATAGCAGACCTCCCCTTCTTCTCAGGAACATCTCACTGATAGCTATTTGTCCCATTCAGGTATAATTAACATCTTACTCTAAAGTGAATCTTCTCAGAGATAAACATTTAAACATCTTCAGGTCTAATCCATCTTTAAAAATAAGCTAACTTTAGCTTCACATTCTACTCTAATATCACCCTGTTTTATCCTTCAAAGTCAAGCTCCTTGAAAGTATTTTCTATTCTTATTTTCTCTATTTTCTCATCACTCACTCCTAACTGATTCAACAGAAATGGCTCTGACTAAAGACTCCAGTGACATCCATGTAGTTAATTCTAATGATTGTTTTTTATAGACCAAATTACTTGTCTTCCTGCAAATAATTTCATTTAATTATTCAAATAATAATTAATCATCACTTACTAGGTGACCTCGACATATATCAGAGTACAAAATAGACAAAATCTCTGACTTCCAGTATTTCAGTTATATGAGGCTAGGGGAAGATATTCCACGAACAAAGCAAATAAATGTATAATATGTCAGGAGTAATGAGTATGAAATAAATATAAGAAGGTAAGATAAAAGAGCTGGAGAGTGCCCAGATTAGAAGGCTATAATGTTATCTTCTACAAAACATGTGAACAGAAACCTAAAGGAATTGAGAGAGCCTGCTTCTCAGATGTTTGGGAAAGAAAGTCATCAGTAGAGGAATTATCGAGTACAAAGATCCTGAGGCTGGGACATTTGTGTTCTAAGAAGAACAAGGAGAAAGGTGTGGCTGGCATGTGGTTAGCATGGGGGACAGTGGTAGAGATGAGGTCAGAGAGTTAGTGGGGACCAGATTGTATAGAGTCTGGGGCGACGCAGTAAGCAGCCTGGATTACGCTCTATGGGAGAAAAGATGGAGCAGTTTGGGCAGAGGAATGACATAATTCGACTTCTGTTTATAAAGGATTTTTCTGTCTGCTCTCAGGGAACCAATATGGAAGCGAACATTCCAGAGAGGAGATGATAACTCTTTGGACCAAGGTAAAGAGAATATAATGAGAAGTGATCAGATTATGTGATATATTTCAAAGGAAGAGTCAACAAAATTTGCTGGTAGAGTATGTGGAATATGGGAGAAACAGAAGAAGGAGTCAAGTATTGCTTAATTTTTTTGGTTCTAAAAGCTGGAAAAAATGAAAGTGCCACTTACTGAGATGGGGAAGATTGCAGCTGAAGCAGATTTGCTGAGGGGTGGTGAAATCAATTTTGGACAAGTCATTTTATCAAGTAGGCAAATCATTTATCAAATTGATTTAAAATCTGGAGTTTCTAAAAACCCTGGACTGGATATAAGATTATGTGAGTTATCAGTGTTTAGATGGTATTTAAAGCCATGGGACTAAGTGAGATGATTTCAGGAGTGAACGTAACTAGAGAAAAAGAAAGGTTTTGAGGACCGAGCCTTTGGGCACTCCAAAATTTAGACACCAGGAAGATGAGAAGGAGACTGAAAAGAAGCAGCTTGTTAGACTGGGAAGAGAACGAAAAGAGAGGTGAGTTACAGAACCAAGCAAAGAAAGTGTTTCAGATAAGATGGGAACTGAGAATTTATTGGGATTTGCCAGTGTGGAAGTCATGAGTCACTTAGACAAGAGCAGTTTCAGTGGAGTAGTAGAGATAAAACTCATTAGAGTAGGCTCACAAAAGACTAAAGGAGGTAAAGTAAAGAAGCTGAAGAACATACAACAAGACTCTAACTCTATCAAATATTTATTTGTAAGGATGGGTTTATCTGGAAGGGAATGTGGGCCATTATTATTGCTTTTAATAATGGGAATGATTGCATCATGCTTGTATGCTTATGGAAATGACACCATGGTTAGGGAAAACAATGATGGGACCAATAGCAGCTTCAGGAGCAAGAGCAGACAGGGGATGGGGTACAAGGAACAAGGGGAGGAGCTAGTCTTAGCTAGGAGGCGGAGAGTTAATCTATTATAACAGGAGTAAAGGCAGAATATTTGGGGATAGAGTCAATCAAGTTGATGGTGGGAATAGGTGGGAATATGGTTTGTGGCACCCTTTCACTTGGCTCCATACTCCATCCTCTCCTGGTTCTCCTATGTCTTTGGCACCTCTTCCTGTTTCATTATAACCTCCTCTATCTGGAAGGCAGAAGCTCTGTGCAGGGTCATCTAATCTCCCTTTATAATTTCTTCATAGGCTATATTACCTTAGCAATGCTTTCAATACCATCTAAATGCTTTTGACCCCCAAATTTATGTCTCTAGGTATAATGTCTCCTTTAAGGTTCAGACCATACATTCACATGCTTCCTTGACATCTCATCTTGAATAGCTCACAAACATCTCGAACTCAACATTTCCAGAGTCAAATCAGTGATCTTCTCCCCAGAAACCTGGTTCTTTCCACAGCTCCCCATTTCAGGGAACCATTTATTGAGTTCGAAAAGCCAGAACCTCAGAGTCATTCTTGACATTTCTTTACATTCTACACTTAAACCATCACTAGTTCCTGTCAGTTTTAACCCTTAAAGATGTCTTAAGAGAAACCACCCACTTCTCTCCATCTCCACCACGAGCATCCAAGTCTAGACTGCCTGGATGTAGGCACACCTGCCTTGTTCTGATCAAACTTCCACACTACAAGCAGAGGAATAGTTTCAAAATTCAAGTCTATGTCCCCAGACTCACGTCCCCTGTGTCAAAATAATTCATTTAAAACTTAAAAGTAGCACAATTTTTAAAATGACCTACAAGACCTAACATGTCCTGGTCCTTCCTGCCCCTGCAGACATTCACCCCCTCACTCTCCATGCTCTAGCCTCTCTGGCTTTCCCACCATTCCTCTTCCTGGCTAACAGTCACTACCCTTCCTTCTCACCTTTTCATCCTGCAGATCTCAATTCAGATATCACTTCCTGAAAGAAGTCTTTCCTGAGCCCCTACGAGTTGAGTCCCCTTCATGCACCTGCAATCAGCAATCCATACCCCTCTTTCCTAGCATTTATCACAGCTCTATGTTTACATTTATTAAACTCTAAGAAGGCAGGAATTTTGTCTCTTTTTTTTCTTTTTTATTGTAGTGTCATTACCACTTAGCACCTTCTTCACATATAATAGGTGTTCAATATTTGTGTAGTTACATGAATGATGGGTAGTTATCACAAGGACTACAACAATTGATGAAATAAAGAAAGATACAGGCACAAAATACAGTACTTTAATACACATAAAAGGTAAAAATATTTAACGTGACCAAGACAGCCACACACAGCTAGGCACACAGGGTACTCCCTGTCCATAATGAGCCCGAATCATTCAAAAACTTCAGCACTTTTAGCACTGTTCAAGATGGCCTAACAAAGGAAAACTTCCAGGGAGATAGAAACCCTATGTGGTGCTCCTTATTCTGCCACTATCCAGCTGTATAAATTTTAACACGATATTTTATGTCTGGCTCTTGATCCTCATCTCTGTAAAAGAAGAGGCTGATCAAAATTGTCTCCACAACGTCTTCCAGGTGTGAATGAAAAATATTGCTTTCCATATCAGTAAACAAAGGATGTTGCAGCCATCAAGCCATCACATTACAGATGCTCGACGGTGAGCCCTGAGGGAACTCAGGAGGGAGACAAACCCTCAGCCACTGCAGTCACCCCCAAATGTGCACCTGAGTGGATTCAGGATGGAGAAAACCAGGAGACTGGCCCCAGATGGTTAAGATGCACATCAAAGGAATAATTTCAATGAGCCCAGACTCTTGAATCTTCCCATGCATAGAAAAGCATTAAATTCCTTAATATGAGATATCTGGTTTTCTTTAATTAACAGTAATATTTTGATGTTCAGACTACCTAGTCTTTGTTGCAAAAGCTCCTGCTGTCTCTTTTTTTTTTTTTTTCTTTTTTATTGTAGTGTCAATAGTGGCACACCCCGCTTGCCTCCTTGGAGCAGTCTCTCAGTGTTATCTGAGATGCTGTGTCCCAGGTTTAAGTCCTCAGTTTTGTCAGCCAACTAAAACATAATTCTCAGCTTTTAGGTTGTGCATTTTTTTCCCGCAGGTCAGAATCCAATGCCACCTATTGTCATTGACAAATAAGCTGTATAAGCAGGAGCAATAAAGGAGAGGCCTTTGTGTCCCAGGACAAGGTGGGCTTTGATCTGGACCATGAAGGAAAGAATCAGAAGAGGGCAGAAAAGGACTTTCTAGAAGAAGCACAGGGCTGAGAACACACATGGTATTTAGGTAATAAGTAGTACCACACCCAGCTTGAGAAAGAAACTCTTCCCCCACCCTTCCCTTGCCTTATTCTTTGCAGAAGCTGTTCTGCAGCTGCTATGATGCCCAGACTCCATTTGTCCCTCCAGCTGGAAACGGTGCCTGGTGCCTGATGCCTGGGGATTCTCTCCTTAAGGCCTCCGATCACCCTGCTTGCAGCAGCCTCCATTCCCCCACTGGGAACCTCTAGAAACGTGGGAAGGCCTGGGCTGCACAGGAACCATACACTTGTCAGTAATGCCAACTCTGTGGCCATGCTACAACAACACAGACAGATAACAGAGCAACCTTATCTCCAGGGTCTTGTGGAAAATGCCAGGGATTTTATTCCCATCTCCTCGACAGGGAAATCAGCCTGAACCTGGAGGCTCCACAGAGGCTGTTTAATAAGACATTTGTTTACTGCCTTCCTGCTACCTCTGACAATATAAGCCTTTCTGATTCTTTCCATGATTTGACTCTAAATGAAAAAGTATGATCTTGCAGCTGTGGGTCGACAAGCCTGTGACACCACCGGTAATCCGCCACCGCTCCTGCATATGAGCTGCAGGATGGAATAAAGGCAAAAAAAACCCATGTTTCTGGCAAACATAACCCTTCCTCCCATCTGGGACAGATTGCAGCCTTCTGGAGACAGTCAGGGGAGCAGGGGAAGCAGAAGTCACTCTTGCTCATTTTTCCTTAAAAAAAAAAAGGATAAGTCACTTTAGTAAATGACAGTCGTCTTCAGGCTTAAGATAATTTTAAAGCAGATTTTTAAAATTGTTACAATGAACTGATGACCCTACATCACAGCGAACTTGGGGAATGAAGTATAATTGTGAAATTGGAGAGTAAGTGCAAGGTCAAGTGTGGTCAAGGAAACTGTGGGAAGCCGACGGGCTAGAGAAAAATGAGCAAGAATTATAGTTTTCCTGGAAGGTTGCTCTTTCTGTCCCTGCATCCCTGACTTCCTCTGAGTCTCTCACAGAGCTGGGAAAAAAAGGGACTTTGCAGAGCTGGGAGTCACACATCTCACCCTGCCCTTCACCCTCTGGAACTTTTCAAGCACAGGATTTGTACTTGACCAAACTCCATTTACTTCATTTCACCTCCCAGCCCACCATGCCCCAGTGTTGGGGAGAGTTGGGGAGAGGGAAGGGAGGAGATCAGAAGCCTGCTTATCAGTTTTATTTCTATATGGTTTCACTATTCTAATTACGGGGGACACAGCAATTAACCAAAGATCCCTGTCCACGCGGGTCTTCCATTCTGGGGGGAGGGTCACACAGTCAATGAGAAACACTAAATAAGTAAATTATATGATGTGTTAGAAGGTGTTAAGGAGTCTGGATCACATTGTCTGGAAGAAGAGATGGAGCAATTTGGGCAGAGGAATGGCATAATTTGACTTCTGTCAAGAGAGTATGGTTCTGTCTGCAGTTGGGGAGCCAATATGGCAGGAAGTATTCCAGGGAGGAGAGGGATAACTGTTTGGACCTCTGGATAGGGTCACCAGATAATTTATCCTCCAAACTGGGATACTTGACAGTGAAAGGAGGCCCTATTAATAATTATATTGAAACAGCAGTTATGAACCACAAGTGTACTGGGAAAATGTGGGGGCAGGGTCATGCTAGCCTTAGGAGAAAGAAAGCAGGACAGGGAGAGGCGAGTCTGGAATGTGGGTAAAGGGAAATCATTAGCTATTTTTAGTAGAGTGATCAGGGTAGACCTCACGGAGGAGGTGATGCCTCACCTTTCTGAATCCCCATTTCCTCATCTGTAAAAGAAGGCAATTAGCCTAAAATAACTGCTAAGGTTGCCCACAGTTCAGACATCCCACCATCAGTAGTCCAAGACTGAGGGGCTACTCTTCCCGGGTCAGCTGTGAGAACAGAAAGAGGAGGGTGCCTAGGATTTTTAAGGGTGTTCATCAGAGAAGTCCATAATCGTGTTTGTAAATTGCACACTGCAATCTTCTACTCTCTTTTCAACAAATGAATGTACATTCTCAAAGCTGCACAGGCAAAAATTCTCCTCTGCGGCTGGTAGCCTGTGTTCTAACTCACAAACTTATGTGATAGTTTACATTCCGGAGGGGCAGATTGGTGCCCACACCCACGGTGATCATAGATCCTCAAACTGACCACTTTGTCCTGATCGTGTATTTTTCTGGTCTTGAGAACCGAGGCAGTTCTGAAAAAGAGAATTTTGATATTTTGAACAAAAAAGCTAGAAATGACAGAAAACCAGCCAGGTGAAAGTATCCAGTGACAGTTGATATATGGGTGTGCAGGAGAGTATAAAAGAGTCAATCCAACTCAAGGATTAAGAGCACTGGCTTCAAAGTCAGGCAAAGCCAGGTTCTGATTAGCCACAGTTATTTAACCCCCATGAACCTCAGTTCGCTTACTTGTTAAATGATGCTAGCAACAACCTCACAGGGCATAAAGTACTTACCATGGTAGCCAGCCCAAGCTATTGCTCAGTACTTGGGGAGTACGGCAGTTGCTACCGTCATGAACATTGAGCTGTTCACTTAGAAGTGATAGTTAAATGGACCCGGGGATGGAGAAAGCCTAAGAGAAAGCAGAGATCATCGTCTAACAACCTTGGAAAACACTTGCATTCAGGAAGAGAACAAAGCAGAAGCACAAGAGACAGAGACGAGCACAAGAGGAAACTGCGGTAGGCAACGATGTAGAAAGATGATTGGGAAAGGTGCTGATTCAGAGAACGTGGCTGGCTGGCACCCTCAAATGCAGCAGAGAGAAGGAACGTCATTGAAGATCACCATCGCCATGGGAAATATGTAGGTAATAGAAAAGCTTGATGGTTCGTGCTGGACTAAAGGGAGCTAAGGAAGCTATTTTGAAGAGTAAATTCAGTAGATACATTTGTTCAAGAAGAAAGCAAGCAAAAGGAAAAAAAAAATGCTAGCTGTGGTTTGATATCTGTGTTTAAAGGCAGTGGAGTAGGATAGATTAAATGGGCCAGAGGAAGAAGTGCTAATTTGAGAGCAAGAGTCTGAAAGACACTGGAAACGGTGCCCTCTAGAGCCTAAGTAGAGAAGTTACAATAGCCTCAGACCTTTCCTTGCCTGCTCTGCTGACTACCAATGTCCAGAAATATTAGGGTATCTGCCGTTATTCCAGAGCAGGCTATGGGAACCTGGTAATCCTAGGGGGCATTTGTTGAATGAATGACTGAATATAACAGAATTCATAGTTCTTTTACAGGAGACCTTGCGCTTTCCTTTCTCCTGTAGGCCCAGCTCTCATTGCCCTTCTCTGGAATCCTCTCAGGTAGATTAATCCTCCAAGTCTGCCCCGGCCTTTCCCCAGGTTTGGATCCTTCACTCTGACCAGGTTGGTCCTTCAGATCACAAGGTTACCGTAAGCTTGCCCATCCCATGCCTTTGTCCAGATTGGCTTCTTGACTGGGATGCCCTGTTGATCCTGTGCCACACAAAATCCTTCAGGACCTAGCTTGAATCTAGAAGCCTGCTCTGGCAGGCTCCCCCAAGTGTCCTAGCCCAAGGCCAACTCAGCTTCTCTGAATCTGCCCTTAGAATGCATTGTCTTGTGTTGACAGTGATATTTCACGTGTGCAAGCCTAAAACCACACACTGTTAGGATACACATGGGGTCATATGAAGACAGCTGTTTCTTTGATGCCCCTCAGAAGAATATCAAAAATCAAGTGGCCTCCTTGGCTCATGTAAGACTTTGTGCTTGAGCCCGCCTAAAAGAGATAGCCAGATAGAGATTCAGATCTCAAAGACTTCCATTCTGAAATATCTGCTTCACCAAGTACTACTTCAGCAATTACCATGACTTGGTAATAATAAATTGTCCCCATATGTAGTGGCTTAAACAATGATAACATTTATTTTGCTCACAAATCTGCAAATTGGGCAGGACTCAGCAGGGAAAATGTGAGTCCATTTCTCCATTTTCCTTTTCAGCCGGTGGGGCAGTTTCAAGGTGGGAGCTAGAATCCTCTTCTGAAAGCTCACTTGCCCCCATCCCTGGTGTCTGGGCTGGGGAGACTCACACAGCTGGGGGCTGGACAGCTGGAGCTTTTCTAGAATTTGTATCTCTATGTGCTCCATCCATGAGGTCTCTCCAGCTAGGCAGCTTCAGCATAGTCAGACATTTTACCTGTTGGTGAAGGGCTTCCAAGGTGCATGTTCCAAGACTGAGTGAGCCAGGGCTCGAAGGGAGGGAAATAGACTCTACCTCTTGAGGGTGAAGTTCAGCATTACACTGTAAACAGAGTAAGTGAGGTGAGACAGATATAGCATAGCGTGGTCATCGTTAGGAATACCACCTGCCACACTTACCTTTTTTCTCTGGTCAATCTTTGGACCCCTCCTCTTCTGGTACCAACTCCATTTCAATGGTGCTTTGAGTACTCCCAGGTCTTGATGTTTGTCTCAGTGTCCTGCCAATAGCTTTAAGGTGCAAGAGTTTGAATTTGAGGTCAGACTGAAGCAAAACCCTCTCCCTTTCTTGCTCCTATACAACTTTAGGCAAATAATGTCATCTTTCTGATCTTTAGCTCTCACGTGGACATAAATAAGGATGAAACTACCTCCCCATTCACTGTTCTCAATAAATGATACCATCCTTCTACCCCTATTTCTCCTGCACTTGGCCCCATGCAGACCTGAGACCTCCCTCCTGCACCTGCCTGTGTGGTCAGCCCCTCACCCACCTTTCTAGACATTGTGAGAAAAAAAGAACAAAAGCAGGCCTCAAATAAATACAAGTAAGTGCATACCCTCCACAAGCACTACCTTCACATGATAAACTACTTAATCATGTGCTAATAATGAACAGTCGACTTTCCTGGAGCCAGACGTTGGAGGCTGAGGGTACCCTCTGTGCCCTGGTGGTAATTACTTCCTTGACTAACTCCAAGAGGCATTAATTTTGAAACTCTCTGCTTCTAAAGGGGCCCACACAATTACAGCTGATGTCTCTTTTCCTTTCTGGATTAAGGAACAAAAATGCCAGACAGGGAAGAAAGGGAGAGTCTTTTTGAGGCAGAGAAAAGCAGATGGAAATACAGTCAGTTGGGACCCATCATGAAGGGAGAAGTGGAAGCTGTGGAAAGAAGACAGAGGCAGCCTTGCCTAACACCGAGAGCCAAACAGATCTGGGTTCTAATGAATCCTCCCTCTGGTGCTTGTGAAACTCCTGGTCTTTGGCTACCTAGCCCTGAGCCTCAGTTTCATCTGTAAAATGGGATTGTGATAGCTGCCTTGTAGAGTTGCTCTCAGTTACAGTGATAGTCTTCCAATATGGTGCCTGATCCATAAATTAATGTCAGCAGGAAACTGCAGATACCATGACAATACAGCTTTTACTGCTGCTACTACTACTCCTATCATTAGCCAGGCTAAAATATCAGCCTGATTTGACAATACCCCATTATTATTTAATACCCAAGACATCCAACATTAGACCAAGGCAAAGGCAAATAATGTAAGAGCAGAAAGAAGCAAATCCTTTGTTTAGGGATCCAAGTGGTGATGTTAAGTCTTTCCTATTAACACTTTCTGGCCATTCAGATACCATCAGAAGCTTTGTCACTCAAGAAGCTTCGTCACTCAAAAAGTTCTCCAAATCAAAAACTATGAACTCAATTTGAATCCCAGCTCCACCACCTCCTATCTGTCTGACTTCAGACAAAAGAAAACTCTGTTTCAACTTCTTGTTCTATAAGATGGAGATCATAATACCCACACCACATGGTTGTTTGAGAAATTACATGCAATAAGTCTAAAATGCCTGGTGCACAGTAGGGGCACCACCAGTATCACAATACTTTGTCTCTTTAGACCCAGGACATAGTCAAGCTTATTCAGCCTTGGACAGAAGTGCATCCTGCAACGTGTTGTTGTCCACTCCCTATACACACACTCACCTAGATGCACACACTTAAACACACATACTCATTCACATATACAAAAACACACTCACACACATGCACACACTCATGCTACACAAATTCACAGTTATACATTTACTTACATAAACATGTTTATACGCATGCACACTCACACAGGTACACATACACATTCACACACTCACATATACTCATGCACACATTTACACACTGACACATGCACACACAGACTCACACACACACATTCAAATTCATGGCCTAGAATGGGCGGCTGTTCTCCCCCACTATCCCTTAGATAATCCCCCTAAATGACCTTGGAGGAGAAGGCAGTTTCTGCCTAGAAACATCACGCAGAAGAGATTGTTCTGACTCTGTCCCTTGGGTCATAATGTATTTCACACCAGGCTGTGCAACTTATGGACCATTTTCTCACGGTTTTAGGATTAACAAATCCAGTCTGATCATCACAATTTCCCAGAGATTATTATAAGAACACATTCGTGGGTGCTACTGCAGATCTCCTGAATCAGAATATCCAGGGCTGGAGTCCCGGGAACTATATTTTTTAAAGATTCCTGTATGATTCTAATGGTCCATCAGATTCAAGAATCACTCATTTGATTCTTGCAATCACTCTGCATGCTGGCTTCAGATGGAATAATTAATCCATTTCATAGACAAGGAAAGTGAAGATGGGTGAGATTTGACCAAATGACAAACCAGTGAGTGGTAGAGACAAGTCCAAAATGGTTTTCTGACTCGTAGTTCATTCCTGCTGGTAACCAGCTGTGTGACTGTGGAAAAGTCACTTAGACTCTCTGGGCTTTCATTTCATATATACAGTTGAGCTAGAACTCCAGGCTCCTTACCCCTAGAGAAGTATGGTAAGAATAATATGAGTGAAAGGAGGGAAAATAGCCATACACTTCTAGTAGAACTAGGAGGTGCTGTTCTGATTTAAATTCAGGACCTAGAACCTCTCTAGGAGTTAGGCTTCCAGTTTACAGATTACTGGGCAGAGTGTTCCTATCTATTTCTATCTATTGGACCAGGAGTGGGCACTTGATCCAGAGTCCCTTCCAGAGGAAACTGGAATTGGGATCAAGAGCAATTTCCAGGTCCTTCTGATGACTAGAACTTGTTGCATGGTTACTAAGGTGGCCACCATCCCCTGTCTTGTGGCCTGAGGAGCTGAGAAATCCAGTCTTCTGAGAGAAGAAACAGCCATGCAGCGAGAAGCAAAGATGACAGGGCCAAATAAAAGCCCTCCCTATGGCTCCCATGTTCTGATGCCTGTCCATTCCTGAGGCCTTTGACATTCCATTATCCTTATATTGAGCCGCACTTTGTGCCACAGCTAGTTCAGATGAGTCTCTGTCACTGTAATCCAAAAAGCATACAGGTACCCACTCACTTTAATAGATGCTTTTGCTGACAATGGAAACAATATACAAGACAGAGGCCACGTCTCTCTGTTCTGTGGGAGTTCCATGGAGGCCACGACCCTCTTCCTCCATCCAGTTACTTCCCTTGGGATGGTTCCCAGCCCCTCAGAGGTAGAGAGGGTGTCTTTATTCACAATAATTACCACTTTGCCATCTGCAGTAATGAGGACCATCATGTTCTGGAATCTTCTTTCAAAAAGATCCAAGATGGCTTCTTGACATCCTGCAGCTGTTTATTCAACCCAAAAGCAGGGAAAGGAACTAAGAAATAACTTTGGAGTTTATGCGACTTCGTGAAAGGCAAGTCTATTCAGACTTCTGTTTGGGGCTTAAAAGCCCTTATTTTTCAAAACCCTGACAAGAAAGCTAAGGGCCAATATTCAGTAGTTCTGCAGTGAGTGTATTGTACTATGTAACAGCTTTTTTTATATTGGTTTCACTCCTGGATCCATTTTATGTCCCTAACCTTGATTTACCTTTTTTTTTCTTTCTTATTTTTTAACATATATTATTGTTACATTTTAAGCCTTCTTAAATCCTTTCTGGAACAAGAAGCAATATAACAAAATAAAAACAGATTTCCCCTTTGTTACCAGAAGAATCCTTCCCCTTTTATGTTACACATAGGCATGTAAAATGATGGATAGTCAGAAATAAAATATTTAGACTCAATGTTCCATCAGTCACCACAAGGCATTTATTGTGTCTTCTTATGTACAAGGAACTGTAAGGACTACAAATAAGTGTAACAAAGAGCAAGAAGCTTCCAGTATAGCTTAGAGACAAAGGACTTTCACCCAGGAGAGAAAAAACATCCAGGAATGCAGGGCCATCAGTGAAGGTGATCCTTGTGGGCTGAGGGGGAAGAGTAGTTCCATGAAGGAGGAAGGACTTGAATTGGGCTTCGAGGAATATAGAAAATTCTAATATGTGGGGAAAAGATAAAGATAACAAAGCACAGGAAGGAGAGAATTACAGTCTCGGGAGAATGACGTAAACTTGCAGTCCTCAAATTTGAGCATTAGAAAGCCCTGGAGGGCTTGTTAAGGTACAAACTCTGGGCCCACCCCAGAGTTTCTGATTCAGCAGGCCTAGGGTGGGGCCCGGGAAGTTGCACTCCCAACAGGTTCCCAGGAGATTCCCTTGCTATTCATTAGGGACCCACATTCTGAAAAACACTGATCCAAACAAGAGAGCTTCCCTGACGGAAGTTGTCTGGTTACACTGAGGGGCACATAATAAACTCAGGAGGAATACAGACCCGAGCTTACCTCCACTCAACCTCTGGCTACTCACTACCAGAGTGATTTTAGGAAAACAACGTGACATCAATGCCTCAGTTTCCCCATCTTGCAAAGAAGAGTAAATGATAGTATCCTTATTGTGAGAATTGGAGGTAAATAATGGGGTCTGGCCTAATGTGTACCCAAAAAGTGGAAGCAAGTTCTGTGATATTTCCATTTTTCAAGCCAATATCTTCATCATCTAACAAGTGTGTCTTAATGCCCTCTCTGTGCCACGTGCTAAATACAGACTGTAGTTGGGAACAGAAGACATAAGTGCAAATGATTATGATATGAGACATCATAAAGGGAGAACCAGAGGATGGTAGGACAATAATTACGAAGTTCAGAGGACATTTAGGTTGAGTTTCTCATGGAAAAGAAACAGGAAGATGATTAACAAGGATTCTAATCCAGGAAGGGTTCACCTGGACCAGGTGGAGCAAGGGATCCCAGACCACTGGAGGGGGGCAGAGCAGGGGGAGACTGAGAACAATAGGGCATTACCTGAGGGGGAGGCTCAAAACAAAAAGAACACTTTAAATAACCTTCACCCATATTGACAATTTTGTCAAGGATAATGATTGTAAATAATAATAATATATCAATGACTATTTGAGTACCTACTATGCACCAGGCACTGCACTTTTCATAAATAAATACCAAACCTCATGACAGTTGGGCAAGGTCAGTATTATTAACTCCATTTTACAGAAGAGGAAACGGAAGTGCAGAAGGCGGACTCTTGCCAAGGTCACAGGGTCTTGGAGTGGCAGGTCCATGATTAGGTCTATTTGACTCCAGATTCATGCTGTTTCTACCTCATGGCATTGTGACTTTCCAGAGTCCCATTATTCAAAGAGATGTGTCAGGGCTCCTCCTGGGATACAAAGGGAAGCCCAGCCCCCATCCCTGATTCCGCCGAAATGGACCTCATTTTATCTGTTCTATAACAAAGAATCCAGTTAAGATTCCACTGTGGACTAGAAAGACGGATCTGAAGTCGCCACTCTGCTCCTTAGGTACTACTGGAACCCTTGAAAATTCTTCTTTGTGTGAGCCACTTTCTTTTAGTACAAGAATGCCACATAGCACAGTGGTTAGGATAATGGCATCTGAAGTCAGGCCACTTGGGTTCAAATCTCTACCCTAGAAGCTTGAGCAATTGTGACCTTGAGTAATTGCTTAACCTCCCTAAGCCTCATTTTCTTCATCTGCGTAATGGAGACACTAACAGAATTATCTTCATATATCTGTTTTGAAAATAACTGAAATATGTAAATGCTTAGAACATTCAACATAAAGTAAGCACTAGATCATTGTTAGCTCTTACAACTATCGTCTGTGAATCAGTGCTAATCTGAAAGGCTGCCTCTGAGTCACCCTATATCTACCTATTTATCCCAGTTCCAGAAATTATGATCTGAAAGGATACAACAAATATGTTACCTCATTCTTTACCAGCCAAGTCTGTTGAAGTCAAATGCTCATTAATCCTCTCATTCATTAATTCTATCATTCATTCATTCAGTCAAGATTTATTGAGCATCTTTTGTGTGCCAGGCAAAGTTCTAAGTGCTGAGGATACAAAGATGAATTAAGGGAGACTAAGTCCCTGATCTCATGAACTTAATATCTTACTGGGAGAGATAGACAATAAACAAATAAATATAGATATGTGAGAGATTAGTGTGGGAAGAAAAATAAAGCAGGATAAGTAGATAGGAATATGGGGTGGTATCACATAGAGGGATCGTAGAAAGCCCTTCTGGTTAGGTGACACTGGAACACAGACCTCAATGAAGTTAGAGAGCAAGCTACGCATATGTTTGTGGGCAGTGTGCTCCAGAAGGAGAAAACATCTGGTGCAAAATCCTTACAGGTGCTTGGAACTTTGGAAGGTTTAAAACCTAGGAGACGAAATCAGGGATGCAGCTAAAGGACAGATAATGCACAGCTTTTTACAACATAGTAAGGTATTGGGTTTCTTTCTGAGTATGATGGGATGTTACTAAAGGGTTCTAGGCAGAAGAGTGACATGATCATGTTTACCTTTTGAAAGATCAGTTTGGCAGCCATGGAGAGAATAGACCATGAGAAGATGAAGCATGGGAACAGGGAGACGAGATAGGAGGTTTTGGTGACAGTCAAGGTGAGGGATGAAGGCGAAGTGAGCCAAGTGGTCACGTTCTAGACATATGTCCATCAGGATTTGATAACGAATTTGGATGTGTGGGTGAATGAGAAAGAGATGTCAGTAATGACTCCAAGGCATGGAACAATCTTCAGTACATGGTCTTTAACATGTTAAGTGGGAAACCTTCACCTAGGGAGTGAGAAAAGACAGAGAAGAAGAAGCTTTGAGACCCTTTCACCTTTAAAGCTCAAAATGGGGAGGGGGTCTAGTAAACGGGAGTGAGGAAGGGGAGGAAATGTGATAGGCAGGGATCTAGGGAAGGTGGTGAACTAGAAGCCATGAGAAGAAAAATGCTTTAAGAAGGAAGAACTGAACGACTGTTTCAAATGATGCTGCAAAACTGGTTAAATAGAGAGGGCAGACAGCAGAAGCAAGAAGAACTACAATCCTGCAGCCTGTGGAAGGAAAACCACATTCACAGAAATATAGACAAGATGAAAAGGCAGAGGGCTATGTACCAGATGAAGGAACAAGATAAAACACCAAAAATCTACTAAATGAAGTGGAGATAGGCAACCTTCCAGAAAAAGAATTCAGAATAATGATAGTGAAGATGATCCAGGACCTCAGAAAAAGAATGGGGGCAAAGATCGAGAAGATGCAAGAAATGTTTAAAAAAGACCTAGAAGAATTAAAGAACAAACGAACAGAGATGAACAATACAATAACTGAAATGAAAACTACACTAGAAGGAATCAATAGCAGAATAACTGAAGCAGAAGAACGGATAAGTGACCTGGAAGACAGAATGGTGGAATTCACTGCTGCGGAACAGAATAAAGAATAAAAAGAAATGAAGACAGCCTAAGAGACCTCTGGGACAACATTAAACACAGCAGCATTTGCATTATAGGGGTCCCAGAAGGAGAAAAGAGAGAGAAGAGACCTGAGAAAATATTTGAAGAGATTATAGTCGAAAACTTCCCTAATATGAGAAAGGAAATAGCCACCCAAGTCCAGGAAGCACAGTGAGTCCCACACAGGATAAACCCAAGGAGAAACATACCAAGACACATAGTAATCCACTTGGCAGAAATTAAAGACAGAAAAATTATTGAAAGCAGCAAGGGAAAAATGACAAATAACATACAAGGGAACTCCCATAAGGTTAACAACTGATTTCTGAGCAGAAACTCTACAAGCCAGAAGGGAGTGGCATGATATACTTAAAGTGATGAAAGGGAAGAACCTACAACCAAGATTACTCTACCCGGCAAGGATCTCATTCAGATTTGAAGGAGAAATCAAAAGCTTTACAGACAAGCAAAACCTAAGAGAATTCAGCACCACCAAACCAGGTCTATAACAAATGCTAAAGGAACCCCTCTAAGTGGGAAACACATGAGAAGAAAAGGACCAACAAAAATAAACCCAAAACAATTAAGAAAATGGTCATAGGAACATACATATCAATAATTACCTTAAACGTGAATGGATTAAATGCTCCAACCAAAAGACACAGGCTTGCTGAATGGCGACAAAAACAAGACCCATCTATATGCTGTCTACAAGAGACCCACTCAGACCTAGGGACACATACAGACTGAAAGTGAAGAGATGGAAAAAGATATTCCATGCAAATGGAAATCAAAAGAAAGCAGGAGTAGCAATATTCTTATCAGATCAAATAGACTTTAAAATAAAGCATGTTAAAAGAGACAAGGAAGGACACTACATAATGGTCAAGGGATCAATCCAAGAAGAAGATATAACAATTATAATTATATATGCACCCAACATAGGAGCACCTAAATATATAAGGCAACTGCTAAGAGCTATAAAAGAGGAAATCGACAGTAACACAATAATAGTGTGGAACTTTTACACCTCACTTACACCAATGGACAGATCATCCAGACAGAAAATTAATAAGGAAACACAAGCTTTGAATGACATAATAGATCAGATAGATTTAATTGATAATTATAGGTAATTCCATCCAAAAACAGCAGATTACACTTTCTTCTCAAGTGCGCACAGAACATTCTCCAGGATGGATCACATCTTGGGTCACAAATCTAGCCTCAGTAAATTTAAGAAAATTGAAATCATATCTAGCATCTTTTCTGACTACAGCACTATGAGATTAGAAATGAATTATAGGGAAAAAAAAACATAAAAAACACAGACACATGGAAGCTAAACAATACATTACTAAACAGCCAAAAGATCACTGAAGAAATCAAAGAGGAAATCAAAAAATACCTAGAGACAAATGATAATGAAAACATGACGATCCAAAACCTATGGGATTCAGCAAAAGCAGTTCTAAGAGGGAATTTTATAGCTATACAAGCCTACCTCAAGAAACAAGAAAAATCTCAAATAAACAATCTAACTTTACACCTAAAGGAACTAGAGAAAGAAGAAAAAAACAAAACCCAATGTTAGTAGAAGGAAAGAAATCATAAAGAACAGAGCAGAAATGAATGAAATAGAAACAAAGAAAACAATAGCAAATATCAATAAAACTAAAAGCTGGTTCTTTGCGAAGATAAACAAAATTGATAAACCATTAGCCAAACTCATCCAGAAAAAGAGGGAGAGGACTCAAATCAATAAAATTAGAAATGAAAAAGGAGAAGTTACAACAGACAACGCAGAAATACAAAGCATCCTAAGAGTCTACTACAAGCAACTCTCTGCCAATAAAATGGACAGCCTAGAAGAAATGGACAAGTTCTTAAAAAGGTATAACCTTCCAAGACTGAACCAGGAAGAAATAGAAAGTTTGAAAAGACCAATCACAAGTAATGAAATTGAAACTGTGTTTAAAAGTCTTCCAACAAATAGAAGTCCAGGACCAGACAGGTGAATTCTATCAAACATTTAGGGAAGAGTTAACACCCATCCTTCTCAAACTCTTCCAAAAATTTCCAGAGGAAGGAACATTCCCAACTCATTCTATGAGGCCACCATTATCCTGATACCAAAACCAGACAAAGATACTACAAAAAAAGAAAATTACAGGCCAATATCACTGATGAATATAGATGCAAAACCCTCAACAAAATACTAGCAAACAGAGTCCAACAACACATTAAAAGGATCACACACAATGATCAAGTGGGATTTATCCCAGGGATGCAAGGATTCTTCAATATAGCTAGACTCATCAATTCTAATTTTATTGATTCGAGTCCTCTCCCTCTTTTTCTTGATGAGTCTGGCTAAATCAATCAATGTGATACACCATATTATCAAATTGATGAATAAAAACCATAAAAAAACAAACTGGTTAAATAAGTTGAGGAATGAAAATTGAGCATTGGATTAGGCATGTTTGAGCATCAGTGACCTTGACAAGGTCAGCTTAATGCAGCATCAGGAACAAAAGCCTGCTGTGAGTTATTTCATGAAAAAGGAGGAATTAGGAAGGATTAACTTCACTTTGAGAAGTTGTGCTATAAAGAAAGCTAGAGGGAAATTTGGAAGAGAGTGGAGATAAAAGAGTGTTATTTCAGATGGGAGATATTAAAGCAGGTTGTTGGTTCATGGGGATGATCTAGAAGAAGAAAAATACTGAGCAAAAGACAGAGGGGATGATCACTGGAGCTACACCCTTGGGTAGGGAAGAAGGGATGGACCCAGAGAACAAGGACAGAGGCCAGACTCATCTGTGCATGAGGAACAGGAAGTGGGTGCCCTGGGCAGCAAACATGGGGTCAGGGACCCTTCCTAAGAGGAATCTCATCTGATAAGGAACCTGAAGCCCCCAGACATTAAGAGATTTTCTAATCACACAGCTAGTTAACAGCAAAACTATTCCTAATCTCTGGTGAAATTATACCACCACCTCAACCCACTAAAAAATATTTATTATTCTTTCTACACCCCTTTAGAATGTCCCTAACAGACTCATCTTTGTTGCTGTTTTGTTGTTTATTTTCTTTAGTGATCCGGAATTTCTTTTGAACCCCATGGTCATCTGCCACGCACTAATATAATGAGAAGTTTGGAATTATGCCCTGAATGCCCACTTACAGAGATTCTAAAGTCCCCCCACTGACCATTTGAGAAAAAGAAGTATATATATAAAAACTGAATCTTCCTAGCACTTCTTCACAAGAGGGCCAAAATCCCCCAAATTCGGGCTGCAGTGCCCACAGAATGCCTTGCCCACAAAGGATGTTTGTTGAAATCTACTGACTAAATCAGTTAACCATTTATACTACAGGTGTTGGAACTACTTTTTTTTTTTTTTTTTTTTTTTTTTTTTTTTTTTTTTGCAGTACATGGGCCTCTCACTGTTGTGGCCTCTCCCATTGTGGAGCACAGACTCCGCACGCGCAGGCTCAGCGGCCATGGCTCACGGACCTAGCTGCTTTGCGGCATGTGGGATCTTACCGGACTGGGGCACGAACCTGTGTCCCCGCACCAGCAGGCAGACTGTCAACCACTGCACCACCAGGGAAGCCCTTTGTGGGAGGTTTTGATTACTAATTCAACCTCCTTCTTATTGATCTGTTCAGATTTTCTAGTTCTTTATGATTAAATTTCAATAGGTTGCATGTTTCTAGGAATTTATCCATTTATTCTAGGTCATTCAATTTGTTGGTTTATAATTGTTCACAGTAGTCACTTATGAGCCTTTGTATTTCTGTAATGTTTTCTCTTTCATTTATAATTTTATTTATTTGAGTCTTCCTTGGTTAGTCTAATTAAAGTTTTGTCAATTTTGTTTCTCTTTCAAAGAACCAACTTTTAGTTTTGTCAATCTTTTCTATTGTTTTCCTGTTCTCTAGTTTTTTATTTCTACTTGAGTCTTTATTATTTCCTTCTTTCTACTAACTTTGTGCTTAATTTGTTCTTCTTTTTCTAGTTCCTTGAGGTGTAATGCTAAGTTATTTGAGTTCTTTCTCTTAATATATGCATTTATAGCTATAAACCTCCCTCTTATGTCTGCTTTTGTATCTCATAAGTTTTGGTATGTTGTGTTTCCATTTTCATTTGTCTCAAGACATTTTTTGATTTCCCTTTTGATTTCTTCTTTCACTTATTGGTTATTCAGGAGTATGTAGTTTAATTTCCACATATTTGTAAACTTTTCTGCTTTATTCCTGTTATTGATTTCTAGTTTCTTACCATTGTGTTAGGTAAAAATTTGTATATAACTTCAATATTCTTGAATGTGTTAAGACTTTTTTGTTCCCTAACATATGATCTATCTTGGAGAATATTCTAGGTGCACTTGAGAAGAATACGTATTCTACTGCTGGTGGTTGGAATCTGCTGTGTATGCCTGATAGGTCCATTTGGTCTATAGTGCTGTTCAAATCCCCTGTTTCCTATTGAGTTTCTCTCTGGATGATCTATCCATTGTTGACAGTGGAGTATTAAAGTCCCCAAATATTATTGTATTGTATTGCTGTTAATTCTCCTTTTAGTTCTGTTAGTTTTGCTTCATATATTTAGGGGTTCTGATGTTGGGTGCATAAATATTTATAATTGTTATAACTTCATGACCCCTTTCTCCTTATATAATGACCTTCATTGTCTCTTTTCACCATTTTTAGCTTAAAATCTATTTTGGCTTATATAAGTGTAGCTGCTCCTGCTTTCACTTGGTTACCATTTTCTTGCAATATATTTTTCTATATTTTCACTCTCATGTAGGCTGCATATTGTTGGATCCGTTTTTATTCAACCAGCCATTCTGTCTTTTAATTAGAGACTGTAATCCATTTATATTTTAAGTAATTATTGGTAGATAAGAATTTACTATTGCCATTTTGTTAATTGTTTTCTGACTGTTTTGTAAATCCTTTTTGTTCCTTGCTTCCTCTCTTGCTGTAACCTTTTGTTATTGGTAATTTTCTGTGGTAGTATGCTTTGACTGTTTTATCACAATCTTGTGTATCAACTAGTGATTTTTTCCTTTTTGGTTATCATGAGGCTTACATAAAATATATTATAGTTGTAGCATTCTATTTTATGCTGTTAAGAACTTAACTTTGATAGCATGCAGGAATTCATACTATTACTTCTCTCTGCCAGTTACAAATTATGGTAGTTATAGTTATTTTTAATAGCTTGTTTTTTAATGTTTAAATTAGTTTTTTAAGTGATTGGTATACTACATTACAACATTAGAGAATCTAACTTTGGCTATATATTTACCTTTACTGTTGAGTCTTACATAGTCATGTGTTTTATGATGTTAATTAGCATATTTTTATTTCAGTTTGAAGAATGCCGTAAAGGGAGATTTTATAAGTCTGTTCTAGTTATAATTAACTCCCTCAGCTTTTATTTGTTTTGTTGTTATCTCTCTTCATTTGTAAAGGACAGCTTTGCTGTGTATAGTATTCTTGGTTGACAGTTTTTTTCTTTCAATATCTTGAATACATCCTCCCACTCTCTCCTGGCCTGCAAAGTTTCTACTAAGAAATCCACTGATAGTCTTATGGGGGCTCCCTGGCACATGATAAGTGGCCTTTCTATTGAAGCTTTCAAAATTCTCTTTGTCTTTGACTTTTGACAATTTAACTATAATATGTCTAAGTGTAACCCTTTTCAGATTCAACCTATTTGGGATCCTTTGGCCTCATGAATTTGGATGTTTGTTTAACTCCCCAAGTTTGGAAGATTTTAGCCATTACTGCTTTAAATAGACTTTTTGTCCCTTTATCTTTCTCTTCTCCTTCTGGGATTTCTATAATGCATATATTCTTTCTTTTAATAATATTCCATAAGTTCTTTAGGCTTTCTTCATTCTCTTTTCAATTTTTTTCTTCTTTTTTCCTTTTTCTCCTCTGCCTGAATAATTTCAAATGACCTATCATCAAATTCACTGACTTTTTCTTCTGCTTGATTGAGTCTGTTTGGTAAAATTCTCTCTTGAGTTTTTCAGTTCAATCATTGTATTCTTCAGCTAGCCCCTGGATCTCTATTTGGTGTTTTGTTTCAGTTTTTTGATGGTTTCTATTTCTTTGTAGAACTCTCCTTTGTTCATGCCTTATTTTCCTGTTTAGTTTAGTTGTCTGTGTCTTCTTATAGTTCACTGAACTTCTTTTAGAGGATTATTCTGAATTATTTATTCATAGATCTCTATTTCTTTAGGATAAGCTATTAAAGATTTATCAGTTTCCTTTGGTGGTGTCATATTTACCTGATTCTTTGTATGACTCTTGATTTGTTGCATTGCTGTCTGTGCATATAAGTAAGCAGTCTCCTCTTCCAGACTTTGTAGGCTCACATCAACAGGGATAGTCCTTCATCAGTCAGCTCAGATTGCAGTACTGGACAGGTCATCTGGTAGCATCCATGGGCAGGTGGAGCTTCCTATCAGGGTATCTAGTTGGGGAAGACCATTGCCTCTACTCTGAGGTGGGGGAGGTGATGCAGGCTGGCCTCCATTGGGATGACCTGCTGACTGCGCTTTGAAGTCAGGTGGAGTCACTAGCTGGGCCCTGCAAATGCCTCTGGTCAGATGAAGTCACTGGATATGTTCTTTGGCAGAGCAGGGAAGTGCCACTGGTTGGACTCTATAATTGAGCAGAGCTATGGGCTGGCATCCACAGTCACTCCTTGTCAGATAGAGTCTCAGATGTTGTCACTAGCAGGACTCCATGTTCAGGCAGGCAAGGTTTCATGATTGGGCTGTGCTCTGAGATCATATGGGGCGACAGGCTTGGCTTTGAGATAAGGTAGGTCACTGATTATGCTCTACTGTTGGGTGAAGTCACTGTCTAGGGCTCTCTGCTTTGGTAGGGCCTCTAGCTGTATTCCACGATTGCATGGGACTAGAAACTGTGCTCTGTGGTCAGGCAGGGGTCACTGAAGTCCCTGATCAGGTGAAGACACAAGCTATGCTCCACATTTAGGCAGAGTCACTGGCTGGATTATGGCTGGATGAGGTCTCAGGCTGTGTTTGGCAGTCAGACAAGGGCACAGGCTGAGCTCCAAGTTTTCAGGCACCCTGGTTATGTGAGGCCACAAGCTCTATACTTAACAGTTGGGCAGGGTTGCAGGATTGGATCCATGCCCAAATGGAGCTGTAGGATGAACTCCATGGCTGTCCAGGCTCTCTGGCCAGGCTTCCTGGTCAGGGAGGACTGGTGGCTATTTTCAGCTGTCAGGTAGGGCTGGAAATTTTCTTCCCTCCCCAGGCAGGGCTGTAGAACAGGCTCCATGGCTGGTACAGCCACAGGAAGGACTGCCAAACCAAACTCCCTGGATAGTTTGGGTCTCTAGCTCAGTTCTGCAGATGGACAGAATCACTGGATGGGATCTCTCCTCAGGTACCCCTGAAAGCAGGAATTCAACTTGCCAAGATCTGAGCTATTGTAAGCCCTGCCTCACTTCACGTCTATCTGATCCCTAGTGGTCGAGCCCTGTAGACCTCCCCAGTTACCCTCATGAGGCAAGACTCAAGTGGGCCATCTGGGAGGTGTCCCACAATGCTGAGGACACTGCATTGTCCACCCTGGGCTCTCTTTTCTCACTGAAGAAATGATAGGTCCATGGGGCCCTCTTGGTACAGTGCTGTGCCAGCCTGGGCACGGAGTGATGCAGTCAAAGTGAAACTGCTCCTCCTACCTTTCTAATTCATCCATCTCAGTCTCCATGGTCCAGGGGGCTACTTTGGCTTCACTCTTGGATTCTGGGATTATCACATTGGTGTCTTGTTTATGGATAGTTGCTAGTTGGTCTCTTTGTGAGCCAGGCTGAAGTTAGGAGCAACCTATGTTGCCATCTTCTCACCTGCTCTTGAAAAAGGGTATACATGAGGATTTAAATCTCAACATTGAATTTAAATGTAAATCTCAATGATAATGTTGCAGTTGTCAAGCGTTTAATAAAACAATTAGGGGAAAGCTAGAAGAGTAATCTTAATGTCTTGTCTCTAAAAAAGAAAGTAGTGTAATAGGGCAACTAATGAGAGTAACAAGATTTCTAATCACAGTCCCAACTTTCTTAGCTGTGTGACTTTCATCCAGTCATGTTGATACTGAACGAATCAGACCCTGCTGCTTGCTGCTTACAAAATCAAACTCATCAACATTAGTAGAGTATCTTTAATCAGAAGGCTAGCAATCTGGGGAGATGGTGGACTCAGTGTCCCCAAAGAACCACCTCTGAAAATTCTGCTTGGCCATGAAAGTTTTAAAGGAAAGGAGGGAAGTAATCTCAGTTAATCATTGAGATGGGGGTGTCAGAATCGTCATCATCCCCCACTGCGTGCAGCCTTGTGTGCAGATTTGTCAACTCCTCGTGATCTTCCTTTGGATGTTACCTTGTTCACACAGCTTGGCCACACAGTTTGTTCAGGAGATTACTGAAGGGGAAGCTAGGGAAGCAATCTGGTCACCTGTTAATTACTTATTCTTCATGTCTACTTCTTTGAGCTACAGAAAGAACCGACAAGTTAGGCAAAGTATTGTGTGATTAAAAGATTTGAAAGGTGTGCTCCAGTAGAGCATGGGGGTGCCTAGTTAAAAGTTAGTTACAATATAGCTTTGCTAAAGTGACAAGGAAAGGGGCTTCCTGTTGAGGATGGTTTCCTGCAAAGAGCTGCTTACAATGTAACCTCTCTGAAACTCAAATTCCGTGATTGTAAAATAGTACCTATCCCCCAAATTAGCTGAGAAGATTCAATAACATAAAATATGAAAAGAGATGTGCCAGTTACTGCCCCCGCATCTGGGCTTCTGAAGCCTCACCAATCTTGAGCTCCTTCTTCCACACTGAAACATCTGCTTATCCATAACAAACTCTCAAGAAATGCCAGGAACTTTTAAATCACCTACTGTGCATGCCTATATGGCCAGCACTTCAAGTGGTGAATTTGCAGGTGAATGGATTTTCCTAGCATTTCTTTCTCATCCCTTTAATTCTTGATTGGATATTTCAGCTTGACAGGGAAAGTTAATCGAACAACTAATTGCCATATACATAAAAATTGGTGAATATCATTTCTGATGTACTATAACTGCCAAAAAAATATGTTAGGCACATTCTGCTTTTCCCCTGACTAAAGCATTGAGTAAATTCAGTGTGGAGTGTCAATTGCCCTGGGAGTGTATGCTAATTAAAAATGGAGAGGGGCTTCCCTGGTGGCGCAGTGGTTGAGAGTCCACCTGCTGATGCAGGGGACATGGGTTTGTGCCCCGGTCCGGGAAGATCCCACATGCCATGGAGCAGCTGGGCCTGTGAGCCATGGCCGCTGAGCCTGCACGTCCAGAGCCTGTGCTCCGCAACGGGAGAGGCCACAACAGTGAGAGGCCCACGTACGGCAAAAAAAAAAAAAAAAAAATGGAGAGAAGTGGAGAGGGGCAAGTGGTGTGCAACACTCAAACACTTGGTTCTGGTAAAATATTGCAAGTCTGACTATTTGTATTGTAAACGCTTAGGGCAGGAATGATGTCGTTTTGAATCTGTACAGCCCCAAGGATACTGTTGTTACTCTATACATGAAATAAAATAGTAATATTCAGAGTTTGCTATGTACATTTGTCAAACCGCTTGAGTCTGATACATCCAGTTGGGATTTCTCCTAGCAGCTGCTTAGAAACTAATTTCTAAGATGACAGAAAGTTCTCTCTTTCTTTCCAGAGCTTGTTGTTTTAGTCATCCTCCAAGAATAAAGAAATCACTCATCATCCAGAGAGCTTTTCTGAATTGATCAGAGAAGCTGTTAGTCCCCCCAACTCCACTTTTTCTGACCATGTATCTCTCTTGTTTGCTCTTACAGAAATCCACCCAAATTAAAGATTTACACTTATCCCTCATTTCTCATAAAATAAAAACTACTAAAAGTAATTTATTATATAGTGCAATTAAGCTAATGAAATATCCAATTACTAGATAATATGTAACCTTAACCAAACTATCCAGGTTCTAATCCCAGCTCTTTCATTTATTACTTGTATGACTGGGCAAGTCTTCTAATTCTCTGCACTTCATTTCTTTATGCATAAAATTGGGATGATAATGTTACCTACTTCACAGAGTGGTTAGAAAAAGTAAATGATTGAATATATGTAAAATATTTAGAATAGTGTTTGGCACACAGTAGAACTATATAAGTACTGGCTATTTTTATATAAGCCACAAAGATCTAGCTAATGTTCAGTGCAAAGCAAGAGACATCTAATGCCCATCTGTAACAGAAATAGTTTAGTTAACTACATCAGTCATGGAAAACCCATCGACACAATCCTTCCATTTGACCTCCTCATCTTCCAAGACCAATAGTAGTTGAAACAACTACTACCTAAAACAAACCCAACGATAGGTGTCAGCTCAACATAGAAACTGTCCATTAAGAAACCTGTCTTACTCTGGTCTTTGCTTTTGTTTTTTGCTTAATTTTTATTGAAGTATAGTTGATTTACAATATTGTGTTACTTTCTGCTGTACAGCCAAGTGAATCAGTTATATATATATACATATATACACTCTTTTTTAGATTATTTTTCTATATAGGTCATGACAGAGTACTGAGCAGAGTTCCCTGTGCTACACAGCAGGTCCTTATTAGTCATCTATTTTATATATAGTAGTGTGTATATGTCAACCCCAATCTCCCAATTTATCCCTCCTCCCCTCTCCCCCCTGGTAACCATAAGATTGTTTTCTACATCTGTAACTCTAGGAATGGATAGAGAAGATGTGGTAAATATATACAATGGAATATTACTCAGCCATTAAAAAAATGTAATAATGCTATTTGCAGCAACATGGATGGACCTAGAGATTGTCATACTGAGTGAAGTAAGTCAGACAGAGAAGAACAAATATCATATGATATCGCTTATATGTGGAATCTAAAAATAAATGGTACAAATGAACTTATTTACTCTGTTTTGAAGGAGTTGAACATGAGCAGTTAAGTTTGTTGGGAAAAAGAAAAGAAAAAGAATATCTGTGGTACTAGTATGTGAGGCCAGTCTCTTTTGGTGAAACACAGTGAGGAACTCAGAGCATCCAACAAAAGGGACATAATGGGAGCACTGCCTCCTCCCACCATACTCTCATCCTTAATCTTCAGCCACGTCTGGCTACTCACTATTCCCTAACACACCCAGTGTTTTGTGCCTGTGGCCCTCATAAGTCATGCGCCATCCACATCAAATATTTCTACCTCTCCTTACCACCCTTTCCTCACAGTACACTCTATTCAACTTGACTCAATAAACTTCTCTCTGAAACACTCCCAGATCCCCAAGCAAATTTGACAGCTCTCCATTTTGCATTCTGCACAAACTAAACACTTAACTTTCTTTCTTACACTTCACTTGTTTGTCTCTTATTTCTGTTAAATGCTGAGATTCTTGAAGGCAAAGGATTGTCCCTAATATTTCTGTATATCACTAACCTCTAGGAAAATGAAACATGCATAATAGAACAGCAATAACTGCTTAATAATATAATTAACTCAACGATTAGAAGGGGGTACTTGGACAAAATAGGGAAATTAGCAGCAGTCTTATATGCAGAGAACACAGATCACTCCTTAACAATTTCCTGAAGGTTAGTCCTGTCAAGAAATCTCCCCAAATTCTCAAATCACTTTGTGAACAAAAAAGATAAGGAAACTCTTATAAAGTCAAACTCTTAGAATTCTAATATGTTGAAATTTATCCTGGTTCTAACTTAGGAATCTCTTTCACAAAATCAGTGACATCAGTTAAACACTGTTTTGATTCTCTCATTAGTGTCCTGATGAAGAAAACATATCATCTGGAAGTGAAGCCCTGCACACAGAAGATCTTACAGGATCAGAGGTTCTAGTTGCTGTGTGTTGACAGTGGAAAGGGGAAAAAAAGGAATCAAGAAAACATTAATTTCCCCAAATTACTAATCTAGGAGTATTGAGGCAAAATCTGAGGAGTAATTCCTACCTTTTACTCCACTCTGCACTGATATGTCATTGCCCAAAGTGACTTCTTTGTTCCAAAAGAATAGAACATTCAATTAGTTCAATTAGTTGCTTTAACTGTGCCAGGAAATCAGACTTAAGTACTATGCTCATATGAAAAAATATATATATTACAAGAGTTAGTCAAAAGCACTCTATAAAATCCATCCTGGAAGCCCTTCCTGAGAATCAGATCTGCATAGAGCTTATTCCAGTAAGTGCATCTCAACAGTGACACCTATAGATGCAGGAGGAAATGTGTGTGTTTGTCATCTCACTGGTAGGGAAGTCAGCTAAGTTACCTTTCAATTCCAAAGAAAATACTCCTTTGTACTTTCATTATATAAGGTACTTACTTATCATTCATTTGCCCTTATTTAATCTGGCTGAGTTCTTTTTTTTTTCCCTGAAGCTGAAGTTTAAAGTATCCCAGAAAGTCATATGCACACAGTGCATTTACATTTGGGTCAAACTCATTTTCATAAATAAAACAAATAGCAGAAAATGAATCACTGTTTGTCCATTTTAACATGGGAAGGATGGAATATCTGACCAAAGTTAATCTGCCTTAAGATAAACACAAAAAAGAAAATTGAGGATGAAGCAAATTAATCAACTGTGAGGTGCTAGTGAAAACAGAAGGTACCTGACATGCATCCTTGCCAAAGTCAAATTCTTTAATAAGGATTAAGCAAGGCGAAGATTACTATCTAAACTGCTTACACTTTGTCATTCAAACCACAAGGATTTATTCAGTTGAATTACAAAATAGAAAATTGATTAATTTTGTGTTAGCCCTCTTCACAGTTGCTCCAAAAACAAAATCTGGGGACCTTAAATTCTCTGAATAAATTTGATTATGTTTATCCTTCCTGTTCAGTGCGCCTTTGTGACTTAGAGTCAATGACATTCACCTCCCACATCATACAAGTACTACAGTCAACCTCACAGTACAAATAGGATCAGAGTTCTGCACATAAATAGTGTCTACATAATAGCACAATTAGTTGAAAATGGAAAGTTCAAACAGCATTTTCCATGAAATGACACAGAGCCATGGTTTGTTTCTTTTTTTTTCCACTAAGCTGACTGAAATAAGCTTTTGTTTTTAAAAAAACAAATACAAAAACCCAGTCTTCATTCAAACCAATCAAATCAAAGCTAAAAAGAAAACTACTACTACCAAGTGCTACCCCCAAGTGAAAAGAAAGAAAGAAATTCATTTTCTAGGACTAACCATCTAAGTCCATGCATGAGCATACAAAAACATTAAAGTCGTAAAAGGCTTGAATAAATACACCGAAAACTAATCTCTGTAGTTTCTGGCAGGCAAAGAAGCATTAACAACAATATAACAATAATAGCATGGTGTAATGGAGAGAGAAACTAACTAGAAATCTGAAGATGTGAGTTTTGGTTCATTTCCATCTGTGGTAGATGACCTGGGGAAGATAAATACCTTTGAAAAAACATCTAAATTTCCATTTCCTTACCTGTAAAATAGAGTACATAGCTGACCCTATTTAACTCTACAGGAATTAGCAGCTTTTTGAAGTCATCATCATCACCAACATTTTCATCATACCCACCACCACCACCATTAGAGAAAGCATGGTGTGAGCCTATTTCCACAGTTTCATTAACTGTTACTTAATGGAACATAAGTGGCAAAGATGTAAGGCCTATTTTCATCTTTTAAAAACAGTCTTTGAAAAAGTTAACAATGCTAAACATTTTTAGTAACTTGAGCTAGAATTCTTATGAGTAGACACACTGAATTGTCCAATTGACCTCTGTACCAAATTTATATAAATAAATGTATTTATTTATTTTTCTGATTACCAAAGTGGCAGGATATTTTTATTGTTAGCAAATTTGGAAACTTTTGAGAGATGTGAAGAATAAAATTAATCTCCACCCCAACTGATAATACTGCCCCCCACAAAAGTGCTGTTAGCAAATTGGTGTTTTTACTGAGAGTTCATTTTATTTTTGTGCAGCTTGAGGTGTATTTTTGTAAGAATTATCTGTATTTTTAAACAGCTAGTTTTTTGATTGGCCCATTCTATCTTGTTATTTTTATTTTATATTTCATTAAATTGTGCTCCTACTGCTATAAAAAGTAAGTGGCCTCAAGTGTTTCAATAAAACTTTTAACAATGCAGATTATATTCATTTCAAGAAAAAAAAAAGAGGCAAAGGATTCCAAACGACTGGATCTGATTCCATTTTTCATCTTAGTAACAAGAAAAAAAAAGCTACGTAGTATTAATAAAGAGGTATGCTGAGAAGTGAGATAAGGGCCCAGTAAGATCTAATACAATTTCTATCAGTGCTGTTTTCATGAAGGCCCTCAAAACAAATGTCAGTAGCGTCACCAAATGTTGAAAACTGTCTCTTTTTACTTTTATTTCCCTCCCATCAGCAGAGAAAGTCATATAAAGTTTGAGCTCTGAGCTCCACCCCAGGATGAGAGCAGGAACAGGACAGGAGATGTTTTGGCAGCCAATTGAAAACACCCAGGCATGAGCTCTAGTGAGCCTCGGGCAGAAAGACCCCTCCAAGTTCTCACATGGCCCAGGACTCCTCTGTGAAGACTTCTCTGATTGTCACATCAAGGGGACCTGGCCTTTGCTCCTTGTGCTTCCTTCTACTGAAGCACCTACTATATCAAATTGTGTTTGTTTACACATCTGCAGAACTCGACTATGAACCCCTGAGCAGCAGGGTCTATATCCATCTTCTCTGTAGCTCTAATAAACACCTAGCACTCAAGGAAATTTGATAATTAAATTAATGAACAAATGAAGTTTGGCCATTTTAAGGGTATGTCACTGTCATTCACATAAATCTCAGTTCTACATCCAAAAAATCATTGAAAAGCACTTTAGATCTTCAAAGAAGCCCCTTGAAGAGATGAAAAGGGTAATTACATTGCAGATCTCATCATTTCCTGACTGCCCCAAAGGCCCAGCTATCATAATAACCCCTCTCAATTCCCCCTTCTTTTTCTCTCCCCTGGCTCCTTTGCTCTCTCAAAACTCCTGTTTGGGCATTGTAGGAGTTGCCCTATTTCTTCTTAATAATTTAACTTTGCTCAGCACCAGTCTAAAATTACACTGATTATTTAGAGCAACACAACAAAAATCCAGGCCTAGCAGCCTCCTGAGAGCAAAGCAACCTTTCTCCTCAGAGCAGACTTGAGGGAAGGCTATAAATACTTAAGCATTAATGTTATTATCCTAGTCAAAGAAAAAAAAAGAACTAATGATTTCCTGGATCCTCTCTGGGGATGACCTCAGTTCCTCCATCCCTTGATCATCTTATTAACATTTCCTCCCTAAAGTCTTCCCCGCTTAGAGTCAGGAACTGTCAGCTGTAAGTAATGGGCCATGTACACAGATCCTATTCCTGCGATGAATGGGAACTATCTCCACTCCCACCCCCATGTCTCCACAGGGTGCTCAATGCCTGTGTGTCATCCTGAGAAATTTTCATCAGCTTGCTCAGAACTTGCCTGAGGAGAAGGGGGCCTGGAGTGGAACCATTTCTTTAATGGGATTTTAATGTGATCTTCAGCAAACTAATCTTATTTAGATATCATAGGAAGCCATGTAATCTCATCTGGGCACTCTTATTTCCTACAGAAAAGGGAAAGCTTTGTAATTCATTTTCAGCAACAGGAACACTTGAATAAAATCTGCTTCCGAAGGTTAAATGATGAGACAAACAGCTGCAGCCCCAAGACCCTATATCCATTTCATTGATTGGGGCAAGCATGACAACAAAATGACCACTACAAACGTTGTTTAAATAAAATTTATGCTAAGAGCTTATGTCACTGCCGTAGGCCTCGATTTTTTGCCAGTGTTTTAAATGTTGAGGGAGAGCATGATGAAACAAGCTGGGGTCTGCAAGGATTAAATCCCTAACATGATTCTGCCAGCTACACACCAGTTGCAAACTTGACTCTTTCTCAGCCTCAGTTTCTTTACTAAAAATTATGATGCAATGGCCTGGATTCAGACACGTAGCAACCATGACAGGCTCATAAAATAGGTGCTCCTTCAAAACATTTTTTTTCATGGAAAGGCATTTTATTTTAAATATAGCAGTGTGTACATGTCAATCCCAAACTATATTTTTAAAATATTTTTCCAAGGCATGGTGAGAGAAGGGGCTGGAGACCACCATGGGGCAGAAGCACAAAGGAGGTGAACTGGGACAACAATGCTTTGTCTCTCCATTATCAACAACAGCTCTGGGCCCAAGCATGTGTAACCCACTCTCCCCAGGAGGGGTTCCAGGAAATACAATCTTCTCCCTCTCACCCAGGGATGTTTTGATACCTCACAGATTGACTTCCTGGAATCCCACCTAATTACCACATGCTTAATCAGTCCTGCCTACTTCAAAAATCACTGGAAGATCTAGAACATTACCACCCATCAAGTTGAACAAATTGCTGTACTGAATGTTTTTGTCCCCCCCCTAAATTCACATGTTGAAACCTAATCTTCAGTGTGATGGTATTTGGTGGTGGAGTCTTTGGGAGCTGATTAAGTCATGAAGGTGGAGTTCTCATGAATGGATTAGTGTCCTTATAAGGAGACCCCAGGAAGTTGTTTCTGGGATGTCACCAGACACTGGATCTGCTGCTGCCTTGATTTTGGACTTCCCAACCTCCAGAACTGTAAGAAAAAAATTTCTGTTGTTTGTAAGTCAATCAGTCTATGGTGTTCTGTTATAGTAGCCCAGACGGACTAAGACAGTCTTTACTACAGCTCCCTCTTCTTTATGTGTAGGTCTCTTGCCCAAAGTGTGAACCCCTTCAATTAAGACCTGTACTTGTCCATTTGTCTACCCCAAGCAGCTAACATAGGACCTGGCACATAATAAATGTTTGTTGTTAATAAAGATTTTTGCTGAGTAAATGTTTGTTGAGTGAAAGGATGAGTCCATGCATCATGCTTCACAGCTACAGACCTAGAGACTCCATAGACATTACCTTCTTCAATTCTCACACACACACAAAAAAAACCATGATGTAAGTATTACTTCCTTCTTAGAAATTAACAAAACTAAAGTTTAAAAAAGATCATTTGTATAATATACATTTTGTAAATGGCCAGTTGGAATTTAAATCCTGTCTTCTCTGATTCCAAGGTCAAGTTCTTTTCATTTTTTCATGATTTCTCACCAACTTATACGTAAACTATGAGTTAGAATTAATATAAATTGATTCAAAGCATAAATCATTGATTTTGTTAAAGTAAACATTACTTCTTAGACCCTTTCAACTTGACTAGATGACACAGAGTAAAAAAAAATCATTAAGACAGTACCCATTTGTTGACTTATGTCTACTGAGGTATTTTCTCTCCTAGAACTTCATCTCCATGCTTCTAAGAAAACATTTCCCTAAGGGAAGGCCAACCCTGTGTAAGGTAATGAGGAGGCACCACCTACGTATATGGTAAGATTTGAAGGAAACTTCTACTTGTTCTCAAAATATCCCAACTGCTCCATCTTAACCCAGGTCCCAGGAAACGGATTCTGATATAAAGATTTTTATGTAGGAGGTGTGGTGGGAGTATATTCAGGAACAATACATGTAAAGGGAGTGAGGAATGGGTTGGGAAAGAGGGAGGAGTTGAACCACAGTGAAATTTCTAAAGCGGTTTCAGGTGATTCTACAGGGAGTTTTGGAACTGTATAGCTCTTCGGAGTTATCCCCAGTTAAGGTAAGGAAGCTAGACCTTTATACCCCAGCGTCACCCAGTGTTAGATGCAAGCAACTCCCTGCAAGGGGCATGAACTTGGTTGAGTCAGCTTCAAAAGGGCAAAGAAAATGCCAGGAGAAGGATGCAGCTTAGAGCAATCAACAGCTGACATTCTCAGCAGCTAAGGAATGAATGTGTCCATTGTAAGTGGAGGGTGGAGTGGGACGGGGTGGCGGGGGGGGGGGGCATCTGGGCAGTGTAGCTTCCATTACGTCACTACGTTTGGATCTACTTGCTCCATCTGTTAGCTATTCCCACTTGGGAATAGCTTCTCCAGGACCCATGCTGGTCCTGTTTCTCGGGTAAATATTAGGTGGAAGGTTTGTGGGATGAACCATATCTCCTGCTGCTATACCTGCTCTCAAGGCCTTAAAGGATACTCATTGTCTCTCTTTTCTGCTACTCATCCTAGATTTCCATCTCCATCTGTTAGCACCTTGCTGGTTTAGGTGGCTTACATAGTGGCATGTCTGAGACCTTCATCCTGAGAGGCCTGAGCCCCTAGTCAATATGTCCTTCTCAAGCTCTGCACATATTCATTTATGTCACGTTGGGCAAGAGATTATCAAGAGGACTGCCCACATACAGTGGATCACCTGGGCGACAAACTATTTCTCTGTCCCTATTGTGAAACAGCAACCCCACCTCCTCCTGACCATCAGGATCAATGATTCCTGCCAACCAGCGACTCCTCCTGCTGGCCTCTTGACATGAGTAGCACAAGGTAGATTGGTAGCAACACTAGATTAATACTTAATGGACCCTTACTGTCTCCCCTGATGGAGGCATTCCTTCTCTCAGAATCAAGACCTCTAGACTTACAAAGTGAGGAGATAAGAGGCACAAACTCCCCAAAGGGGTCACCACTCCTTCTTCTACTCCATGTTTCTCAGACCCTTGTAATCTATCTAACCAAGGTTGTTTATTTAGAATGTATACTGTGTCCCCCAGCTGATGTTACAACTGCACCTTCCAAAAGCCATTCATCATCCTATCAAGCTGGCAGCCTCTGGGGAGTGTGCTATATGATATGGCCAGAGGATCTCATGATCACGTGCCCACTGCCTCACCTCCTTTGCTGTGGGACCCTTCATCTTGGATATTATGCAAATTCCATTGTCATTGAATCACATCTTGTAGATCCTTGGATACTAGTGGTAGATGAGGCACTGGGTACAGAGAAAGAAAAATCGTACCCAGAATATTCATTGACCTCACTCAGGACAAATTACTGTCCTTCAAGGGTGAAAGGGCTCCAGTGTAATCAATATACCACAAAATGGTGGTTGCTTTCCTTAAGGGATGGTGTTAGAGTAGGGGCTCAGGATCTGACTCTGTTGCAGGAAGGTTGAACACTCAGCAGCAACACATTTATATCAGCCTTGATAAGAGGAAGCCCACGCTACCAGCCTTATGCACAGCTTCCATCCCTACCATCAGGGCACTCATTTGTGAGCCCATTGCACCTGCATTGCAGTGTCTGATGACAGAGGCTGGCTGACATGAACTGTCCGGGACTATCTCTCTCTTTACCTATTTAGTGTCTCTCCCATGGTAGATGTTCACTGATGGGCATACACATGGCTTACAAAGATCACCCTTTGTGCCCACTCCCCTATGTCCATTCACATGACTTCATGCTCCCAATCTTTCAATATTATTCACTCCAGACCCCTTACCAACTAGCCAGGACATTCATCAATGGCTATGAGTTTATGCATGTTCTTACCTAGGGCCAATTTTATTTCCAAAAAAGTGGATAATTGATTACAGCACCCAAATCTTTGCCCCTGAAGTTTTCCCAGTGCTGTTGTCTTTTAAGGAAAGCCTTGAATGGGGCTGAAGTGTAGCATTAGTTCATTTTCAGTGTATATCTCTTGCCCCTAGGGACACCATGTTCTAGTAACTATCTCTAGAACTCTCTGTGGCTTGTGCCCAGGGCTGCCATTCCAACCCTGCCACTCATTACAAATTTACCCATTTTGCTTCTGATTAACTGTCACCAGCCAGCCTCTATTATTTCAAGATCTGATCATCCCCACTGCAACAAGGGAGCATGGCTCTGTGACAGCACCTCCTACCCTCAGCCCTAGTTTACTCTCGGTGCTCCTAGGTCCCCTCTCACCAGGGCGTCCCTAATTGCTTTGGTAAATGGAATGTCCTGCAGACCCTCCTAAAGAACAGTCAGCTTTCCTCCTTTTCATAGCATATCCACAGAAACATTCCTCATTTCCTAAGCATTTTGTGCCTTTCTTCTATTGTCTGCCACAGCAGTTGTGGTGTTTCTACTTCTCATTGCTTTCTCTAAGCTTCCAAGAGTCATTCCAGCAGCTTGTTAGCACAGTCTCCCAGGGTCCTTTACTGTATCATGGGAGAGTTGAATCCTGTATCACAGGATAGGGCTCTCATTTTCATCAATTCTCCCTTAGCCGTCTTTATGTTTTATCACTACTTGATTCAGCACCTTCAGGATCCAATCCCATAAATGTTATCCCAGCTCTGCAGGTATGTAATGGCTAGGTCCTGCAGTGCCTTTGGCATAGGGTTTGTTTTTCCCTCAGCAGACTCAGAACCTGACTGGCCAAGTTATGTCATGATTTGACAATATTTATGGGTTTGGTGGCCAAGAGAGGGGAGTGAAGTTTCATCACAAGGTCAGCACATGGCATCTTGCAGGCAGAGATTTCTGCATTGTCTTCAAGCAAGGGAGGGAAAACTGATATTTCAAAGGAAAGAATTTGCCCTTTCTGCAAGCCAGAGGGTACAGGGAGAGAGATGATCTCAAACATCTTGAATGTGCTGGCACAGATGTCACTGTCCCAAGACTTCAAGTCCCACTCTATCCAAACTAAAGTGCTGTCTTTGTCACAGAAGACTTGCTGAGGCTTAGAATTTAACCTTATCTGGACTTCAACAACACTGGGCCTGATCCTCAGCTAAACATTTTTAGTGACTTGATCTAGAATTCCTGTAAGGGTAGACACACTTAACTGTCCAGTTGATCTCTGTACCAAATTTATGTAAATAAGATTTATTTATTTATTTTTCAAATTACCAAAGTGGAAGGACATGTTTATTTTTAGCAAGTTTGGAAACTTTTGAAAAATATAAAGAATAAAATTAATCTCAGGTTTCTCTGCTCTCCAGCTGCAAAAGACTTAGAGTCTCTTTTATGCTACCAAGGAGGTTTTCTCACTGTCATAGTTTACCCTAAATTGGTGATGAATCACCTTTAGCCTTTGATATGTCTCTCCAATGCACCAATAGCACTTAGCAACAGTCATCTGATTACATATTCTTTAGATTCACTACTTCCCCTCTACCTTCCAAACATCTGAGATATTGTACCTTCCAGTGATACCCTATCTCAGCTTTGAGGATTGTACCTACTACACACCTTGGGGTCCTCCTTGCCAGCCAGCCAGTGGGGGATCTAGTTCCAAAATCCCATGTGAGAGACTGCTCCCTAGGGTCACTTCTGGTACACTCAGTCTTAGGTCCAAGATTTACATACAACAGTTTGATAGAGAAGTGTGCTTAGCAACAAAACCTCTGAGGAAATGAAGGAAGCCAGTTGAGCAGAGAGAAGCTGAGTTACAATGCATCAGGAACACCAATCACAGCCATGCCCATAGGGAGCTCTGCCATTAGGAAGGCCTTTCAGAGTTGTCCCCAAATGTGTCAAAGGGAACTGACCTTTGTACCCCTGCATCACCAGTCATTGAATATGGCTGGTGTGCCCCTTTGGGCAAGGTAACCCCTGTGATTCTTGGAAAGGGATGCACTGTGAGCCATCAGCAGCCAACCCTGAGCAGCTGGGGGAATGAGAGCCTCTGTGCAAAAGTGGGGACCTGGGTTCTGTCCCATGAAATCCATCACCACTTCCTTTGAATTAAGGCATCAAGGGATGCCTTAATTCATGAGATATTTTTCATGTGCAAAAGATAGTAAAACATGCTTACTAATTCATAACATTAATGTGCTAGATCATAGCAGTTTATGAGATTAAACCCAGCAAAGAGCAAAGGTGTAAGAAATAGAAGCTAAGTCTGGCAAATATTGATGAGACCAGAGATAAGAACATTGTGGGCTTTGCACAGTCCTGTTTAGGGACCTCCAGCTTGGACAGCCCCATAGCCAGGGGATAGTAGAAGAGTTCAAGGCTCCCAGAAAGGAGAAGGCAAGAAGGAATGAGAGGCACAAACCCCTTAGATACCCTCATACACCAGAAGGCAGAAAGAAGAAGCAAGAACTACAAACCTGCAGCCTGTGTTAAGAAAACCACATTCACAGAAAGGTAGACAAAATGAAAAGGCAGAGGACTATGTACAGATGAAGGAACAAGATAAACCCAAGAAAAACAATGAAAGGAAGTAAAGATAGGCGACATTCTAGAAAAAGAATTTAGAATAATGATAGTGAAGATGATCCAGGACATTAAAAAAAGAATGGAGGCAAAGATAAAGAAGATGCAAGAAATGTTTAACAAGAAGAATTAAAGAACAAAAACCAGAAGAATTAAAGAACAAACAAACAGAAATGAACAGTACAATAACTGAAATGAAAAATAAACTAGAAGGAATTAATAGCAGAATAACTGAGGCAGAAGAATGGATAAGTAACTTGGAAGACAGAATGGTGGAATTCGCTGCTGCAGAATAGAATAAAGAAAAAAGAATGAAAAGAAATGAAGACAGCCTAAGAGACTGGGACAACATTAAATGCACCACCATTCATATTATAAGGGTCCCAGAAGGAGAAGAGAGAGAGAGAAAGGACCCCAGAAAATATTTGAAGACATTATAGTCAAAAATTTACCTAACATGGGAAAGGAAATAGCCACCCAGGTCCAGAAAGTACAGAAAGTCCCAGGCAGGATAAACCCAAGGAGAAACATGCCAAGATACATAGTAATCAAGATGACAAAATTTAAAGACAAAGAAAAATTATTAAAAGGAAAAATGACAAATAACATACAAAGGAATTCCCATAAGGTTAAGAGCTAATTTCTCAGCAGACTCTGCAAGCCACAAGGCAGTGGCACAATATATTTAAAGTGACAAAAGGGAAGAACCTACAATTAAGATTACTCTATCGAAAAAAGATCTCATTCAGATTCGACGGAGAAATCAAAAGCTTTACAGACAAGCAAAAACTAAGAGAATTCAGCACACCAAACCAGCTCCACAACAAATGCTAAAGGAAGTTCTCTAAGTGGGAAACACAAGAGAAGAAAAGGACCTACAAAAACAAACCCAAATCAATTAAGAAAATGGTAATAGGAACATACATATTGATAGCACCTTAAATGTGAATGGATTAAATGCTCCAACCAAAAGACACAGGCTTGCTGAATGGATACAAAAACAAGACCCATATATATGCCGTCTACAAGAGACCCAATTCAGACCTAGAGACACACACAGACTGAAAGTGAGAGGATGGAAAAAGATATTCCATGAAAATGGAAATCAAAAGAAAGCTGGAGTAGCAGTACTCATATCAGATAAAATAGACTTTAAAATAAAGAATGTTAAAAGAGACAAGGAAGGACACTACATAATGATCAAGAGATCAATCCAAGAAAAAGATATAACAATTATAAATATATATGCACCCTACATAGGAGCACCTCAATACATAAGGCAAATGCTAACAGCTATAAAAGAGGAAATCAACAGTAACACAATAATAGTGGGGAACTTTAACATGTCACTTACAACAATGGACAGATCATCCAGACAGAAAATTAATAAGGAAACACAAGCTTTAAAGGACACAATAGACCAGATAGATTTAACTGATACTTATAGGACATTCCATCTGAAAATAGAAGATTACACTTTCTTCTCAAGTGCACACAGAACATTCTCCAGGATAGATCACATCCTCGATCACAAATCAAGCCTCAGTAAATTTAAGAAAATGGAAATTACATCAAGCATCTTTTCTCACCACAACACTATGAGATTAGAAATCAATTACAGGGAGAAAAATGTAAAAAACACAAATACATGTAGGCTAAACAATACGTTACTAAATATTCAAGAGATCACTGAAGAAACCAGAGAGGAAATCAACAAATACCTAGAGATAAATGACAACAAAAACACGATGATCCAAAACCTACAGGATGCAGCAAAAGTAGTTCTAAGAGGGAAGTTTATAGCAATACAATCCAACCTCAAGAATTGGCTTCCCTGCTGGCACAGTGGTTAAGAATACACCTGCCAATGCAGGGGAGGTGGGTTCAAGCCCTGGTCTGGGAAGATCCAACATGCCACAGAGCAACGAAGTCTGTGAGCCACAACTACTGAGGCTGTGCTCTAGAGCCCATGAGCCACAATGCTGAAGCCTGCATTCCAAGAGACTGTGTTCTGCAACAATGGACGCCACCACAAGGAGAAGCCTGTGCACCACAGAAATGAGTAGCCCCTGCTCACTGAAACTAGAGAAAAAGCCCACATGCATCAATGAAGACTCAACAGAGCCAAAAAAAAGAAAGAAAACAAACTGGAAAAATCTCAAAAAAAACAATTGAATCTTACACCTAAAGAAACTAGAGAATGAAGAACAGACAAAACCCAAAGTTAGTAGAAGGAAATAATTCATAAAGATCAGAGCAGAAATGAATGAAACAGAAACAAAGAAAACAATAGCAAAGATCAATAAAACTAAAGGCTGGTTCTTTAAGAAGATAAACAAGATTGATAAACCTTTAGCCAGACTCATCAAGAAAAAAGAGGGAGAGGACTCAAATCAAGAAAATTAGAAAAGAAAAAGGGAAAGTTACAACGGACACCACAGAAATACAAAGCATCATAAGAGACTACTACAAGTAACTCTATGCCAATAAAATGGACAACCTGGAAGAAATGGACAAATTCTTAGAAAAGTATAACCTTCCAAGATTGACCCAGGAATAAATAGAAAATATGAACAGATGAATCACAAGTAATGGAATTGAAACTGTGATTAAAAATCTTCCAAAAAACAAAAGTACAGGACCAGATGACTTCACAGGTGAATTCTATCAAATATTTAGCGAAGAGGTAACACCCATCCTTCTAAAACTCTTCCAAAAAATTGCAGAAAATGGAATACTCCCAAACTCATTCTATGAGGCCACCATCACCCTGATACTAAAACCAGACAAAGATACTACAAAAAAACAAAATTACAGACCAAAATCACTGATGAATATAGATGCAAAAATCCTCAACAAAATACTAGCAAACAGAATCCAGCAACACATTAAAAGGATTGTACACCACAATCAAGTGGGATTTATCCCAGGGATGCAAGGATTCTTCAATATATGCAAATCAATCAATGTGATAGACTATTAACAAATTGAAAACTTAAAAACAATATGATCATCTCCATAGATGTAGAAAAAGCTTTTGACAAAATTCAACACCAATTTATGATTAAAAAAAAAAAGAAAACTCTCCAGAAAGTGGGCAGAGAGGGAGCCTACCTCAACATAATAAAGACCATATATGACAAAACCCACAGAAAACGTCATTCTCAATGATGAAAAACTGAAAGCATTTACTCTAAGATCAGAAACAAGACAAAGATGTCCATTCTCACCACTATTATTCAACATAGATATGGAAGTCCTAGCCACGACAATCAGAGAAGAAAAAGAAATAAAAAGAATCCAGATTGGAAAAGAAAAAGTAAAACTGTAACTGTTTGCAGATGGCATGATACTATACATAGATAATCCTAAAGATGCCACCAGAAAACTACTAGAGCTAATCAATGAATTTGGTAAAGTTGCAAGATACAAAATTAATGCACAGAAATCTCTTGTATTCCTAGACACTAACAATGAAAGATCAGACAGGAAAACTAAGGAAACACTCCCATTTACCACTGCAACAAAAAGAATAAAATACCTAGGAGTAAACCTATCTAAGGAGACAAAAGACCTGTACTCAGAAAACTATATGACACTGATGAAAGAAATCAAAGATGACACAAACAGATGGAGAGATACACCATGTTCTTAGATTGGAAGAATTAATATTGTGAAAATTACTATACTACCCAAAGCAATCTACAGATTCAATGCAATCCGTATCAAATTACCAATGGCATTTTTTAAGGAACTAGAACAAAAAATCTTAAAATTTGTGTGGAGACACAAAAGACCCCAAATAGCCAAAGCAATCTTGAGGGAAAAAAACAGAGCTGGAGGAATCAAACTCACAGACTTCAGACTATATTACAAAGCTACAATCATCAGGACAATATGGTACTGGCACAAAAACAAAAATATAGATCAGTGGAACAGGATAGAAAGCCCAGAGATAAACCCATGCACCTATGGTCAACTAATCTATGACAAAGGAGGGAAGGATATACAATGGAGAAAAGACAGTCTCTTCAATAAGAGACTGTCTTTTCCCAGCAAACTGCTGGGAAAACTGGACAACTACATGTAAAAGAATGAAATTAGAACACTCCTTAACACCATACACAAAAATAAACTCAAAATGCATTAGAGAGCTAAATGTAAGACCAGGCACTATAAAACTCTTAGAGGAAAACATAGGAAGAACACTCTTTGACATAAATCACAGCAAGATTTTTTTTTATCTACCTCCTAGAGTAATGGAAATAAAAATAAAAATTAAAAAATGGGACCTAATGAAACTTAAAAGCTTTTGCACAGCAAAGGAAACTATAAATAAGATGAAAAGCTTTTGCACAGCAAAGGAAACTATAAACAAGATGAAAAGAATTTTCACCCTCAGAATGGGTGAAAATATTTGCAAATCAATCAATGAACAAAGGATTAATCTCCAAAATATACAAGCAGCTCATGCAGCTAAATATTAAAAAAAAACAAGCAACCCAATCAAAAAAATGTACAGAAGACATAAATAGACATTTCTCCAAAAATATACAGATGGCCAAGAGGCACCTGATCAACATCACTAATTATTAGAGAAATGCAAATCAAAACTACAATGCCATATCACCTCACACCAGTCAGAATAGGCATCATCAGAAAATCTACAGATGCTGGAGAGGATGTGGAGAAAAGGGAACCCTCTTGTACTGTTGGTGGGAATATAAACTGATACAGCTACTATGGAGAACAGTATGGATATTCCTTAAAAAAACTAAAACTAGAATTACCATATGACCCAGTAATCCCACCACTGGCATATACCCAGAGAAAACCATAATTCAAAAAGGCACATGCACCCCAATGTTCATTGAAGCACCGTTTACAATAGCCGGGTCATGGAAACAACCTAAATGCTCATCGACATACGAATGGATACAGAAAGTGTGGTACATATACACAATGGAATATTACTCAGCCATAAAAAGGAATGAAATTGGGTCATTTGTAGAGACATGGATGGACCTAGAGACTGTCATACAGAGTGAAGTAAGTCAGAAAGAGAAAAACAAATATGGTATATTAATGCATATATGTGGAATTTAGAAAAATGGTACAGATGAACCAGTTTTCAAGGCAGAAATGGAGACACAGATGTAGAGAACAAATGTATGGACACCAAGGGGGGAAAGTGAAAGGGGGGTGGGTGGTGGTGGTGGGATGAATTGGGAGATTGGGATTGACATATATACACTAATATGTATAAAATAGATAAGTAATAAGAACCTGCTGTATAAAAAAATAAAATGAAGTTCAAAAAATAAAGAAAGAAAGAAGGAATGATAGAAACAGAGAAGGGAAGGCAAGCTGTCCATAATGGAATGCTTTACAACAGACTTTCAGTCTTTCATCATAGGTAATCTCTCCTCAATTGTGGGAAAAAGTCAAGATGAATATCCATGAATTCAATTCTCTCCTTCAAAGAAAAGAAAGAACATGTTTCTTGCAGACAAAGGTACTTATATGTCCTTCCCCCCAGATTTTCTGTGTCCAAACTTACTTCAGATAAACGTTTCTTGAGTTTTAATATTTTTATGTGGTTCTGTCATTCTTTCCATCTGTCGTTAAATCATTTTTGAGATCCCAGGAAGTGCCAGGCTCACCCCTGCACTGGGCATGCAGGGACAGAGTTGCTACCCCCAAGGGCCTCACCGCTTAGGGAGAAAAACTACCTGTGAACAAATACAACACAGCTGGTTGTAAGTGCTCTACTGGGCAAACACACAGCACTTTGGGAATGGAGAGGAGGAGCAGCCCGGATAGCTGCACAAGGTGATTTAGGAAACATCACTGAGACACCTTGAATGTGTTGACTAAACCAACCAAGTTCACAAAATAGTTTTGTCGTCTCATCTTCTGTTTTATTTTCCACTCTGTCACTTTAAGCCACTTCGAGCCACTTCAAGAACTACTATGTTTCAGATGCTGTCTCTGAATTTTTATTCCCAATATGGGAACAAGAACTTTTGAAAAGTACAATAAACTTTGTCATATAAAAATACTCTTTACATAAAATTCTAATATAAATGGCTTACCTCTGTGTATATTTCTACAATGACAATAATAATTTTTATTTAGTTCAACTGAAACATCAGATATCTCAAGTTGAGAAAATGTGAGAGAAACAGGGAGAGAAAAAAAGAAAGAGAAAAAGCACTAGAAATGTGAAATGAAAATTGAGGAAAGTAAAATGCATAGCAGTGATAGAGTAGAAATTTTTATATTATAGCCTTGGAATAATTGGAAGAAATTAACCTTGAACCATAGAGTTTCACTCCTACACTTTTTAGATTGGCCGGAGTTAAAATACACATTAGGTTAGGACCTAACAGAGCCAGGTTCACGTGTTCTAATACATTCAAATGCATTCTGCAATGAACCTTGAGGAAAGCGTTTTGGAAATTTGTAAATATGTTATTCAAAGGATAAGGTTTCCGTTATCACTTAAGAAGCCAAACATCTGCAAGTAACAGGGATTGGACCACAATGATTCTAACAAATAAGGGTTTCTTTTCCTCTTAGCACATGGGTATAAGTTGACTGCTGCAGCCTCCATCATCCAGTCCTTACTCACAGCCAAAGGAGAGAAGCAAAGTGCTGTACTAGCCAACCCATTCCTATTATATTTTCAGAAAAGCAAATGATTCCCCAGAAGTGCCTTCAGCAGTATTCTGTGTAAGTTGTCGGTCAGAAATGGGTCCCACAGCCATCTATAGCTGCAAAGAAGATTTAGGTAAAGAAATATTTTGGTGTCCAGCCTCTATATTGAGAAGTACCAAGGAAGAGTGGGTTGGGGGGAGCCAATTAACAGTATTAGCCACAGTTTTCATGAGTAAAGTTAAGCCATATAACATTAGGGTAAAATTTTGATAAATATCTGTTCAATCATGACAGCTAAGATACTTAAATAAAGGTTATAAAACATTTTCTATCTGATACATTCAACTTACTGAACACCTCTGGGAATACAGTGGGATCTTAGAGTATGGAACTTATAGGAAGGACCATACACAAGAAAAAAAATTACCCATTTGATGGACCTATATATTATACTAAAACAAAAATTAGGTAGCTTCATGCTAAAATTTCCAAAGAGTGAGGTCCTAAAAAGTTTCTAGAGGAATACAGAAAACAAATGGAATTAATTGTACATAATCAAATAATGCCACTTGTACAAGACTTTCTCTCTGGTCATTAGACTCTATCTTAATATAATGGAAGTCTGTAGGTATTAAGTTTAAGCCTTATAAGATAAACTTATTCTTGTGTTGCATTCAAATTTAGCTTAGAATACAATGTTTTAATTGTAAGAGGAATGACTGGCTTTTAGCAATATACATTGAAAACACTGATGAGCTGACAGGTGACTAAGCTGTCCCATTGCCTCTCTGCTGCTCTTCCTGAAAACCATGACCACACAGTTTGCCCCCATGAAAGTGAAGCTCCCTCCAGGAGGCTCCAGGAGGTTTTCCCTGTGATGCTCTTCAGACCAGCCTTAAATGACAAGATGCATGCTCATGTCTATGCAGTTGCCATCACACCTGCTAGAATCTGCAGCCAGAACTATTGTTCTTCTCTAACTGAGTGGGGCTGACTGACCACAGCAACTCAACAGATGCCTAGATAATGCTAACCCATTTCCCTCCACCATCAGGATTTGCATACTTTGTCTGTATCTGTGAGAATTATAACATTTACCCTTCCCTGGACAAAGGACCCCCATTTTCTTTCCTTCTCCACCTCTAGGGAAGTTAAGAGCAACATTAAAGCTTTATTTTGTTTACTCAGTAATGCCCCAACTTGTTTAGAGATGTGCTTCTCATATTTTATGTGGATATGGATGGATTTTTTGTTTACTTGTTTCAAATCCACCTTGGACTGATACATAGTCTTACTAAACATGACTAAACACAGGACATGATAGGAACTCATCAACATCCAAACTAGTGTACATCCTACTCAATAAGACAAGTCCACTGGTCATGCACTTTGATGTCACAGCAACATTGGATCACTGACAGTTTCTAAGTAATCTTAATTTCTGTACTCATCTCATGGGAATGAAAAGTTTACACAGTGGTCCTTGGACACATGTAGAGTAGCACTGGTTTAGATAAAAGGCACCTGCTCTTACTTTCTTTTTGGAACTAACATTTAGTGTTTAACTACATAATAGTATCAAGATTATTGACATTCTCTTAATTTTGTCTGTGGAATTCATTCTTTCATTTTATGAACACTAAAATATTTATGAAGCTTTCCTCCTAAAATTCCTAAGTTTTCCACCTTCTAATTCTCTTACTCAAATGTAACCCTTGGTGGCAAAATCATCATCTAGTTCTACCTCACAGAGAATATTCTGAAATCATGATTAACCACCAATCTGCTGGGACTCCCTACTAGCTAAATGCTTCCAAAGGGGAAAAGAATCCTTACATTAGACAATGTGTTGATACAAGCCAAAGGCTGATTGAACATTATGGGTGTATGAATCAATTCATACAGCTGTAAAAAGTATTCTGATTCATGTTCTGTGGATAATTTGCAATTGCAAATCCATTAATAGCATAATTGGAGATGAGTAATGCTAAGATGTACTGACCAGGTATGTCAAAATAAGTATGTGAAATGCATTCTAAAAGTGAGGTAAGATACTCCCCATAAGCTGTCCAATTTTTTCTCCCCTCTACTAAAAAATAATTGAAAATGATTTAGATTGTTCTGAGACAAATCTGTTGACAGGGACACTAATAAGATGAATGAAAGTAGAGAGAGAAGTATTTGGCAAAACAACAAGAGCTTAAAAAATTGTGAATTTGCAGGCTGCAAACAAATATCCAATACATTTCAGAGGTGATTTCAACTGGGACTCAAAAATTAGTAGAAACATAATGAAATGCTGATGTTTCAAAAACAAGCCAAGCAAGAGAAATGGACAAGAATAACAGTGTCACATTACCAGAATTAGAATTCATTCAAAAGATACTGAGCTAAATTTTGTTTTCCTTCCAAAGTGCCTTATATAATTAGAATGAGGGTATGTTTTCCATGTCTGCAAGCATGATTGTTCTCTAGTGATCCAATCCAAGGAAAAAAAGATGCTGGTTAAAACTGAAATATTGTGCATTAGGGAAGTGATATTCATACTGCTATTTTCATTTCAATTCATTCTGTAAGACCTACCATTCTGGGGATCTGATTTTCACACCATAATATGAATATTCAAAATGCTACTTTACATATCACATATGGCTTGGATATAAATGATTTCTCCCCAGACTGGAGGAATTTCTCTCAAACAAATCTATGCATGTTCTTTTAGATATTTTTATTTAAAAATAAAGTCTAGAAAGAATTTTTTTAAGTAACCCAGGAAAAATATTTGAACTAGATATAAACAACATTTCTTCACTCAGATTTATAAAAGAGCCAACTTAATTTTTTCCCAAACTTTGGACACTAATTCACTTAAAATCCAAAATTATTAAAAGAAAAATAAAGCTCAGATGTTGACATTAAGATTTGGAGATAAAAACACAGAAATGAAAATAAAAGTGAAAATGACAAAAGCCATTAATACAAATCCTATGGGCAGGATATAATATGTTATTGAAATAATGCTAAATATTCAGTTAATTAACTGGTATGCTCAGAGCAAGAGAGAGTTTAGTTAACTTAAATTTTCTAGATAGTTGAAATTTTCCTTAAAATTTTTTTTCCATTTTTTTGTGCTCACCTCTTAAAGTACCTTGAAATCATAACTGAATATTAACTCAAATTGTACAGAGATAGAAAAGTAAAAGATTTGGGTTGAGCATGATGCTTTTCCACAGGGTCATACCTGAGTATGTTTGAATCTATCACATTACACAGTATGAATTTTCCAGGAAGGTCAGGTAGGAAAACCTATCACTTACTTGGTGCTTATGATGTGCTTGGTTACCCTGACAGGTGCTTTCATACTTTAATTCATTTATAATCCCAGATAATCTTTGAGAGATAAATTATTCCCATTTTACAAATAAGAAAGTCAAAGCTCAGAGAGGTTAATGAACTTTCCCCAAAATCACACAGTGAGTAATAGGCAAAATTGAGATTCTAACGCAGGCCTGTCTGACTCCAAATCCATGCTCTTTCCATCATGCCACTGTAGCCGAGGTTCTACACCTAGTTCTATCATGATTGGGCTGTAACACCTGAGACCATATTTTTCACTTCTATTGGCCTTAGTTTATGAATCTCTAAAATTAGAGGTTTCCTATCTGTGGCAGAAACTACTAGCTGTCCCTAATTTTTTTTATTGTATTAGGACTCCAATTTTCAGCTAGGCACGTGGCATAAATGTTATATTTCCCATGTTATCTTGCACCTAGGCATGGCCATGTGACTAAGACAAATGACTAATCACCAATGTGATGTGAGCAGAAATGATAAGTACAACTTCTGGTCACATTCTTAAAGGAACTGGCCATGCTCTTATTGGTCACTTTACTCCTTCTTGAGAGCTGGAATGCAGAGATGATGGCAAGAAATGTTGGACTTTATGGACAAGCACAACATTCTAGATTTGGTAGAACAGGAAAAGAGGAGACACCTGGGTGCCTGAGAGCATAGAATGCCAAAGCTCTCCATGTTGCTTACCTGGAGAACAACATGTGAGGGAGAAACGTCTCTGTCTTGTTTAAGCTATTGTTTTGCATCTTTATTACATCTGACTCTAATCCTAACTAGGACTGGTCTTCTCCAACTCTAGATCCTATAATTGCAATTTTTTCATAGCAGTTTTTTTATGAACAGGAAATATAGTATGTTTGGTACTTGAATAAGTGAATAAGTGAGCAAGAATTACTCTTGTTGAGTGTGGAGGCCATTTGATTCTTCCCCTAAAAGTGGCAAATAGAAATAAAATTTTGTGGTTTACTTTCATTTAATCAAGATTTTTCTCTACTATTTTATACAAATTTCTGCAAAGAAAGAATGATCAATTTTCTCTTGTCTGTAAAGGGAGCTTTTTAAAATGACTAAGTAATCTAATTACCGAACACTTTCTTATGGGTCATTTATTGAAAACCTCAGAAAGGGCAAGGATTTTAGATACGGTCAGTCATATTAGAACCAGAACTAGGATGAACATGTAGATCAAAAATTTTAAGCTACATCTGATGTTTTTATTCCAAATATATTGTATCTAAGTACAAAAATCCCTGCTCTAGTTATTCCATATATGTGAATTTAAGACATACACAAACACACATACCATGAGGAAATAAAACGTTTCATAACCAGAACTCCAAAGCAAGACTTGAGGATCTAACTGGAAAGCAAAGCAAATCAATCTTTCGTAAGGGAGCTGAGAAAATAAGGAGAACAGGATGGAGTAGGGGGAGGATGGTTAAATTACTAGTGCAGCACAGCATTTGATTTGACCAAGATGAGATTTGGAACAGTTGTATGATTGCAACTGAGTTCTCGAAGACAGAGAAGATTGAACTGGAAATCATGCCAAGAAGAAATGATTGTCTTCCCTCTGTTGGCAGAAGAAACTCCAGGAGGGAATAAATTTCCCACAAAGCATAACTTGAACAAAACCATCAGTCAAGGTAAATGCAGAGAAAAATCCAAACTCAACAGCTCTATTGAAGCAGACTGGCTCCGCCGCCTTGTTTGGCTATAAGCTACAGCTCCAAGAATTGAGGAAGTATTTTGTATTAACAGTAGAACAGACTGACAGCCCACTTCTCTGTAAGGGAGCCAAACCCTCACATTTTCGTAATGCCATTGTCAAGATGATTATTCATTCATTAATTCAATAAGTATTTACTGAGTAACTACCCTATGCTATGTGCTGTTCTGGAAGGTGGAGATACAGCAGGAAGCAAAACAGTCATGATCACTGTTCTTGTGAAACTTACATTATTGGGAAGAGGGAAGGACAGATAATAAACAAATAAGGAATATGTCAGGTGCCAATAAGTACAATGAAAAAAATTTAGCAGAGAAGCAAAATAAGAACATATTGTAAAGGCATAGTGGGGTTTCATATAAGGTGGTAAGAGAAGGCCTACCTAAAAGACAAAATTGAAGCAATAACTGCATAAAGATATTTGGGGTAATGATGCATTGGGAAGAGGAAAGACATAGTTCCAAGGCCCTAAAACTGTAGCATGCCTGCTGTGTTCAAAGAACAGCAAGATGGCCAGAGCACATGGAGCTGAGTGAAGAAGGTGGAGAAGGAGGAGAGGTAAGAAGTGAAGCCAGATAATTAAGGATGTTGAAGGCTCAGGATAAGGAATTGGACACCTCTCTGATAGGAAAAAATTGGTTGGCTTTGAACAGAGAAAAAAAAATGATCCCCTTTATTTTCCAGGAGGACTCCTCTGGCTGTTGAGTGGAAAATAAAGTAGATGAACAACGGTGGAAACAAGACCAGTTAGGGGCTACCACCGCAAGCCAGGTGGGAGGTGACAACAAATGAAATGGTGGAAATAGGAGTCGAAGAGGTGAGCATGGCTGGATTCTCAACAGATTTCCTAAATAAAGCTAACTCTATATTGCATTATGACAGAAAGAAAACTACAAGGTTCTTTCTTGGTCTGAGTACCCAGGAGGTACAAAGTTGCTGTATATTGAGATGGGGAAGTTGGTGAGGGAATCATATGTTCAGGTTTAGATTTGTTATGTTTGAGATAGTTATTGGACACTTGGTAGAGAAATAAAGCAGGTAACCAAATGTCCAATTTTGGAATTTAGAGGAAAGATTAGGACTAGAGAGATAACTTAGGGAATGAGGATTATATATCTAGTGGATGAGAACACCTGGGAAGCTAGTACAGATTGAGAAAAGAAGTAGTTTGAAGACGTGAGTTTGAGAGGTCATAATAATGATGAATGGGCAGAGACTTCTAGTTGCCTTTCCAATACCATTTTACTCTTCTTCCTAATAAAAGAACCTTGATGTTATTGAAAAGCTGCAATGTGGGCTTCCCTGGTGGCGCAGCGGTTAAGAATCTGCCTGCCAATGCAGGGGACATGGGTTCAAGCCCTGTTCTAAGAAGATCCCACATGCCACGGAGCAGCTAAGCTCGTGCACCACAACTACTGAGCCTGAGCTCTAGAGTCTGCGAGCCATAACTACTGAGCCAACGCACCACAGCTACTGAAGCCTGCTTGCCTAGAGCCCGTGCTCTGCAACAAGAGAAGCCACCACAATGAGAAGACCGCACATTGCAACAAAGAGTAGCCCCCACTCGACGCAACTAAAGAAAGCCCGTGCACAGCAATGAAGACCCAACGCAGCCAAAAATAAATTTAAAAAAAAAAAAGCTGCAATGTTCCAAGCTTAAAAAAAAAAAAAAAAAAAAAAAAAAAAAAAACCCTACATTTCCTAGAATTTCCTTGCAGAAAAGTAGAGTGTATTAAGGTAACCTTGCAAAGGATGTTGACTCAGCTTGAAAGTGTGCCCTTTTATACTTCCTCTTTCCTTTTCTTTCTGCCTAGAAGTGTTTATGATGACCAGCACTGCAATAGCCATTTTAATTCCATGAGGAAACATAGAGAAGAGAATCCATGTGCTAGGGAAAATGGGGCAGATAGAAGGAGGCTGGGACACTGATGACACATGAGCCACCTTACCAGCCTGGACTGTCTACCTGTGGCACTCAAGTCACATGAGAGAGAAACACACACCTTGTTTAAGCCACTATTTTTCTGAAATCTCTTATTAGCAGCCAAACATAAACTCTAACTGATGCAAGGATGGACCAGCAAAGGAGCTTGAGAATTGGCCAAGTGTAACAGAATAGAAAGAAGTGGGTCCTAGAGGCTTAGTGTTTTCAAGAGGGAAACTGAGTCAGATCCTGTTAATAGGCTGAGTAAAAGGAGGACCAAGAAATGGCCACTGGATTTTGTGACACAGAGGCCATTGGTGAGCTTGACAAGAATGACCTTGTTGAGAAATGATAGCAAAAGTCTGAATAGAGTAGGTTGAAGAAAAAATAAGAGTGGAGGAACTGGGCATGGATAACTCTTGGGATTGGCCATCATGGAAGGAAAAAAGTGGGGTATTATGTGGAGGAGGTATGTGGGATTCAGAGAAGGTTAATTTTAAGATTACAGAGTTTTAGATGATGATGGGAATGCTACGGTAGAAAGTGAGAAGAGGTGATGCAGGAAAGGAGCAAGGACAACCAGTGGAGTGGTGTCCTGGATGAGGTGAGAAGGGTAGACCCATAGTCCAAGCCCATGCTTGGTGATGAGGCTCATTCTCCCTTCTCCCTCTCTTTCAGTTGCTTACTTTTTATACCTCTGATATACAAGCTAAGCACATGCTCATCACTATCCTTTCAGGACATCCATTGTGCCAGCAATTACACCCTAGATCCACAAAGTTTAGCAGACAAAGTGAGACAGAGAAAAATATTAGGAGTCTGAAGTCAGACAGACCCAGGTTTGAATCCCTGCTCTGTGTCCTGAGATGAGTTCTTAACCTCCCCAAGCTTTCTCCTCTTTATAACACTGCCCGTTGGAGTTGCTGAGAGAAAGAAATGATACATGTGCAAAAGCATATGGTATGTTGTCCTGCAAGGTTAACTATTACAATTATCAATTACTCTCCTTCACATGCATTTTTAACTACGTGACTTCTAATCACAGTGCGTAGTGAGGCAGGAGGGAAAGGGGGAAAGAGCATTACTGCCTATGAACACGTGATGTTCCCATGTACCAAAGAGAGTTTTTTATGGCTTCATGATATTTTCAAGTGATCTGGTCAATTAAAAAAAAAACTGGTTCTTTCCCTATTTGATTTTAGAGAAAACTAGAGCAGGGACTTTGCCCTTTTAAATGTTTCATTAAGCAAGATAAGTGCCTGCCCTACACAACCTCTGTAATAACCGCCATGGCGCTTGTGATGGGAGAAGATTCCACCCTACCTGAGCACAGTTGAATCTATGCTCTTTCCCAGGGCAAAGACCCACCTGGTACATTCATCACCCAAACCTGTGGCAAGTGATTTTCTCTGCCTTTATCTTGTTACCTCCCAGCCCTGCACCACCATATGGTCTATTACATGAAAATTATTAACAGATTTTCTGCCATGGGTAAAAAATATATTTTCCACTAGATACAGCAAAGTCCCTGTAACTTTCTCCCAAGAGAATGAGCCTAGAATTGTAAGTGACTCAGTGGGATAGGTAGAGAAGAAAGCCATTATGCTGATGGGTCTATAATTTGCGGTTTCTATTGGCATAAAGAAAAATATAGTCAGTTTGCTATTTTTCCTAGACAAAATGGAGGTCAGAGGACTGCATTCAGAAATAATCTTAGACATCAGAGGCCTTGCACATGTGATCTCTCTTTCTGGAATGCCCTCTCTTACCTATTCACCTAGGTATATTCAACTCTTGCTACAATACTGTGTCACCTGCTCCAAGTAATGAAGATGTCACCTGTACTCTCTCACTTGGCCAAGTGAAGAGTCTCCCTGTGATTTCCAAAGCTCCCAGGGCTTATCACTATCAAAGCATTTATCACACTGCATTAAAATTTTGCATTTACTTGTCTATTTCACACACACACACCATATTTCCCTGATGGTTATTTTAATTGCTGAAATTTCAGTGCTTAGCACACAGTAAATATTCAGTAAATAGTTGGTGAATTAATCTAAAATTCACTAAAGTTTCTTTTAAAGAAGCAGCTTAAAATGACACTGTCAACGTCCAAGAATTTTCTCAATTGTTAAATACATTTGAAATAAGTATACTTTATAAACCACACACACACACACACACGAACACACACCAAAATACACTAAAATGGTACAGTGTCTCTGGGAGATAGAGTTATTTCCTTTATTTCTTTGATTTTTGTTGAATTTACCTAAAGTTAAACAATAAATATATTACTTTCAATTTTTTTTCAATAATAATAAATTTAAGGTATTTTGTTCTATTTAATGATGATGACAAGCTCCTAACTGACTGACCACTAGTAAGATACCTGCTTGGAGACATATTTTCTAGTAACTGTATGGTTTTTTCCAATTTTATCAACCTTTTGGAGACTCTGTTTCATTCACAAAATATGTGGTTAAATAGATTGCTGTGTGGATTAAATAAAACCACATATATATAAAATGCCTTTTGTAGTACTTGATACATAATAAGTGTCCAATTAAAAAAGGTGGTGGGTTGGACATACTGCTTTTAGAAATGAAGTTTATAGTCAGGAAACAAAAATTTCTCTTTAGTAAAAATAGAGAAACCACTGTTGTAAACCACCATGATAACTTTAATTTCTCAGTGGAACATGAGGCAACTTTTGCTTCACAGGTACCTGCACTCACTATCGTCAGCTACCTGAGTCCTTGTTCACCCCCCCATTCTCCAGCCCTGCCAGAGCCTGGGAACTATACCAGCAGCCATCCCAGGCCTCTGTGGCTGTATGAGCTCAAGACACCCCCCTAAACCCCCGCAACTGACACCTAAAATTATACAGGCTGTCAGGGATGGACACTCTGGCTGTGTACTTGCATGCCACCAGCCTGATGCCTATCAGCAACCTCTACTTCTGTGTGCTCATAGCAAGACCCAGTAGCCACAGGAGTGCATGCTGATAGCCAGGGTCCCCCCAGCTGCCAGTGTCCTGCTGTTGACCCTGGTCTTGCTACCTTCTCTGGCCACTACCACTACATGTGTGTTTGCAACCAGCCCTGCTATGACACATGCATCTGCAGCTGGTCCCTGTAGCCAAATGTACACACACCACTGGCTCTGACTACTACCGCTGCTTTTCCTTGACCTACCTTGCAAAAAATGCTGAAAGGACTTTTTTTTTTTGCAATATGCAGGCCTCTCACTGTTGCGGCCTCTCCCGTTGCGGAGCACAGTCTCCAGATGCGCAGGCCCAGTGGCCATGGCTCATGGGCTCAGCTGCTCCGCGACATGTGGGATCCTCCGGGACCGGGACACGAACCCGTGTCCCCTGCATCGGCAGGCGGACTCTCAACCACTGAGCCACCAGGGAAGCCCTGAAAGGACTTTTTCAAGCTGAAAGACTGCTAACTATTAATATAAGATCTTATAAATTAAAAACACACTGGTAAAGGCAAGTACATAGTCAAATTCAGAATACTCTAATACTGTAATATAGAGGTATGTTAATCATTTAACACTAGTATAAAAGTTGAAGGACAAAGGTATTAAAGATAGCTATAACTACAAAACTTTGCTAAAATATACACAATATAAAAAGATGCAAAGAATGACTACAAAAACATAAATATTGATGGGGGAGAATAAAAGTGTAGTGTATGTGATTAAAGTTAAGTTATCAGCTTAAAATAGACTGTTATATCTATAAGATGTTTCAAGTAAGCCTCATGGTAAAAAACAAAAAGCTAAACAAAATAGACAACAATACATACACAAGGGACTTCCCGGTGGTTCAGTGGTTAAGACTCCATGCTCCCAATGCAGGGGGACCAGTTTTTAATTCCTGGTCAGGGAACTAGATCACGCATGCCACAGCTAAGAGCCCACATGCCGCAACTAGACCCAGGGCAGCCAAATAAATAAATAAAAACAATACATACACAAAACAAAATAGACAATAATAAATACACAAAAGATAAAGAGAAGGCAATCAAAGTATACCACTATGGAAAATCATCAACTCACAGAGGAAAACGGCAAGAGAAGAAAAAAAAAGAACTACAAAACAACCAGAAAAGTGATGGACAAGACTGACTGAAAAATGTTCTGTCCCAGGTAGTTTCCCTGCCTCCTTGGTCAACTGCCATTCACTCCACTTTCCCTGAGACTTCCTTGGACCCCACACAGAGATGCGGCAGCAAGAGCTGTGTGCTCTGTTTTAGGAAGGGACTGAGGCATTCACTGTAGCAAATCTTCCTGGTAGCCATAGGAATCCGCAATGCTTTGGGAATGTCATCCTTCATAGTTAAGCAAGGGTTTTCAATAATAGTTATACTTTGGCATCACCTGAAGAGCTTTTAAAAAATTACTATTGCCCCAGGCTCCTTCAGGACCAGTTTAATTAGAATATCTGAGAATAAGGACCCCAGGCTCCAGGAGTTTGATAAAGCTCGACAGCTAATTCTACTGTGCAGCCACGGTTGAGAACTCTTCTATCAAAGCTTCGCAGTACTAGAAATTTCCCCGTTGAAATGCAAAAATTTTGAGCAAAAGTGAAAAGTAAAACAATTACCAGTCATCAACATCTCTAGAATGAATTAATTTATGAGATGATTTCAAATGTTGAGGAGCTGTCCATGAAAGACTAGGAGTGAGAAGGTGGGGGTGTACAAGAGAGAGGTGCGGTGCTGGTATCAGGGAGCAGTATGAAGTTTTCGTAGGAACATTAGTGTCTAAGCTCACACTTGAGGTTAGCTCACCCACAAGTCAGAAAGCACTGTTTCCCAGGATAAAGGAAGAATTTACCTGCTCATCAACTTTCAACCACACAGAGGTCTGGAATCAAAAGTCAACACCATTGTATAGAAACCCATGCTGGTGAGGTGGGGAGGAGACACTAGTTTCTAATGCAGTACAAACAGATACAAAGGAGACCCAAACAACTGCTTCAGAACAAGGAAAACATTGCCTTACAGGCAATGACACCTCCAATTCAGCTAGATGCAAAGTGAAAAGGACTGAGAGTTGACACTTGGATTTCAGCCCCCTTCATTTTACCAGTAACTGGATGCCCTTAGGCTAGCCATTTAATTTCTCTTGTCCTTACAGTCCTTGTTAGAAGAGGAGCCGTCTTGTGATCTCAGAGGCATCTTCTGGTTCTGGCATTCTGTTGTTCTCTAGAAGGTAAGCCATGCTCAAGGGAAATGCATCAGTGTGTTCACCCCCTCGTCACACCCTTCCTCTGACTGCCCATTTGGCTGCATAACTCTGGGCCATCAAGCCAATCCTTCCAGCTGAAAACCCTAACTCCTGAGACATCACTATTATGTCCTCCCTTTTGGCAGAGGTTTCATTTCAGGTGACTTTTTGTGTGAAATGGTGATTGAAAAAATCAACAAAGAAGGAGCCAGGCCTTCCAGAAACACAACAAATATGAATATTAGCCAGAGCAAGAGAAGTCCTGTTTGCACAGATGTTCTTGACTGAGACTTCTTCGGCTTTCATAAAATAAGCAAAATCTATCCCAGATTTTTCACCTACCCCATTCTGTTTTGTTGCTGCACTCAAATTGTCTGATACCTCCTACCTGTGGAGGTCCAATGGGGGACCTGGCCAGTATAGACCTCATATGAGGAAGGGTGGACAAGGTGGCGGGCAGACAGATCTGTCACCCACAGCTGGGTGGAGACCAGCAGACCACTGCAAGATTATTTCAAAGGACAGTGTGAGAGTTAGAAGTAGGGAACGAAAGCCAAATGGCCAAATGACTGTCAAAGTGAGGAGAGTCTCATTTTGGGTATCAGAAGTTGATGAACTGAGTGGAGGAATTGGGGACCCAGGACGAAGAGGGCAGGAGCCTATCGGTACCATAGAGAAGCAGGAGGGTGCTGTGGGCAAACACAGATGCAGACAGTTAAGCTCTGAAGTGCCCAAAGTGGTTTGCAAGGTGGGTAGGTCACAGCCAACTAAGAGTCCCAGATGAAACAGACACAAACGACCAGCACTTCTCAATAAAAACAAGGAAAACTTTTTCTTTCCTTAAAATCTTTATTAAATCAAATGAAGCCAGAGTCCCGTGGCTGTGATTTATTGCACTGGGAAAAGCCAGAACAACCAAATGACACATTTTCTTTTTCTCCTGGCAAGTAATTAGCCTCTGAATTGCTAAGGGGCCTGTCAGCAGCCCTGTCAAGGAGAAAGAAAACTCAGCTACTTAGAAGTACCAGGCTTTTTGCATTACTCACTTTCTCCTTTGCCCTTAAAGACATAGTCCTTTTTTGCTGGTCAACTGTCTCTGTGTAAGTAAGACAGGGAAAGGACTGGCAGAAGGTTTAACTGAAGATAGCTTAATAAAAGGACTTTATGGGCAAGTGGGCAAGATTAAGGGGATTGACATGAAATGGTGAGAGGCTCCAGGACCAGCATCAAAAGCTGGTGTAACTGTTGGGAAGGCTGGAGGAGCTGCCCTGGGCTTGGCATCCAAGCCCAGGAAAGTACTGACAGCATGGCTGTCACTGACCACAAGACTGGAAATGCTGTGCTAGAGGAAAATGAAAGGTCACATTGCCCCACCATGTGCAAATTCTGCATAATAATCACTGATAAAACTTGCCATAACTCACCTCTGTTAATCCTTGCAGCTGCACTGAAAGTTTAGCTCCAGTTTACAAGGGGAAAATAAAACAGAAGTTCACAGAGATTAATTCACCCAAGGCCAGGCTGATACTGGGGGGCCAGGATTTGAACCCAGGTCTGCCTGCCTTGCCAGACCATTCTGGTGCCAGAGCACGGTGCCTGAAAGGAAACGAAGGTTAGGTGGCATCTAATACCGTGCCTGGAATGGAGCAGATGCTTCATTGATGTTAGCTGTCTCCTTCCCTCTCTTCTCAGTGATGACAGTTGCTCAAATATCATATATATAAAGATTGAATATATCTGTGATGTTCAATTTTGCCTCCCAGGAGATATTTGGCAATGTCTGGAGACTTTTTTAGCCTTCACATCTAGGATGGGGGGATGCAACTGTCATCTAGTGGGTAGAGGCTCAATATGCCACAGTACACAATATGCCACAGCACACAGTACACAGGACACAGTACACAGGACACAGCACACAGTACACAGGACACAGTACACAGGGAACAGTACATAGGACACAGTACACAGCACACAGTACACAGTACACAGCGTACAGTACACAGGACACAGGACACAGGACACAGGACACAGTACACAGGACATAGTACATAGGACACAGTACACAGCACACAATACACGGGACACAGTACACAGCACACAGGACACAGCACACAGTACATAGGACACAGTACACAGGACACAGTACAAAGTACACAGCACACAGTACACAGGACACAGGACAGAGTACACAGCACACAGTGCACAGTACACAGCACACAGTACACAGTACACAGCGTACAGTACACAGGACACAGGACACAGGACACAGGACACAGTACACAGGACATAGTACATAGGACACAGTACACAGCACACAATACACGGGACACAGTACACAGCACACAGGACACAGCACACAGTACATAGGACACAGTACACAGGACACAGTACAAAGTACACAGCACACAGTACACAGGACACAGGACAGAGTACACAGCACACAGTGCACAGTACACAGCACACAGTACACAAGACACAGTACACAGCACACAGTACACGGGACACAGTACACAGCACACAGTATGCAGTACACAGGACACAGTACATAGGACACAGTACACGGGACACAGTACACAGGACAGTCCCTCTCACAACAAATACATATATGCTGCAAAATGCCAATAATGCTAAGGATGAGAAACACTGGAATAAATAAAGTAAATGCATGGCAGTATAAAACAAAATAAAAGAGTATTCATACTCTTCCTCTTTTATTCCCTGATGCAGACGTTCCTCTCACTGTCTAAATGAAAGCAAACTCCCAGACAGAGCCAGTGGCTAGTGCCGGGTTGGAGCACATGGATTTCCACTAAGTCCATGGAGCTTGCGTGTGCTAACCATGTCTCTTGAGCCCTTTCCCTCTCCAGATACTAGGTTTCTACTGAGTTACTCAATTCTCCCAACCACTGCTCCCAAAGCCCTCCCTTGATAGGTTAAAAAAAACCCAGACCCATTGTGCCAGGGTTCTGGATTCACATGTGTGATATTTGGAAGGCAAAGGGGAGGCAGACGTTTTCTTCTGGCTGCAGGGTCATAGAGATGTGGGGTTTACCTTGAGCAGTCAGCAGCCCCGTGGAGTGGAGAGGCAGTTGTGCAGTGGCAGTACGTGGATGGCAGAAGCACTGCTAGTGGCAGCGCCCTGATCCCCCTCCTCCCTCACTGGGGTGGAGGTGGATGTTCCCCTATCGGGCCAGGGCAGCCACCTTGTCTCAGGAGCTATTCCTGGATGCCAAGCCCAGGGCAGCTCCTCCAGCCTTCCCAACAGTTACACCAGCTTTTGATGCTGGTCCTGGAGCCTCTCACCATTTCATGTCAATCCCCTTAATCTTGCCCACTTGCCCATAAAGTCCTTTTATTAAGCTATCTTCAGTTAAACCTTCTGCCTGCCCTTTCAGTTTCCTATCAGTAACCTGGCTGACATTCCTTGCCATTGAATAATATGCCCTTCATGGGCAAAGTAATCAATATTATTTTTACATATTTTAGCTATTTTTTCATGCACATAGATCCAGAGAAAAGTTGGTGAGTTTATAGAGATGCCTGGCGTGCAAGACCTGCATAATCAAATTTTACTTAGTGCAATAGTAGTAGTAGTAAGTGGTAATAAAAACAATAATAACAATAGCTAAAATATTAGTGTTTACTATGTGTAAAAAAACTATGCCAGACCCTTTATACTCACTGTCTTATGAACTTCACACAACCCTACAGAGTATTTATCTTCCAATGTTTACAGATGAAAAATTGAGTCATAAGTAAAAACCACATATCTATTAAGTGGCAGAAGCATGATCTAGACCCAGAACTGATAGAAAAGCCATTAATGTTTTCATTATACCTTTTATTTATGTCTTCAGTAGACAGAGCTCTTGCAGTGGCAAGTGGCACAAACCCAACTGGATCTTGCTTAAAGGTAAAATGAGGTTATAAAATACTGCAGAAGCTCACAGAATCAAAACAAGTGCTTAACAACATGGGTTTGGAAATCATGGGATCTGAACACCTGAATACCCCACCAGCCCAGTTCCAAATCCAGTTCCATGGAATAAGACTCAGGTTCCCCTGCCCAGGACTGTGTCTATCTCTTTACATCACTTCTCTGAGACCAGCGTTCTCTTCTCTGATAGGCCTTTCCATGCAAGCAGATATATGAGATGAAAACTATGGAACCAGCCAAGCAAATCTAATGCTCATAGGTCTCTGATTGGTCAGCTGGGTTGCATGTCCACCTTTTAGAAAAATTGGTATAGCCAGAGGGGTAATTCACTTTGAGTAACATCTCGATCCCTGAGGGTGGGAGAGAGGTGATGCTTTGATTGGCAGCTTGCTTGAGAAGCACAGGAATGAAGGGAGACCAAACCAGAAGAAAGAAAAGGGGCACTGAGCAAACAACCACAATAGATACACATTATGAAGTCCTTGCAAGTCACCTTTGTCAATGCATGTCTCACTTGGGAGATTTAAAAGGATGATGACTCTGTCTGAACTCAGATAGTACTTGACCCCTTGAAACCTTTAATTCTCTACTTTTTCTGAAAACTATATGAGATGAAATGTCTGGTACCACCAAACCAGGGCACAAGCTGGAATGATTAGACCATGAACATTTTTAGTTCTTGACCTCCCAGTAAATAAATCCCCTAAGTGGCATGTGGCCAAGTACACCAAGGTGATTTCAGTCTAGGCACAGGAAAGCATGTAAAGAATGGAGAGTTAATGTCTCAGGGTAGCCTCTAGAAATCCAGCCCAGAGGTAAACTGGGAAGTATAATGAGAAAATAATGCTAACAACGATAGTAGTAGATAACAGTTGGCTCTCATGATGTACGAGAAACTGTTCTATGTACTATGCATATGTAACTAATTTAATCTCCACAACAATCCTACAAGGTAGATACTATAGTATCATCCCCAGAGTGAGTTTAAGTAACTTGCCCAAAGTAAGTGGTCCAAACACAGGCGTTCTCCCCCTAGAACTCATACCTTGAAGCAATACCCTATACCCTATGGTAGAAAATAATCTGAAATCATTAGAGCAAACCTGAACTTGCCTAATCGTTGGATTGCTGTTGTAATTAAGAACTTAGAAAGCAAAAGAAAAGCCCCTTCTCACTTCTCATATATACTCACAGATGTCATCTTACCAATGGAAAAATGTCAGTAGTGAGAGGTAGGTGATGGATTTCTTCAACAGGACACACAAAACATATCATCAGGATAACAGCTGGTAAATTTGACTACATAAAAGTTAACACTTTTACATAACAAAAGACATAATAAATAAAGTTAAAAGATAAGTCATAAACCAGATAAAGCACTGTTAATGCTCAAAGCTAACAAAGGATTAAAATCCTGAATATAAAAAACTCCTACAAATTAATAACCCAAGAGAAAAATAGACAAACTATAAAAAGGCATTTCACAGACATATGAAAAGACTGTCAACTACTTGTGCAGTCAGGGAGATATGAATAAAGCACTGTAGGGGAGCAAAACTTGCCACCCCCAAAATGTCTCTTTCGTATGCAAATTATTTCAAAATGAAAACCATCAAGGCCCAAAAGACTCAGGAAGAAAATTGATGTTCCTCTGATTGCCTAAAAAATTTAGACAGAGGGCCTGTTCCCCCAATAGAGCTACCACCAGCGAGATCTGCAAGGAATATGGGTGAGGTGTGAGGGAGTAACAGGGCCTAGAGATCAGAGTCCACTCTGTGTCCCACTGTCTCTGCCTGGCCCAGCAAATCTTTGTTTACCAAACTTTTGCTTTTCCATCTCCATGTAAATTGCTTTCCTCCCCTTTGAAGTCCCAAAGCCCTACCCTCAGCATCCTCTTTAGTCTTTAGCTGAAGATGGTATTTAAGGTGAGGGCTTCACCCATTTTGGCAAGTTACTCAACTCAGTTTTCCTTGGTCTTTCCCATGTTTACATGTTATTAAACCTTGTTTAATTTTTCCTGTTAATCTGTCTCATGTCAATTTAATTCTTAGACCAGCTAGAAGAACCTAGAAGGGTTGAGGAAAATTTCTTCCTCTTTGACAGCACCAATGAGAAACCAGTTCACACCCATCCAATCGGCAATGAAGCTCAAGGCTCACAAGTCTGGTGCTGACAAAGGTGTGGAGGATGGGAGCATCATATCCTTCTGGTAGAAGGTGAGGTGGTGGGACAAGCACAGTTCTTTGGAGAATAATCTGACAACACCCATCAACCCCACATCCAGGCATCTGTCCTAAAATCACTCACATGTGTGTACAAGGGGATGTCTATCCCCAAGAATGTGGGTAATGCTGAACTGTTAGGTGGTGTTTTGGAAGGGCTCCGAGGAGCTCAGTTCTTTTATGTCTCAACAAAGAAAGAATTCAACGAGAGGCAAAGAGGTAGATCAGAAGTGATTTATTAGAGTAGGATACTTGTGAAGCTTACAAGCGGGTGGGCGAGAGGGTGCTGCGCCCCAAGAACTTAGTGGCCTATGTTTTTATAATCAAAGGAAAAGTGGGGAGGGGGAGAAGACCACCTTCTTCCTCATTCTTGAGTAGACATCACACTTCCATCATCAGCCCTCCTCCAGTTTGGGCAGGGGAGTTTTCTTGGCCCTACATGGTCAAGCCAGGACTGTCATGGCACTATGGAAAAATTATTTTAGGTTTCAGTACAATGACGGTCTTTCACTTTGAAATGTCACCTTTCCATAAATTGTTGTTTTTCATGTGTGCTGAGAGCATGTCTTTGGGGCCATTAACTTACTGAGCTCACTGGGCAGGATGTGGGTCTCATGCCACCATTGTTTTATTGTTTTGGGACAAGTCTCATGCTTCTGCTGCATGGGTTTTTTTGCTAAGCAGGCCTGCTTGGTTTTGTGGTTAAGCAAACCTGCTTTCTTGAATGATCCTTAACTTACAGGGGTCTCCCATACTTTTTTCTTTACTTAAAATCCCCTAGTGGGATTAACTATTTAATTACCTAATTTGTCCCTTTACTCTGTCCCTATCAATGTGGGCAATGTTTGTAATTTTGAGAAATTTCAAACAACTGTACTTTGCAAACCACAGAACAATCATAATTTAAATGAGGCATGTTTCTATAATGGGATATTCCACAACAGTTCAAAAGAATGAAGAGACACAACATACATCAAAATAGATAGAAATGAAAATATAGCATTGAAAGAAAAAACAAGTTATACTATGATATGCAGAGTTTATACAAATTTTGTAAATTTTAATTTACATAAACTATATACAGTATAAATTTTAATGTACATACAGCTTTTACATATAATAATAAATATGTTAGTTTATGTTTGTAGAAATAATTTCATTCTTAATTAAATTATTATAATATTTAATTTAAGCTTAAAGTTTATGCAGTATATAAATATAATTTTATATAAGTATATGTTATATATAAATTATGTTTATATTAAATATAAAACTTAACTCATATACAGTATGAGTTTATATCTTTTAAGTTTATAATATTTTATGTGCATATGAATATATCATAAAAATGTGAAATACATGTAGAATAGTTATATTTGTTGCCGTAGTACTTGCCTGTGGGAGAACATGGGAGCCAGAAAGGATACAGAAGGAACTTTTTAATTATATTTGTAATGTTTTATTTCTTAAAAAAATAAATAAATCTGTGTAGAAGGTACATGGGTGTTTTATTATATTTCTATTTCTAATATTTTTTATTTTAAAAAATTTATGTAACAAAAATATATATAAATGCTTCTAAGTTTCATTCTTCCAAGGGAAGCAAGGGCTTGGTTGATGGTCTAAGGCAGCAAGTGGGTCGTGTCTGGACCTTAGGGCCTGGTGCAGACCTGGCGAAGGGACAGGTCAGCTCGTGAACCTGCCTGGTCAGGAATGGAAAGAAGATAACAGAACAATCTCCAACACAACTCCCAGAGGAGACTCTGGGTACTGGGAGGCCAGGGAACTTCAAAGCAACCAGTACAGAGAGGATCTTTCTGAACAATAGGAGCTAATCCAAAATCCATTTCAATTTGGTTTAGGAAAATATACCCATGCCTTCATCTTAAGGCAGGGATATCTGATGTTCTGAAAAATCACACTGAGGTCAGATTCTGAAGATGAGAGCTGGTTTAGGAAGAGTTAGCAAGGTGGTTAGTGCCTTGCCCCTTCATAGGGCAGCCTCCCAATTCTAGGCTGAGCTGGTGACCCACAACTCCATCTCTCTATCTCTCAAGTAGAAGCACCCCAGGGTTCCTCTAGACTTGGTTCATGGGCCCTTGAGCAAGTCACTTTCTTCTCTGAATTTCTATTTCCACACGTGTGAAACACAACATGTGTGCCTGCATATGTGTGTATGTATGCCCATACACACACACACACACACACACACACACACACACACACACACACACGACCTTTCTCCAGAGCTACTGTCTCTCTGTTTCATACAATTGTGTTAGGATCATTCACATATGGCTCTTGCCAATAATGTTGATAAATAGGATGAGCTGAATAGTGAGGGTTGAGGAGCAGGGGATGATCATTATAAATCCATCCACCATAACTACATAGAGAAAAGTCAGTGTTGATTATGCACAATCATGTAGGAAGGCCCTACCCCTTTCTAGCTTTGAGAGCCTGGACAAGTTATTTCACCACTCAATTTCCTCTTGTGTAAAAACAGATTAATATCATCCACCTTTCGTTGCTGAAGGGAGAAAAAAATGAGATAATATATGTGAAATCATATATAGAACCCCCCAAACTGTAAGTATTCAATAAGTGATAATATCTGTGTATTTATGTCTACATAGGAGTATTTATCTGTCGGCATTTATGTCTGAATATGGATATTTATCTCTATATATGGATATCCAAGCAGTCTTGAGTCAGCCCAAGAATATCCAGGGGAAAAAATAATGATTAGATTTGTCAAGCGAAGTTTTCCAGGCTGCCTTTCTGACTCCAGGCAAGTGAGCACTTGGCACTGTTTTCAGTATTCACAGCCACAGCAGTTTCAATATCCCCACCACAACAGTGCCTGGGGATACCTCTTTGTCGGAGTTCCTCTGGTTGACTTTTTTAAATGTCTGGGCCCCCCTGTTATATTTATAAGATGTTCATGGGTGGTGTACTTGGAATTGAAAAAGCCCAAGATCACCTATCATTTTGTTCCTGTCCTCATTGGCAACCAGTATATCGCTCCACTGGGTCCTTGAAATCCAGTGAGCCACGCCCTAGACCCCAGGCCCTCCTTAGCCTGCATCTCCCTGACTCTTATGTCCACTGTTGATCAATAGTATTGATTCGTTTGCTTAGGGTTTTCACTTTTACTTCTTAGCATAAAGTAAATAAAAGTCTTAGTCTGGAGTTGAGCTGTGCGCTAAAAGTAGCCTTTAAAATGTTTTCCATAACTCAAATTTACTCTCTTGTTTGACTCCTTAATCCACAAAAATAGCAGAACAATTTCTGTGGGCTGGGAGTTGCCCCTCTTCCAGTGCGTTATTCCATCTGGTTAGTCCTCAGTCTGTAGGATCAGGGAGATGCTGAGTCATATCTTACCCAGCCAACTGGCCCCTCAGTTCCAGCCACTCCTGGGTCCCTTGGGTATATAGGAAAAAGTCTATCACCTCTGGATTGGCCTAGTTCCCAGGAAACACTGACTTCCTATGTAAGGTCCCTCTGCTTAGACTCACCATGTACCCTCCTCTCCCTCTGGGTCTTCCTTCCTAACAGAGGACCCACTAGGGAAAGGCAGTAAGGGCCCTCTCTGCTCTTGGACCTCATAAGTCTATCTTGGGTTCTGCCTGACCATCACCCCACCCCCAGGCTATTTCGGAGACCCACCAGCTTCCCATTTCTCATCACCTCTCTCTCTTCTCTTTCCCTCAGCCTGGAGTAACATTTTCCAGTCTCAAAATCTGGGAAATATTGTGAAGAAAGACAATTGATTAATATTCTAAAGATTTTATCCCACCCAAAATGTCATGTGTGCCGAGGTCCCAGTATACATGAAAGCGGAGGAGAAGGAGGTGGACTTCTATCAGTCACATGCATTATTGAATTCACAGAGGGTTCCAGGCACTCTGAGTAGCACTGAGGATATAGAAATGAATAGGACAAGGTCCCTGCTCTCCAGACACTCCTAGTCTAGTGGGGGAGGGAGCCAGGAAAACAAGTAATCACCATGCAATATGATAAGTTCAATAAAGGGGTACTCATCAGATCAAGGAAGGAGAGTTCAATTCACTGGTAGACAGGGATGGTGTTTTGGTCAGTTTGGGCTGCTATAACAAAGTACCACATAGACTAGGTGGCTTATAAAAAACAGAAATTTATTTCTCACAATTCTGAAATTCCAAGATCAGGATGCTAGCATGGTCGGGTTCTGCTGAAGGTCCTCTTCCGGGTTGCAGACTGCTGACTTCTCCTTGTATCCTCACTTGGTGGAGAGCAGAGAGAATTCTCTGGGGTCCCTTTTATAAGGTCACTAATCTCATTCATGAGCACTCCACCCTCATGACTTTGTTATCTTCCAAACCAAATACCATCACACTGGAGATTAAGATTTTAACATTTGAATCTGGGGGAAACAGACATTCAGTCCATTGCAGATGGTGAGGGTGATTCAGAAAGTCTTTCTGGAATGGATGCTGAAAGTTCCAACTGACCAAAAGCAACCCTTCCTTCTCCTCCCTGCAGACACTGTCAGCCATACTCCTACAATTCCACTGACATTTGCCCACTGGGATCGCTACTTAAGAGGTCCTACTTTTCCGGTCAGCGGCCTGAGGTGACCTCTAAAAATGGTTCGCTATTCACTTGACCCAGAAAATTCCACAAAGTCATGCAAGTCGAGAGGTTCAAATCTTCGTGTTCACTTTAAGAACACTCGTGAAACAGCCCAGGCCATTAAGGGTATGCATATCCGAAAAGCCACCAAGTATCTGAACGATGTCACTTTAAAGAAGCAGTGTGTGCCATTCCGTTGTTACAATGGTGGAGTTGGTAGGTGTGCCCAGGCCAAAGAGTGGGGCTGGACACAGGGTCGGTGGCCCAAAAAGAGTGCTGAATTTTTTACTGCACATGCTCAAAAATGCAGAGAGTAATGCTGAACTTAAGGGCTTAGATGTAGATTCTCTGGTCATTGAGCATATCCAGGTGAACAAAGCCCCCAAGATGTGGTGCAGGACTTATAGAGCTCATGGTCGGATCAACGCATACATGAGCTCTCCCTGCCACATTGAGATGATCCTTACTGAAAAAGAACACATTGTTCCTAAACCAGAAGAGGAGGTTGCCCAGAGGAAAAAGATAACCCAGAATAAATTGAAGAAATAAAAACTTATGGCCCGGGAATAAATGCTGCAAAAAATAAATGCAAATAAAAGTAAAAAAAAAAAAAAAAAAAAGAAGTCCTAAAAATAAATTATTGGTGGTAAGTTATTATGTTATCAGGAAAAGTAACACATTTAGCCTACAAATATACTAGGAGGGTTTATTTATGATCAATTATTAATATGATCCATCTTCACCTAGTAGAGACAGGTAGTAATTGAAAAGAAAACAGAAGGAAGGCTTGAACAGGGGCACTATCTTGGCTTCCCTAGAAGGACAGCCTAAGACAGTGATTCTTATTCAAGTGGTTTATGAAAGAATGCTTCCAGGAGAAGAGAGACGGAAGCAGGATAAGACAGGTGAACAAGAGCAAGGATGTGGTCTCAGCTGGAGATGAGCTTCAGTGTAATTTAGGATTGGCCCCACCTTGAGGCAAGAAGGGAGGAGAGGATGGTACAGTGGAGGACCACCTCTTTTGAGAAGGCTCCCACTCTCTGGGAAGGAGACAGCAGGGAGTGGTTATCAGCCACACCTCACAGCAGGGGATGAATGTCCATCAGGCAACTGGAATGTACCAACAGCATCCAATACAGGCCAGGGACCAGCAGGGAACCTGGGGTCCCCAGCATCCACAGGGCACTCAGTAGAAGACTTGAAATACAAAGAAGAAAATGAGGCCAGAAAAGGAAAGTTCCATCAACCTGGGAGATTCCTAAGGACAGTTCTTGATAAATTGTATTTCTCCTCTGGTAGCCCCCTGAAAGAAGGGAGTATTTCCCCCACCTTGTTCTGCACTTGCCCAACACTCAGCTTAGAAAAGTCTTAGAATCTAGCAATGGGAGGTACCCCAAAGCCCTAATCTGCCTTGCCTCAACTGTGACTGCAAGATCTCAACTCCTCACTCTCCAGGTTGGAAAGGCTGTCAACAGTCCCTGCATCCACTACTGGTCCCTGACCAGCATTTTCCCCTTTAATCTCTAGCAATACTAGCACTGTCTGGAGCATGACACTTACACTATAGCTGCAAATGTGGGCAGGAGGTGAGATGCTGCCAACTCTCACTTCCAAATGGTTCTCTGTGGATTCTCCTCAGCATAGCCGGCCTTGGGGAGCTTCTGAGAAACAGATCAGTAGCCCAGTTCTCAGCCGGAGAGTATCACTGTCATACTGGGGAACTAGCTTCTGCCTTGGCCAAGCTTCAGGGGAAAAAAGCAGAAGTAAATGTGAGCATTGGCTCTTCAAGAGTCTGAGGGACTAATGGTATGCAAATGAAAAAAAAATCTTTGTATATGTTGTTAAGAATCATGGTTCATGAAATATGCCCCACCCAATCCTGGGATTCCTTTAGCTAAACTAAGGTCTTTTCTTCTAAAATCAAATATTAGCCATTTTCCCAATTCAAATAAATTAATAAATAGAATTTTTTCTATTTACATCTTCTTTCTATTATATTTTCTTACAACTCTGTCACCTGTTTGTTTGCTGTTAAACATTTCTAAGCAACAAAGCAAGTATCAACTAGCTATGAACAAAAAACTGTGGGAAAACAAGTTATGTCTGGTTCATACTTAGTGAATGTGCAGTCATGGTTCTGATCTTATATTCCATACAGAGGATATTAAAATAATAACTGCCATTTTTAGCCCTACTATGTGCTAGGCTTTGAGATGCTAGACATTTTAACTCTAATATTCTCATGTGTAATTTAGACAGCATTACCCCTATTTTACAAATAAATACATAAATGGATAAACTGAGGCACAAAGAGTCTCAAAGTTAATAAAACTTTACACAAAAATTAATTTTGTTGTGATGAGGGCATGTAATAAAGAGGCCTGAACTAGTCTTGAAGGTCAGCTAAGGTGTCCCTGAGGAGGTGATATTTGAGACAAGTTCTAAAAGAGGAGGAAATGGGAGAAAGGGGTCACAGGAAATTGCATTTGCAAAACCTGTGTTAAAGAGCACAGCTGCTTTGGAAAACATTCTGGCAAGTCCTCAATAGGTTAAATGTAGGGTTACCTTAGGCAACTCCTTCCTGGAGAAGGAATGAAAACACAGTCAGCTTCTGAATAAACTTCTAGGAAAACTCCAATTCTAAAGAAGGATGGGCAAGTCATGGGGGGAAATCCACAAGGACTAGACTTCCTCTTTTCTCCTCAATTTCCATACTCCATTGGTGAGTTTAACACAGTGAATAAAAAAGATGGGCTACCCCCGTAGTTCTCAACCAAGGGCAACATTCCCAGCAGGGGATATCTGGCAATGTCTGGAGCCATTTTTCATTCTCATAATTGGGAGGTGGAGTGGTACCTGCCCAGTGAGCACATGACAGAAACACACTGTCCCAAGTGGAGAATGGTGTCAACTGGGCTCCAAATTGAACTATAAGCTTTGAAGCAAGCCTCTTTCTGAAAGATAATTTTATCATTCCTAGTAAGAAATGATAGAAAGACACAGACAGGCAGACAGAGAGTGAGGGAGAGAGGGATGTGAGCAAAAGTACTAGGCAGAGACAATCCCAGCTCAACACCATAAAAACTTTCTAGAAAACTTTCCTTTCCCCACATACATTCCACGCAGGGCTACTTTCATTCTGGGTCTTTCTCTTTTCTAAGTCAAAATTCACCTTCTTGATGTTTTCCTTAGAATGTTAGTGTTTGATGGCACTTGGTCAGCCATGAAGACTGGAGGGAGGTACGTCCCCAATAGCTTCAAGATGTCTGGGGCATAAAGTAATCCCATGACAGATGTGAGCACTATTATTACACACAAAGGAGGAGGTGGTAGCCTTGGGCTCTGAGCAAACTTGAAGAAAGGTCCAAACGCTGGTCAGCCCTGCGTTTTTCACCCAAAAGTTTATCATCTTACTGAAATTTCTATCATTAGAGCCAATTTGGGGGTGACAGTTCCTTTAAATTCAATGACACAGAATCCATGCATTGCATTTTACTCCTCATCCTGTATGCAAACATAGAGTAGTCATTATGACTTATATTCAAATTTCTTTCCATGTTACTTTCCTTAATATTCTCTGCTGCCACTTTAGCCACCACTGCTACAGCTCCATTAACTACACCAAACAGTCCAAATGCAACACCTTGCCCAATCCCCCCCATAAAATTACCATTTACTCTGTTCACATTAAGTAATGATTTGCAACGTCCTTCTCCCTTTTCCTGTTCACAACTCTGCCAATAGCATTTCTTAGTGCAAACAGTAAAAACTGAGTTACAAGTGTGATCCAATTTTGCTCTGCATAATTAGTGGATTAGACATCAGAGAAAATCCACTTATTTTCACAGCTCATCCAACTCCCCACCTCTCCCACCCCCCCCACACACACAGAAATAAAGGCTCCAGGAGCACAAAGTGAGAAAGGCCTTCATTTCTAAGTGACAATCACAGCTATCAAATTGTTTTTCAGATGACTCTAAGTATGATCCCAGCCTATTTTTTCCCCTAAGAAAACAAGGCTGGGGATCTGAATAACAACACCTGAGTGAAAAGTATGCATTGAAGCTGCACAATTTTTGCAAGAGATTCTGGAATGAACTCTTGGTAGCTGAAAAACACCAAGCCACTCAGCTTGTCTCAGCTTGGCTTCTGGAGCTGGAAGGTTTGGGTTTAATTCTTGGCTCTGCCAGCTTATAATATTGGGCAGGTTGCTTAACTTTTCTCCATCCTTTTCCTTACCTCTAAAATGGGCAGGGTTGTGAGAGTTAAGTAGGATAATACCTATAGACTGCTTGGAACAATGTCTGGCACATAGTAAATGTTCAAAATGGTCTGCATTATTCCTCTATGCCTAGAGCCCAGCTGCAGAGAGCAGGGACCCTCAGCCTAACCACTCAGCCCACCCTGCATGTTGGGTGGGCATCAGGGCTCAGGACTGTGACAGAGGCCTGGGTCCCATGTTATGCTCATAAACATGTGGTCCATCCACCCAGCACTGCCACAGGCTGCCAAAGATGGATGCTGGAAATAGCTCGCCCCAAAGTGGCCAAGCCTTAACTAAAGAAACAAATGGAAGGTGCTTCTGCCACTGCTCATGAAGTAGGGGAAGAATGCAGGCAGGGAAGGCAGAGACAGCAGCGAGGGGAAATAGGACTTCTCAGACTTTCTCCTGCATCTTTTCCTTCCCAAATGTCTACATCAGCTATGTGCAGAATAAATTAAAACATCAACAGTTGAGTGGACAAGCACTCCTAACCCCAAAAAGCAATCATGGTTGGGTAGCTCTCCTGCTACCTTAGCATCGTAAGTATGATTGCCATCATATAAGTGCTTTAGGTGCATTTTCCCATCTAATATTCAAGACAACCTTGTGGAGTAAGAGCTAGTATTACTCTGATTTTACAAATAAGGAAACTGAGTTCCAGAGAACTTAAGTAAATGCCCAAGGTTGTGCAGTTTGTAACTCACAGAACTGGAACTGAAAACACAAATGTATCGACTTCAGAGCTCATACTTTTCACCACCAGGCCCTGACACCTTGCAGATTCCCAGAGCTTGGATGCGTGTAAATCCAGGATTTGGAAAGATGGAACTGACTGAGCGATGTGTAGTGCCTCTATCAGTTCTGGTAGGAAGAGAGAGAGCTTAGTAATAAGACCCACCCAGGTAACAGAGAGGCTTTCTTCTCAGTAAACTGAAGAGTCCCTTTTAAAAATGCCATCATAGGGAACACAATCGCTCAGGATGGTGGAGTAGAAGAACGTGCACTCACCTCTTCTTACGAGAACACCAAAATTACAAATAACTGTTGAACAACCATCGACAAAAAAATGCTGGAACCTACCAAAAAGTATTCCCTACATCCAAAGACAAAGAAGAAGCCACAACAAAGGGCACAATCATCATAATATCAAATCCCATACCCACTGTGGGGGCAAACCAAAAACTGGAAAACAATTATACCACAGAAGTTTTCCCACTGGAGTGAAAGTTCTGGGCCCCACATCAGGCTTATGAGCCTGGGGGTCTGGCAATTGTAGAAGGAGCCCCCAGAGAATCTGGCTTTGAAGGCCAGCTGGGTTTGATTGCAGGAATTACACAGGACTGGGGGAGCAGAAACTCCACCTTTGGAGGGTGTGCACAAGGACCCATGCACATCAGGACCCAGGAGAAAAAAGCAGTGATCCCATAAGAGACTGGGCCAGACCTACCTGCTGGTATTGAAGGGCCTCCTGCAGAGGTGGGGAGCAGCTGTGGTTCACTGCAGGGACAAAGACACTGGCAGCAGCAGTTCTGGGAGTACTCATTGACATGAGCCCTCCTGGAGGCTGCCATTAACCCCACCCAAGAGCCTGTAGGCTCCAGTGTTGGGTCGCCTCAGACCAAACAACCATCAGGGTGGGAACACAGCTGTATCCATCAGCAGACAAGCAGCTTAAGGTCTTACAGAGCATGGTCCTGTCCATCAGAGGGACAAGAACCAGCTCCACCAAGCACCAGTCCCTTCCATCAGGAAACCTGCACAAGCCTTTTAGATAGCCTCATCCACCAGAGGGCAGACAACAGAAGCAAGAAGAGTTACAGTCCTGTAGCCTACAGAACACAAACTGCAATCACAGAAAGTTAGACAAAATGAAATTACAGAGGAATATGTCCTGGATGAAGGAATAGAATAAACCCCCAGAAGAACAAGTAAATGAAGTGGAGATAGGCAACCTTCCATAAAAAGAATGCAGAATAATAAGAAAGAAGATGATCCAGGATCTTGGAAAAAGAATGGAGGAAAGGATCCAGAAGATGGAAGAAATGTTTAACAAAGACCTAAAAGAACTAAAGAACAAACAGAGATGAATAATAGAATATCTGAGATGAAAAATACACTAGAAGGAATCAATAGCAGAATAACTGAGGCAGAAGAAAACGAATAAGTGACCTGGAAGATAGAATGGTGGAAATCACTGCCATGGAACAGAATAAAGAAAAAAAGAATGAAAAGAAATGCAGACAGTCTATGAGATCTCTGAGACAACATTAAACACACCAGCATTTGCATTATAAGAGTCCCAGAAGGAGAAGAGAGAGACAAAGACCTGAGAAAATATTTGAAGAGAAAATAGCTGAAAACTTCCCTAACATGGGAAAGGAAAGAGTCACCTAAGCTCAGGAAGCACAGAATCCCAGGCAGGAAAAACCTAAGGAGGAACACACTAAGACACATAGTAATCAAATTGAAAAAATTTAAAGACAAAGAAAAAATATTAAAAGAAACAAGGGAAAAGACACAAATAACATACAAAGGAACTCCCATAAGATTATCAGCTGATTCCTCAGCAGTAACTCTTCAGGCCAGAAGGGAGTAGCACAATATATTTAAAGTGATGAAAGGGAAGAACCTACAACCAAGAATACTCTACCCAGAAGGCTCTCATTCAGGTTTGATGGAGAAATCAAAAGCTTTACAAACAAGCAAAAGGTAAGAGAGTTCAGCACCACCAAGACCATCTTTGCAATGAATGCTAAAGGAACTTCTCTAAGCAGAAAAGAAAAGGCCACGACTAGAAATAAGAAAATTATGAATGGAAAAGCTCACCAGTAAAGGCAAACACACAGTAAAAGTAGGAAGTCATCCACACACAAATATGATATCAAAACCAGCAATTGTGAGAAGAGGAGAAGACAAATGCAGGATATTGGAAATGCATTTGAAATTAAAAGATCAGCAACTTAAAAAATTCTTGTTTATATACAGACTGCTATATCAAAACCTCATGGTAACTGCAAACCAAACATCTACAATAGATACACACACAAAAAAGGAAAAGGAATTGAAACACAACACTAAAGATAGTCATCAAATCACAAGAGAAGAGAACAAAAAAGGAAGGAAGAAAAAAGACCTACAAAAACAAATCTAAAACTATTAACAAAATGGCAATAAGAACATACATATCAATAATTACCTTAAACATAAATGGATTAAATGCTCCAACCAAAAGACATAGACTGGCAGAATGAATACAAAAACAATACCTATATATATGCTGTTTACAAGAGACCAACTTCAGACATAGGGACACATACAGATTGTAAGTAAGGGGATGGAAAAAGGTGTTCCATGCAAATGGAAATGAAAAAAAAAGTTGGAGTAGCAATACTCATATCAGACAAAATAGAATTTAAAATAAAGACTGTTACAAGAGATAAAGAAAGACATTACATAATGATCGAGGGATCAATCCAAGAAGAAAATATGGCAATTGTAAATATATATGTACCCAACATAGGAGCACCTCAGTATTTAAGGCAAACACTAACAGCCATAAAGGGAGAAATGGACAGTAACACAATAATAGTGGGTGAATTTAATACCCCACTATCATCAATGAACAGATCATCCAGACAGAAAATCAATAAGGAAACATAGGCCTTAAATGACACATTAGACCAGATGGACTTAATTGATTTTATAGAGCATTCCATCCAAAAGCGGCAGAATACACATTTTACTCAACTGCACATGGAACATTCTCCAGGACTGGCCACAGGCTGGGCCACAAAGTGAGCTTTGGTAAATTTAAGAAAATTGAATCACATCGAGCATATTTTCTGACCACAATGCAATGAGATTACAAATAAACTACAAGAAAAAAAAACTGTAAAAAACATGAACACATGGAGGCTAAATAATATACTACTAAAGAATCAATGGATCACTGAAGAAATCAAAGAGGAAATAAAAAAATACCTAGAGACAAATGAAAATGAGAGCACAATTATCCAAAAGCTATGGGATGCAGCAAAAGTAGTTCTAAGAGGGAAGTTTATAGCTATACAATCTTACCTCAGGAAACAGGAAGAATCTCAAATAAACAACCTAAACTTACACCTAAAGCAACTAGAGAAAGAAGAATAAACAAAACCCAAAGTTAACAGAAGAAAAGAAATCATAAAGATCAGAGCAGAAATAAATAAAATAGAAACAAAGAAAACAATAGAAAAAAATCAATGAAACTAAAAGCTGGTTCTTTGAGAAGATAAGCAAAATTGATAAACTTTTAGCCAGATGCATCAAGAAAAAAAGGGAGAGGGCTTACATCAGTAAAATTAGAAATGAAAAGGAGACATTACAATGAAACCACAGAAATACAAAGAATCATAACAGACTACTACAAGCAACTATATGCCAATAAAATGGACAACCTGGAAGAAATGGACAAATTCTAACAAAGGTACAATCTCCCAAGATCAAAGCAGGAAGAAATAGAAAATATGAATAGATCAATCACAGGTACTGAAATTGAAAGTGTGATTTAAAATCTCCTAACAAGTGGCAGAGTCAAGATGTCATACTAGGAGGATGCAGAATTAGCGTCTCCTCACAACTAGGGCATCTACCAGGTGGGGGACCACGGACACCTAAGGTGATGGGAGGAACCCTCAGCAACCGGGTAGGATGTGGAGTGTGGGAAGGGAGTGAAGGGGGAGGAGAAGTGGAGGCAAGACAGGACTGGCAACCCTGAGGGGTGGCTGAGGGAAGGAAGGAGTTCCTACATCTAGCGGGACCCACTCACGGTTAGCGGTCCAGCGGGGAAAGGGGAGACCCTGGGAGAGACAGTGGGGGAGGGCAAACGAGTCAAAAGGAATGGGGCCAATGCTTTCCCTGTCCAGTTAGACACCAGGAAGCCGGTAGGGCTCCTGGGCCTAATCCTCTGCCCTCAGAGCCTCCCTCCTGCTGTGCAGAGCCCAAGCCCCTCCCCTACACCCCCACCCAGGGCCCCACCTCTACACTCGGAGACCCCCTCTGAGACTCCCTCCAACATGCTGGGCCTAAACCCCACCCACACACCCTCACTCAGAGGGCTACTGCCAAACTCTAGAACTCCACACTCCAGAGGCCCTCCTTTCAGTGTGCTGCCTCTCCCCTTCCTGTGCAGGTCCTAAGCAGAAGCTCCACCCCACACTTGAACATGGTGCTGTCTAGGCCCCACCCCATGCTCAAACATCACCCGCCCACCCACCTAGGTCCTGCCCCACCCTAAACCCCGGCCCTGCCTAAGTTCCACACCCTGCCTAAACTCTGTCCCCATAGCCAAGGCTTTTTTTTTTTCTTTTTCTTCCTCTTTCAGATTGGGGTTCTCTTTTACATTGTTGATTCATTGTTGTTGATTCTTTTATATTTTTACTTTTCTTAATAAATCTTTTATTTTTCTAATTTTATTTTATTCTTTACACTTTGTTAGTGATCTCTCCTTTTGGCTTGTTACCCCCCACCACCATTTTTTTTTTCTTTTTTCTGTTGTGGTTTTATTTTACCTTGTTGCAGCTGTATCAATTATAGTTTTATTTTTACTAATATATTTTTTATCTTTCTAATTTTATTTTGTTTTTTATTTTTTGAAAATGTATTACCACTTTTTTTCATTCTTTCATCTTTTTTTTTTTTTTTCAGTGCCACAAAGCTTATGGGATGTTGGTTCCCAAGCCAGAGGTCTGGCCCAAGTTCCTATGGTGGGAGTTCCAAGTCCAACCTGCTGGACTAACAGAGAACCTCAGACCCCAGGGAATATCAATCAGACTGAGGCCTCCCAGAGGCCCTCATCTCAGGATGAAGACCCAACTCTATCCAACTGCCTGCAAACTCCAGTGCTGGACTTCTCAGTCCAAACAACCAGTAAGACAGGAATACAGCAACATGCATCAAAAAAAAAAAACAAACAAAAAATGAAATGACAAAAAAATATGTTACAGATGAAGGAGAAAGGAAGAAACCTACCAGACCAAATAAATAAAGATGAAATAGGCAACCTCTCTGAAAATCAATTCAGAGTAATGATAGTAAAGATGATCCAAAATCTAAGAAACAGAATGGAGGAAATAAAAGAAAGGTTTAACAAGGACCTAGAAGAATTAAAGAGCACACAAAGTGGTGAACTACACAATTACTGAAATTAAAAATACTCTAGAAGGAATCAATAAGAGAATAATGGAGGCAGAAGAATGGATAAGTGACCTGGAAGATAAAAGGGTGGGAATAACTGTCAGGGAGCAGAAAAAAGAAAAAAGAATGAAAAGAATTGAGGACAGGTTCAGAGACCTCCGGGACAACACTAAACGCACCAACATTCAAATTATAGGGGTCTCAGAAGAAGAAGGGAAGAAAAAAGAATCTGAGAAAATATTTGAAGAGAATATAGTCAAAAACTTCCCTAACATAGGAAAGGATGGAGTCAATCAAGTCCAGGAAGCACAGAGAGTACCATAAAGGATAAATCCAAAGAGAAACATGCCAAGACAAATATTAATCAAACTATCAAAAATTTAATAGAAAGAAAAACTATTAAAAGCAGCAAGGGAAAAGCAAAAAGTAACATATAAAATAATCCTCATAAGGTTAACAGCTGATCTCTCAACAGAAACCCTGCAAGCCAGAAGGGAGTTTCAGGACATATTTAAAGTGATGAAAGGGAAAAAACTGCAACCAAGATTACTCTACCCAGCAGGGATTTCATTCAGATTCGATGGAGAAATTAAAACCTTTACATATAAGCTAAAGTTAAGAGAAATCAGCACCACCAAACCAGCTTCACAACAAATGCTAAAGGAGTTTCTCTAGGACAGGAAACACAAGAGAAGGAAAAGATCTACAATAGTAAACCCAAAACAATTAAGAAAAAGGTATTAGGAACATATATATTGATAATTACCTTAAATGTAAATGGATTAAATACTCCAACCAAAAGACATAGATTGGAAAATGGATAAAAAAACAAGACCCATATATATGCTGTCTACAGAGACCCACTTCAGACCTAGGGACACATACAGACTGAAAGTGAGGAGATAGAAAAAGTTATTCCATGCAAATGGAAATCAAAAGAAAGCTGGAGTAACAATTATCACATCAGAAAAAATAGACTATAAAATAAAGACTATTACGAGAGACAAAGAAGGACACTACATAATGATCAAGGGATCAAGCCAGGAAGAATATATAAAAATTGTAAATATTTATACACCCAACATAGGAGCAACTCAATACATAAGGCAAACGTGAGCAGCCATAAAAGGGGAAATCGACAGCAACACAATCATAGTAGGGAACTTTAACACCCCACTTTCACCAATGGACAGATCATCTAAAAGGAAAATAAATAAGGAAACACAACCTTTAAATGACACATTAAATAAGATGGACTTACTTGGTATTTATAGGACATTCCATCCAAAAACAACAGAATACACTTTCTTCTCAAGTGCTCGTGGAACATTCTCCAAGATAGACCACATCGTGGGTCAAAAATCTAGCCTCAGTAAATTTAAGAAAATTGAAATCGCATGCAGTAACTTTTCTGACTACAACGCTATGAGACTAGATATCAATTAAAAAAAAAAAAGAAACGTAAAGAATACAAACACATGCAAGGTAAAGAATACACTAATAAATAACAAAGAAATCACTGAAGAAATCAAAGAGGAAATCAAAAAATACCTAGAAATAAATGACAATGGAAACACAATGACCCAAAACCTATGGCATGCAGCAAAAGCAGTTTCAAGAGGGAAGTTTATAGCAAAACAATCCTACCACAAGAAACAAGAAAAATCTCAAATAAGCAACCTAACCTTACACCTAAGGCAATTAGAGAAAGAACAAAAACCCCCAAAGTTAGCAGAAAGAAAGAAATCATAAAGATCAGATCAGAAAGAAATGAAAAAAGAAATGAAGGAAACAATAGCAAAGATCAATAAAATTAAAAGCTGGTTCTCTGAGAAGATAAAATTGATAAGGCATAAGCCACACTCATCAAGAAAAAAGGGAGAAGGCTCAAATCAACAGAATTAGAAATGAAAAAGGAGAAGTAACAAATGATGCTGCAGAATTACAAAGGATCATGAGAGATTACTACAAGCAACGATATGCCAATAAAATGGGCACCTGGAAGAAATGGATAATTCTTAGAAAAGCACAACCTCTGAGACTTAACCAGGAAGAAATAGAAACAGACCAATCACAAGCACTGAAATTGAAACTGTGCTTTAAAATCTTCCACCAAACCAAATCCCAGGACAAGATGGCTTCACAGGTGAAGTCTATCAAACATTTAGAGAAGAGCTAACACCTATCTTTCTGAAACTCTCCCAAAATATAGCAGAGGGAGGAACACTCCCAAACTCATTCTACAAGGCTACCATCACCCTGATACCAAAACCAGAAAAATATGTCAGAAAACAAAGAAAACTACAGGCCAAAAGCTCTGATGAACATAGATGCAAAAATCCTCAACAAACTACGAGCAAACAGAATCCAACAGCACATTAAAAGGATCATACACCATGATCAAGTGGGATTTATCCCAGGAATGCAAGGATTCTTCATTATATAGAAATCAATCAATGTGATACACCATATTAACAAATTGAAGGATAAAAACCCTATTATTGTCTCAATAGATGCAGGAAAACCTTATGACAAAATTCAACATCTATTTATGATAAAAACTCTCCAGAAAGTGGACATAAAGGGAACCTATCTCAACATAATAAATGCCCTATATGACAAATCCACAGCAAACATCATTCTCAATGGTAAAACACTGAAATGATTTCCTCTAAGATCAGGAAAAAGACAAGGTTGCCCACTCTCACCACTGTTATTCAACATAGTTTCGGAAGCTTTAGCCACATCAATCAAAGAAGAAAAAGAAACAAAAGGAATCCAAATTGGAAAAGAAGAAGTAAAACAGTCACTGTTTGTAGATGACATGATAATATATATAGAGAATCTTAAAGATGCTAGCAGAAAACTACTAGAGCTAATCAATGAATTTGTTAAAGTAGCAGGATACAAAATTAATACACAGAAATCTCTTGCATTCCTATACACTAATGAAGAAAAATCTGGAAGAGAATTGAAGGAAACACTCCCATTTACCATTGTAACAAAACAGAATAAAATACCTAGGAATAAACTTACCTAAGGAGACAAAAGAGGTGTGTGAAGAAAACTATAAGACACTGATGAAAGAAATTAAAGCTGATACCAACAGATGCAGAGATATACCATGTTCTTGGATTGGAAGAATCAACATTGTGAAAATGACTATACTACCCAAAGCAATCTACATATTCAATGCAATCCCTATCAAACTACAATGGCATTTTTCACAGAACTACAACAAACAATTGAACAGTTTGTATGGACACACAAAAGACCCTGAATAGCCAAAACAATTTTGAGAGAGAAAAATGGAGCTGGAGGAATCAGGCTCCCAGACTTCAGACTATACTACAAAGCTACAGTAATCAAGACAGTATGGTTCTGGAACCAAAACAGAAATATAGATCAATGGAACAGGATAGAAAGCCCAGAGGTGAACCCACGCACCTGTGGTCACCTTATCTTTGATAAAGGATGCAAGAATATGCAATGGAGAAAAGACAGCCTCTTCAAGAAGTGGTGCTGGGAGAACTGGACAGCTACATGTAAAATAATGAAATTAGAACACTTCCTAACACCATACATAAAAATAAACTCAAAGTGAATTAAAGACCCAAATTTAAGGCCAGACACTACAAAACTCTTAGAGGAAAACATAGCTGAACACTCCATGACATAAATCACAGCAAGATCCTTTTTGACCCACCTCTTAGAGAAATGGAAATAAAAAGAAAAATAAACAAATGGGACTGAATGAAACTTAAAAGCTTTGACAGCACAGGAAACCATACACAAGACAAAAAGACGACCCTCAGAATGGGAGAAAATATTTACAAATGAAGCAACTGACAAAGAATTAATCTCCAAAATATACAAGCAGCTCATATAGCTCCATGTCAAAAAGATAAACAGCTCAATCCAAAAATGGGCAAAAGACCTAAATAGACATTTTTCCAAAGAAGATATACAGATTGCCAACAAACACATGAGAAGATGCTCAACAGCACTAATCATTAGAGAAATGCAAATCAAAACTACAGTGAGGTATCACCTCACACTGGTCAGAATGGCCAGCATCAAAAAATCTATAAGCAACAAATACTGGAGAGGGTGTGGAGAAAAGGGCACCCTCTTGCACTGTTGGTGGGAATGTAAATTGATACAGCCACTATGGAGAACAGTATGGAGGTTCCTTAAAAAACTAAAACTAGAACTGCCATATGACCCAGCAATCCCACTACTGGGCATATACCCTGAGAAAACCATACTTCAAAAAGAGTCATGTACCACAATGTTCATTGCAGCTCTGTTTACAATAGCCAGGACATGGAAGCAACCTAGGTGTCCATTGACAGATGAATGGATAAAGAAGATGTGGCATATATATACAGTGGAATATTACTTAGCCATAAAAAGAAATGAAATTGAGTTATTTGTAATGAATTGGATGGACCTAGAGTCTGCCATGCAGAGTGAAGTAAGTCAGAAAGAGAAAAACAAATACCATATGCTAACACATATATATGGGAATCTAAAAAAAAAAAAATGGTTTTGATGAACCTAGGGACAGGACAGGAATAAAGACACAGATGTAGAGAATGGATTTGAGGACACATGGAGGGGAAAGGGTAAGCTGGGACAAACTGAGAGAGTAACATTGACATATATACACTACCAAATGTAAAATAGATAGCTAGTGGGAAGCAGCTGAGTAGCACAGGGTGATCAGCTCGGTGTTTTGTGACCACCTAGAGGGGTTGGATAAGGAGGGTTGGAGGGAGACGCAAGAGGGAGGAGGTATGAGGATATATGTATACATATAGCTGATTCACTTTGTTATACAGCAGAAACTAACACAACACTGTAAAGCAACTATACTCCAATAAAGATGTTTAAAAAATAAATAAATAACTCCCAACGAAAAAATTCCAGGACCAGATGGATTCACAGGAGAATTCTATCAAACATTTAGAGAAGAGTTAACACCTATAATTCTGAAACTCTTCCCAAAAATTGCAGAGAAAGAAATACTCCCAAACTCATTCTATGAGGCCACCATCACCCTGATACCAAACCAGACAAAGATACCACAATGAAAGAAAATTATAGGCCAATATCACTGATGAACATAGACACAAAAATCCTCAACTAAATACTAGCAAACAGAATCCAACAATACATTAAAAGGATTATACCCCATGATCAAGTGGGATTTATCCCAGGGATGCAAGGATTTTTCAGTAGCTGCAAATTACTCAGTGTGATACACCACATCAACAAATTGAAGAATAAAAACCACATGATCATCTCAATCGATGCAGTAAATGCTTTTCACAAAAATTTAACACCTACTTATGATAACAAGTCTCCAGAAAGTGAGAATAGAGGGAACCTATCTCCACATAATAAAGGTTGTATATGACAAGCACACAGAAAACATCATTCTCAATGGTGAAAAGCTGAAAATATTTCCTCTAAGATCAGCAACAAGACAAGGATGTCCACTCTAGCCAATATTATTCAACATAGTTTTGGAAGTCCTAGCCATGATAATCAGAGAAGGAAAAGAAATAAAAGGAATCCAAACTGGAAAAGAAGAAGTAAAACTGTCACTGTTCACAGATGACATGATACCCTAAAGATGCTACTAGAAAACTACTAGAGCTCATCAATGAATTTGCTGAAGTTGCAAGATACACAATCAATACACAGAAATCTCTTGCATTCCTATGCATTAACAATGAAAGATCATAAAGTGAAAGTAAGGATACAATCCCATTTATCATCACAACAAAAAGAATAAAATACCTAAGAATAAACCTACCTAAGGAGGCAAGAGACCTGTACTCAGATAAATGTAAGATACTGATGAAAGAAATCAAAGATGACACAAACATATGGAGAGATATACCATGTTCTTGGATTGGAAGAATCAATGTTGTGAAAATGACTATACTACCCAAAGCAATCTACAAATTCAATGCAATCCCTATCAAATTACCAATGATATTTTTCACAGAATTAGAACAAAAAATTTTACAATTTTTATGGAAACACAAAAGACCCCAAATTGCCAAAGCAATCTTGAGAAAGAAAAACGGAGCTGGAGGAATCAGGCTGCCCAACTTCGGACTATACTACAAAGCTACAGTCATCAAAGCAGTATGATACTGGCACAAAAACAGAAATATAGATCAATGGAACAGGACAGAAAGTCCAGAAATGAACCCACATACCTATGGTCAATCAATCTATGACAAAGGAGGCAAGACTGTACAATGAAGGAAAGACATTCTCTCCAATAAATGGTGCTGGGAATACTAGAAAGCTAAATACATGTAAAAAAATTAAATTAGGGTTTCCCTGGTGGCACAGTGGTTGAGAGTCCTCCTGCCAATGCAGGGGACACGGGTTCATGCCCCAGTCTGGAAAGATCCCACATGCCGTGGAGTGGCTGGGCCCACGAGCCATGGTCACTGAGCTTGCGTGTCCAGAGCCTGTGCTCCGCAACAGGAGAGGCCACAACAGTGAGAGGCCCGTGTACCGCAAAAAAAATAAAATTAGAATACTCTTTAACACCACACATAAAAATAAACTCAAAATGGATTAAAGACCTAAATGTAAGACCAGATACTATAAAACTTTTAGAGGAAAACATAAGCAGAACACTCTCTGATATAAATTGCAGCAATATCTTTTTTGATCCATCCCCCAGAGTAATGGAAATAAAAACAAAAATAAACAAATGGGACCTAATTAAACTCAAGAGCTTTTGAACAGCAAAGGAAACCGTAAACAAAATGAAAAGGCAACCCTCAGAATGGGAGAAAATATTTGCAAGTGATGTGACCAAAAAAGAATTAATCTCCCAAACTTACAAACAGCTCATGTGGCTCAATACAGTAAAAACCAACAACCAAATCAAAAAATGGGCAGAAGACCTAAATAGACATTTCTCCATAGAAGATATACAGATGGCCAAGAGGCACATGAAAAGATGTTCAACACAGCTAATTATCAGAGAAATGTAAATCAAAACTCAATATGATATCATCTCACTCCAGTCAGAATGACCATCATCAAAAAATCTACAAACAACAAGGGATGGAAAGGGTGTAGAGAAAAGGGGACTCTCCTACAATGTTGATGGGCATGTAACTTGGTAAATCCACTGTGGAGAACAGTATGGAGGTTCCTTAACAAATGAAGAGTAGAGCTACCATATGATCCAGAAATTCCACTTTTGGGCATATATCCAGAGAAAATCTTGGTTCAAAAGTATACATGCACCCCAATGTTCATTGCAGCACTGTTTACAATAGCTAAGACATGGAAACAACCTAAATGTTCATTGACAGATGAATGGATAAAGAAGATGTGGTACATATGTGCAATGGAATATTACTCAGAATGAAATAATGCTATTTGCAGCAACATGGATGGACCTGGAGATTATCATACTAAATGAAGTAAGTCAGACAGAGAAAGACAAAAATCCTGTGATATCACTTATATGTGGAATCTAAAAAAAAGAAAAAATGATACAAATGAACTTAGTTACAAAACAGAAGTGGACTCATAGACTTAGACAACAAACTTTTGGTTACCAGGGCAGAAGGGTAGGGGGAGGGATAGATTGGGAGTTTTGGATTGACAGGTACACACTGCTATATTTAGAATAGATAACCAAAAAGGACCTACTGTATAGCAGTGAGAACTCTGCTCAATATTCAAAAAATGGGGAAAGATTTGAAAAAGAATAGATGTATATGCATAACTGAATCACTTTGCTGCACACCTGAAAAAGAATTCTTTTAATAAAATAAAATAAAGATAAAAAGAGGAAGAAAAATTGCCATCCTAGGGAAAGGGAAAGGGGGTGGGCCCACATCAGGGTAGGAGCTTAAGAGGTACAAACTATTAGGTATAAAATAAGCTACAAGGATATATTGTACAGCACAGGGAATATAGCCAATGTTTTATAATAGCTATAAATGGAGTATAACCTTTAAAAATTGTGAATCACTATATTGTACACCTATAACTTATATAATATTGTACCTCAGCTGTACCTCAATTCAAAAGAAATGCTATCCTTAGATGTCATATCTCAGCTTAAACCTGCCCCTTTTCTGCTGAAATAAATGCAAACGGCCTTGCCTTCATTCAATGTGTTCTTGTTGGCTTCAGCATATAGTAGGCACTCAGGATATAGGTGATGAGGTAAATTTCCAGAATGGAATTCTTTTCCCGTGTAATTATTCACCACAAATGTTCATTGCCCTCACAAGGCATCACACTCAGTGCTGCGTGGTTACAAAGACCTAAGACATAAACTCTGACCTCAAGAAGTTTACAGTCCAGTGGGGCTCCATGGCAGAATGTTGGACATGAAGGAAAAGATAGATGGGGGGCTCAGAGGAAGATGTAATCAGCCAGTGTAGGAAGGTTCCTAGCAGACTGGATAGAGGAGGTGCCATTTGCCAACAGCCAGCAAAATGTCAGGTCTCCTGGGAGCTCTGCACACTGGGAGTCAGCCCTTAAAAACAGTGGGATGCCCACAACAGAAGCCATGGCATGGAAAACAAACAAACAAAGTCTCATAAAGGAGAGCTCTGACACTTGAAAACAGAGATTGGAAGCTATTTAGGGAGAGTTTTGACACATCCAAAGAGACTGACAGAGGTTCCTGGCCCTGTCTATGATGTAAACGTAGGACTTCTGGACCTATTTTTGGTTGTTTTGGGTGACGTCCTTGCTGGGAAGAAGTTTTTGTAAATGTGAGGTTGATTTTGTAAGAACTCGAGCTTAGAAGTCAGAAAGACCTAGGCTCAAATCTACCCTCTTCTACTTACCAGCTGTCTAAACTCTCCACGCCCCAGGCCCTCCCACCTGGGAGATGAGGTCATTAAAAAGAATTTTAAAATACTATGCATGAAAATGCCTAACACTGTGGCTGGCCAAGAGCAAAGGATCAATAAAGGTTACCTCCCTAGGTCTGCTAGTGATTGGTTTCATTTGCACTTCAGCCAGTCAAGAGTTTTTCTCAGAGCTTGGATTTGAGACCTTGTAAACGAGGGAGACCTTGAAGGAGTGGACTCTTGAAACCTTTGGTCCGTAGGTGACATTCTCCCACCTCCCCCACCCCTAGAGGAATGCAGCTAACACTCCCTAAGTGAAGCTGAGAGAGGAAAAATTACCCAGAGAAATTAGTTCATGTCAAAAAGTTACCTGGTTTGTTTGAAGAAAACCACATTTTCCCCCTTTTAAACACAGAGAAGAGATCTAACAAAAACTTTTTCCAAACGCAATCCATTCTGTTAAGAACATTACTGTTCAAACAATCAAAACAAGATGATTTGGGCTTCCCTGGTGGCACAGTGGTTGAGAGGCCACCTGCTGATGCAGGGAACACAGGTTCGTGCCCCGGTCTGGGAAGATCCCACATGCCGCGGAGCGGCTAGGCCCATGAGCCATGGCCACTGAGCCTGCGTGTCCTGAGCCTGTGCTCCGCAACAGGAGAGGCCACAACAGTGAGAGGCCCGCGTACCGCAAAAAAAAAAACAAAAACAAGATGATTTGACTGACTCTTTTAAATGATTGAGAATCATTTAGGTAGAAGTTGGAAACCTTTTTCTGCAAAGATTAGAGAATGAATATGTTAGGCTTTGAGGATCCTAGGGTCTCTGTCACAGTACTCAGCTGTGCCACTGTGATGTGAAAACAGCCGTGGACAAAACAATGTAAATAAATAAGCTTGGATCTGTTGCAATAAAACTTTATAGACACCAAAATTTGAATTTCATATAATTTTATGTATCACAAAATATTAATCTTCTATTGATTTTCCCCGAACCATTTTAAAATGTCATTCTTAATTTTCAGGGTTATAGAAAAACAGGCAGGAGATAGGATTTGGTTCATGGTCCCTTGCTTGCTGGCCCTGACTTAGACACTTAGGCCCTCAAAAACAAAAACAAAAATCTCAGGAAATATTTTGTCCAAGTCCCATATGTTATAGTTGAATATCAGACCTACAGAGGGGAAGTGACTTGTCCAAGATCAGCTGAGGAACACCAATTAATGTCTTTCTCTCTCTCAAACAGTATGAGATCAATGTCAGAAGCTCCATACAAAGAGTATGGCTCTTCAACGTCAGGCAATTGCTGGCTTAATAATGGAAAAAAAAAGAAAAAAACAGTTTTTCCACTGCTGTTGGTTACATTCAATGTCAGACAGCCAGTTTAACGGATTCGTCCACTCCCCAGAACTTTTCAGTTTACTCTCTCATTTTACAACTTGGTCATGAGACAGCTGTGTTAAAGAGTCTTAGAAGTGGAGTATGATGAGTGATTTTGTGTCACATCAAGGACCAAAATTGTCTTTTCACTGCCTGAATCGTATTAGGAAACATTCTGAAACACTGAAATATGTCTTCAACCTTAGGAAACTATAAAAGACAACACCGTAACTTCACCTTCACACAAACTACACACGGAAATAAAAACTACAAAATGTAAAAGGCGATTTTCTCTTTTGAAAATTGCTTTACATATTTTAATTCTTGTATTTCCCTTAGGGGTTAGATATTTCTGTCACATAGTTATCCAATTAAAATGAAAACTCTCTGCTTTATCCTTTAGGCGAGGACAGCTGCCAGCTGCTAAGTTTTATAAAGTCTTTAATCTTGTCCATAAATATTTAACAAGAATTGGTTGGTACACAAGCTGAAGTAAAGTAAGAAATCAAAGAGAGAATCTTAGAAATAACCTCTGTGTTATGTGAAACCTGTGTAAAACAAAAGCCGAATGACCAATGTCCTCCTTTTTTTTATTAAAATAACCACTAAGATATTTCTGAATATTTTGATCACTCCTTTAGCTTACTTGCCCTCACAAATGCATAAAAATAGGTAGATTACAAAAAGATATTAAAGGTGAGTTTCCGTGCCCTTTTCTCCAGGATCCTACCATTTGTTTCTGAGACAAAAATCTCATGTTTCCATGGAAACCCACAATGAGGATCTCTAACCACTTGAGCAGCATTTGAAAATATAGACACCTCTTTTTCATTCTCATACACACACACACACACACACACACACACACACACACACACCCCCATCCATACAGACCCACATACTCACACCTACACAAAGACCACCACCACCACCACCACAATCGTACACATCCTTATCACAATATCCCAAACAGGCTAAAAACCCACAGTTAGCAACTAACCATAAATACACCAAGGATTCATGCCCTCTCTCCTTTGAACTGCTGAAAAGAGAATGCTGCCATTTGCCTTGGCCTGGTCTTTGGACTTCATCCCTTTCCCTCCCATCACCCAATTCCATTTTGCAAGCCTGCAAATCTTTGAGTCATCTTTAAGGTCATCTTCACTTCCACATCTTCCTGGGCAGAGACCCCTCATGAGTTTTCCTCATTCATTCTCTTTCATGTAGGATCACAGAGCTTTCTAGAGAATGAAGAATTTATGCTACTGGCAGAGATCGTTTAGACAAGAAGGTTTTCCCCCACTTGCCTCTGTAACAAATTTCAGGATTCAGCACTCCTTGCTGGTGAGAAATTCTTCTTTAAACCTAACTGAAATCTCTTAACTGTTCCTTAAACTCACTTGATTGTGTCCTTGCTCCATCCACAGAAGAGAGAAAAATTAGAAGGCAACCACTTCCTTTATATCAGGGTAGATTGGCAGATGAAAGACAAAGATCCAAAAGGAAGGAGGAAAGGCATGAGGGAGGAAGAAAGAGAGAGAGAAAGACATTAATTGATGTTCCTCAGCCTTCCTTACTCAAATTCAGGATTTTCTAGTTCTAGACACCCCAGAGAACTCAGGCTCCTTGCTGTGGGAGTTACTGTGGCCTTTAAGGTTGCTTCCCTGTAACATCTGTCCATCCTGATTCTGTCCCTTTATACCAGGCCAACATGTCTACTGCCCTTACAACACTTCAATCATTTACTCAACAAACACTTAGGGAGGGCCAGCTATGTATCAGGCACTGCTCTAGGCACTAGGCTTATAGCAATGAACAAAGTGACACAAATCCCTGCTTACAGACTGCCCTCAGCTTGCTCTACACTGGCTCTGATTCCATGCCTTCTCCAGCCCATCCCTGACTCACAGCTCTGACTCACAGCCACCCATTTATGATCCTGATCTTTCCCATTCCCCACAGGATGCTAGTATTGATTTCTCACTCTCTTGATTCTAGACTCTCCCACAAGTTGGCTCAGAGCTTCCAAGTGACATTGTTGCTTTTATACTGTCTCAAACTGAGTCCCCAGACACCCCAATAACTTGGGCAGACAGTCGTCATCACAATAGTTTTTAAATTTTTTTATATGTTGCATTTCCTGTGTGCCAGGAATTAAGTGCCTTACACATACTAATTCATTTAATCCTTTTAACAGTAGCTAAAATGAGGTATTGCACCTTAGCCCCATTCCTTGACTGACTGATGAATAGCGAACTTATGACTTGCCCAAAGTCACCCAGCCCAAAATTGGCAAACCTGGGGTTGCCATCCCGCATTTGAGAACTTGGATTTTCAATTGCTCCAGGCATTCCCGTTACATTTGGTTATGTTTTTGCGTATATTACCTTTTCCCCAAGATCATCTGAAATGCAATCCTTACCATACAAATTATCCACCACCCAAGTTTTCCTCTCTCACATCTCCAATGAAACTTAAGTGGCCCTCAGCCAAGGGCATCACCTTGCAGATACCACTGCTTTCATCCCCCAGGCTGATAAAGAGGGAGACATCAAAGATCCGTTTTGTCAAGCTGAAAAGAACCAGTGCTCATGCATGCACCCTGCATCTTAGTTCTGCTATTATAAAAGGTGTTTGGATTTTACTATCTCCTCCCATATTGTGCTTCATTATATTGTCCACACGACATCCTCTACCCTTGACATATCTCATCCCTCATGTAATGATGATTACCAACCTCACTCTCCTCTAACTTCTCTAGGGCAGTTTCCTACAGATCTAGGTTTTGTTTTATTTATCACTTCTCTCTGCCCTTTCTTGCTTTAATTAAATTCAGCCTCAGGACATAGGAAACCAGAGAACTTATTTTTTCTTCCTTTTGATGAAAGCGATATTGTTTCCTGGGGACAGCAAATATCTCCCCCACCTCCCAGCCTCCCCAAATTCACTAGCTATGTCTCAAACAGCCTTTGTCCTTTGTTTTCCTATTTCTGCTTGAATGTTTCAAGGTTCAATTTACATTTTCATAGTTTCTGATCCAAAGGAAGGAAATGAATGCGAAGTGACCTTCATTTTCCCCTCTTTTACCATCAGTTCCTATCATCCTTCCAAAACACTGAAAAGCAGCTGTTTTCTCATTCAGGACAGTCTTCACAGCTCACAAGAAAGGTCCTTCTTGTTATTTACATAAACAGATGGATGGAAAAGAATTCATCTGATGATAACAGCTCTCAGTTACCTGCAGTTTCTGAGAAGGACTGGCCAGCAGATCTCAAACCTCAGCAAATGTATGCTCACACACATGGTATGGTTTGAGGGTTCACCACAAAATCAGATTCTCCCAATCCTCATTTACAACAATAACAACAAAAATACTGTTCTTAGGATCATGTAAAATCACTGATATTTTGGTACAAATGAACATACTGATTTCCTCCAAGACTGAAGTGGCCAGTGATTATATTCAAGACAAAGGCACATCCTTCTCTAATCCATTCTTCTTCCACATGATAGTCAGAATGAGCTTTCTGGAATATTGTGCTACTATTCTGAATAAAAACCCTTCATGGTTATACGTTGACTTTAGGCTGAAATCCAGGCTCGGTAGCCTGACAATAAAGCCCTGCATCACCAAACCCCCTCTGCCTCTCAGGCTCACCTCTCACACACCTGGCATTTCTCACTCTGTGGTCCCACCACCCTGGAACCACATCCCTCTGTTGCAGTGGTCAGCCTTGCACGCCTGCTCCCTCTTCACTTGGCGAATTCCTTTTCCCCAACAAGACTCACCCATGTCATCTCCTTCAAGAAGCCCTTTCTGACAGTTTATCCTTAGCCTGCTCTGCACTCTGGGACGACCTTGTACTTCTTTCCATCATGGCTGTAAATGTGATGGTCATTGTCTTCCCTAATTATGATCATCCTGTCAGCAAAAAGGATGTTTTTCATTTGTTTCCCTGATGCTTCCTGAAAAGGAAGTAGTTCTCTAATAAGTAGATAAACAATGGAATAGATGATTCAATGAATGAAGGGCAAAAATGGAGTTAGAATCACCCGAAACCATCATCCCAAGGATCACAATTTTCCTGAGGGTCTCGCCTGATTGGAGGGACCAGAAAGCCCAGCAGGTATGTGGAAGTGTCATATAAATAATGTCCCCAAAGTCACTGAGTCCAAGAGTCTCAATTTTGCAGCATTGGAGTGATAAAGGGCAGATCTCCAGCATTTTGCCAAGGGAACAAGCTGTTCACTGCCGCTCTGATTGTAAAGGCATTAAGGTGTCATCAAGCTCCTACAGGCAGAGCCAGCATGGATTGCTGATAGGAACTTCTTCAGCCCAGCTGTAGGCCAAATTGCTCCTGTTGCCAGCAGCCTCCTGATCAGTCCCTTGAAAGTCTCAATTCCTCCTGGAGGACAGGGACATGCCAAACCTTGAATCTGCTACCAAGACTTCACTCCCCTGGAGCTAATTCAAACTTATCTATGGCAACAGGAGACCGCCTACAGAACTCAATTTGGCTAAAGATCTAAGCACTTGATTTTAGCCAATACTTTCTGATTCATCATCATCACCATCACCACTAACATCAATATGATTTTTTTAAGTGAATGTAGCACAGGTCTTGAATAAGCATACAAATAACCACATATAGGAAAAGATATTGTTTACAGTTCTGACATTCAGAAGGTTGATATCCTTAATATTTGATTTCTGACAAGTTTATAAGGAAAACAATAAAACTTTATTTTTGAAAAGGAGGCAGAGAGAAACTTTCACTTCTGGGGAACATACATTTCCCTAATCCTCCCGCTAAGTATAGCTAAAACCCCTGAACTTATAGGTAAGACAAACAAGAAGATTCTGAAAGATGGAGGGAAGAAAGCAGACCAGCTAGGAACTTTGGACCTGAGAAATGACACAGTGGTGGGCTCCCTGGGTTTTCTTTTTGTCCCATATACACACCCCAGACTTGGAGCTTCAGGAGCTGGCAACCTGGAAAGTTCAATGGATGCAGACCCAAAGCAAGATCCTGCAAAAGTCTTCTCTCCCTAAGGAAAGCCTAGCAAGGAGCAGCCTAGCAAGACAAATAACTTTTAGACCATAATGCTCTCCTCCAGCTAAACATCACAGATAAAACTGTGGCCCACCCCACCCATGCCAGCAAAGGTGGGGAGCTTAGAGACCATCTTCATTGGTCTGTAAGAAGGTCTCTGAACTCTTCCTCCAGGGTGATGGCAGAAAAGGCAGAGTAGGGAGCAGGACAAGCAGTACAGTTGCCTGCAGTAACAGGCATGTAATAGGCAGTAATGTGGTCCCTCACCCCCATGTTATGGAGACCATGTGGGAAGGCTGCACTATAACAGCACTAAGTAAGGAACCTACCAGCAGTAACAAGGCACCATGCTGGGGTTCAGAAGACGCCTGGCATTGAGTCAGGACTTTCACCATCACCCAGTGTGAATGAGGCCACACTGCCCCCGACCATGGAGGCTATGTAGGATCAGTGACAAGGTATCTCTGCCCTCGCAGGCAAGGGTGGGATAAAGACCTCATGGTGAACCAATCTCTTACCCTCACTCAACAGTAAGGAGGAACTTCACCACCCTTGGAGGTCAACAGAGTATATAGGGGACTTGGTATTCCCACCCCTCCCTGGCAGTAATGAGGGTGGGCTCCCTTCCTCAGATGGAGTGATGCTACAAATGCCAGCTAAAAAAGAAGGTCTAACTAAGACCCAGAGTCCATAACATAATGCTGCAAATGGCTTTGATCAAAAAGCACTCATCACACAAAGAACTAAGAAAACCTCAGCTAGAATGGCGAAAAAATAGATACCCACACAGAGATGTTAGAATTATCTGACAAGGGTTTTAAATCAGCCATCATATAATGCTTCAGTGAACAATTTAGAACACATTTGAAGCAAATGAAAACATAGAAAGACTTAGCAAAGAAACAGAAAATCTCAGCAAAGAAACAGAATATATAGAGAAGAACCAAACGGAAATTTTAGAATAAGAAAATAGAAAACCTAAATAAGAATCAGTGAATGAAGTGAAATCAAGAAAACACTCCCATTTACTATTGCAACAAAAAGAATAAAATATCTAGGAATAAACCTACCTAAGGAGACAAAAGACCTGTATGCAGAAAATTATAAGACACTGATGAAAGAAATTAAAGATGATACAAATAGATGGAGAGATATACCATGTTCTTGGATTGGAAGAATCAACATTGTGAAAATGACTCTACTACCCAAAGCAATTTATAGATTCAATGCAATCCCTATCAAACTACCCCTGGCATTTTTCACAGAACTAGAACAAAAAATTTTGCAATTTGTATGGAAACACAAAAGACCCCAAATAGCCAAAGCAATCTTGAGAACGAAAGAAGGAACTGGAGGAATCAGGCTCCCTGACTTCAGACTATACTACAAAGCTACAGTTATCAAGATGGTATGGTACTGGCACAAAAACAGAAAGATAGATCAATGGAACAGGATAGAAAGCCCAGAGATAAACCCATGCACATATGGACACCTTATCTTTGATAAAGGTGGCAGTAATGTACAGTGGAGAAAGGACAACCTCTTCAATAAGTGGTGCTGGGAAAACTGAACAGGTACATGTAAAAGTATGAGATTAGATCACTCCTTAACACCATACACAAAAATAAGCTCAAAATGGATTAAAGACCTAAATGTAAGGCCAGAAACTATCAAACTCTTAGAGGAAAACATAGGCACAACACTCTATGACATAAATCCCAGCAAGATCCTTTCTGACCCACCTCCTAGAGTAATGGAAATAAAACCAAAAATAAACAAATGGGACCTAATGAAACTTCAAAGCTTTTGCACAGCAAAGGAAACCATAAACAAGACCAAAAGACAACCCTAAGAATGGGAGAAAATATTTGCAAATGAAGCAACCGACAAAGGATTAATCTCCAAAATTTACAAGCAGCTCATGCTGCTCAATAACAAGAAAACAAACAACCCAATCCAAAAATGGGCAGAAGACCTAAATAGACATCTCTCCAAAGAAGATATACAGACTGCCAACAAATACATGAAAGAATGCTCAACATCATTAATCATTAGAGAAATGCAAATCAAAACTACAATGAGATATCATCTCACACCAGTCAGAATGGCCATCATCAAAAAATCTAGAAACAATAAATGCTGGAGAGGGTGTGGAGAAAAGGGAACACTCTTGCACTGCTGGTGGGAATGTGAATTGGTTCAGCCACTATGGAGAACAGTATGGAGGTTCCTTAAAAAACTACAAATAGAACTACCATATGACCCAGCAATCCCACTACTGGGCATATACCCTGAGAAAACCAAAATTCAAAAAGAGTCATGTACCAAAATGTTCATTGCAGCTCTATTTACAATAGCCCGGAGATGGAAACAACCTAAGTGCCCATCATCGGATGAATGGATAAAGAAGATGTGGCACTTATATACAATGGAATATTACTCAGCCATAAAAAGAAGCGAAATTGAGCTATTTGTAATGAGGTGGATAGACCTAGAGTCTGTGATACAGAGTGAAGTAAGTCAGAAAGAAAAAGACAAATACCGTATGCTAACACATATATATGGAATTTAAGAAAAAAAATGTCATGAAGAACTTAGGGGTAAAGCAGGAATAAAGACGCAGACCTCCTAGAGAATGGACTTGAGGTTATGGGGAGGGGGAAGGGTGAGCTGTGACAGGGCGAGAGAGAGTCATGGGCATATACACACTAACAAACGTAGTAAGGTAGATAGCTAGTGGGAAGCAGCCGCATGGCACAGGGATATTGGCTCGGTGCTTTGTGACAGCCTGGAGGGGTGGGATAGGGAGGGTGGGAGGGAGGGAGACGCAAGAGGGAAGACATATGGGAACATATGTTTATGTATGACTGATTCACTTTGTTATAAAGCAGAAACTAACACACCATTGTAAAGCAATTATACCCCAATAAAGATGTTAAAAAAAAAAAAAAAGAATCAGTGAATGGACTCAACAGAAGATATAAAGAAGAACCAAATGGAAATTTTAGAATAAGAAAATAGAAAACCTAAATAAGAACCAGTGAGTGCACTCAAATCAGAATGTAGAGGACAGAAGAAAGAATTAGTGACATTGAAGATAGAACGATAGAAATGATATAATCTGAAAAACAGAGAGAAACAAGCTGGAAAAATAAATAAATAAATACACACATGCACAGATGTTCAAGAAACTGAAACAAGGGTTACATGGAATCTCTCTGCCTTGTTTCTTATTACTGCATAGACAGTTATCTCAAAATAAAAAGTTTAACTAAAAAATAAAAAGAAAGCAGAAAACAGGAAACGCTTTGACTGACAATTCACCAAAGAGCAAATAAATATAGCAATGCTGGGACTGGCGGGGGGCTGATGTTTAACTTTACTAATCAATGAATTTAAGACAGATTTTTTTAAACAAGAAATAAGTTTCCAGCAGTTTCTCCACATAATGGAGAAGAAGTCCCCTGGTAGCAAAACTTTCATTTGGGTGCAATAGGACCTTTTGAGTTTTATATAGCATAATAATTTTGTGGCTAACTTATGTTATGTGTCTTTGTGCCAGGGACATTATACACTTCACACGGATTATCTCATTTAATCCTCACAGGGATCTTAAGAGGAAGGTACTTAAATAAACCCTCTTTCATAGGTGAGGAATTTGAGTCTTAAAGAGATTAAGCAAATTGCAGCAAGACTACCCAGCTCAGAAATGGTAAAGCCAGGATTCAAAGTCAGGCAGTAAACCCCCAGAGGATACTCTCACACCCAGTTTTTAGGAGAAGCTCCCTCCACCTGGTAGACAGATATCTTGGAAGGAATGGATCCATTTCATGAACAGCCCAAGAGCCTTCTGAGATCACAGTCTTGGCCCCCACTCCCCAGCTCCCAGATTCTAAACTAGCACCTTGGCTGGACCAGGTGTTCCTGGCCCTTAAAGTCTGCAGAGAGAAAGGATGCTCAGGGCACCAAAAGGTGGGAGGCATCTAATGGCCCAGGCACTATAGGGTCCCTGAAGCTCACGGGCTAGATCTGGGGTAGCATGGGACAGTGCTATAAGCATGACTCTCACCTCCAAGCCAGCCAACCTGACACCATGGCTGAGCTTGAACACAGTGAGTGAGTATGTGTGGGGCATGTGGACAAGGACCTGAATTGCTCAGGGCAAGCCTTCAACAGCCACCCCCTCTGCAGCCTCTGACAGAAGGTACTGATCAGACTCTCTAGTTATCTTATTCCCAGGCATTCAGAAGTCAGACAAATTCTTCCCTGTGGATTCTCAGATGAGGCAGGGATGGGGATGTTGCTGGGAGGCCTCAAGAGGGCGTATTGAACTCCCTGCTCGTATTGGCTATAAGTGCTGAAATCATCCTTTGGGAGTAATCAGAGCAATATAATCACATTTGTACCCCAAATAAGTAAAGCAGGCCGTACAGATTATATTCATTATCCAAGAAACGTATATGGAAATAACAGTGGAGTGTCATTTCCTTTTTCTAAAATAGGCAGTAAAATATGATACTTCATGGCAATGGAGGGAGTTCGGTGGAAATGGAACTCTGAGACACGGCTGAAGGGATTGTAAATGCATACAAGTTCTCTGGAAAGTGTTTAGCGCTGTGTATCCCATCCTCTGTGGGAACAGCAAAGATTTATGGGAAAGATGCTCACTGTGGCATTGTCTACAACAGTGAAAAATTAAGGGAAAGGTTAAATTAATCAGAAATACCTGTACAGTGGAATAGTATTGGCCACTCAAGTTATGAGAAATATGCTTATTGGTCTAAGGAAATGCTCATAATATAATGTTAAGTGAAATAAAACAAGACATAAAACTTAATATGTAGTGTGATTTCCATTGTATACATGCACAAGGTCAAACTAAGAAGGAAATACAACACAACATAAATACCTAGTATCTCTCAATGGTGGGGTTCAGAATAGTGTTTTAATTACTTGTTCTCAAATTTTCCAAATAGTCAAAAATTGCCGTGTTCTTTTTATAATGGGAGGAAAACAAAAGAAAAAGAGATGAGTCCTGTTTGTGACCTCTGGGAGGTTACTAATGACGAAGGTAAACATAGGGCAGTAGAATAAGGGCTAAAGCAGATAAATGAGAGAAGAGAGGGTGCCACCGTGTATTATGGCCACACATATGCCTTTCTGAGCATTAGAGAGCCGCTGGCAGGAGGAAATGGATGGTTTATGTTTATTACCTGTCACTGTCACTGTCTGAGAAACAACACCCATAGGGGAGGGTCAGATGGCACCCCATTTAGGGAAAGGCAAAAAAAAGTAAGGATCTAAATGATCTGTAAGCCAGAGAGCACCTAGATGCACAGTACTTGGGCATAAATGGAGAAGAGTACGCTGTGTTACTGAGAGTTTCTGTTTCCACTCTTTCCTTCCACCTTGAATCTCCTCCAGCAGATGCCTGGGAAAGACCAAAGGGCCCAGTCCCTCCCCACACATACCACTGCCTCTGGGGATGCTCAGAGCTCTGAGCCTCAGGCCAACTGGCAGCAAGTTCAAAGCTGCAGACAGTGTCCAATTCTGCAAGTAACGGCCACAGATGTGAACCCAAGATTCTTGGGCTCAGGAGGGAAAAGCAGCAGTTTGGCTATTCCTAGGAATTTGCAATCTTTCCATTGGGTTAAAACACCCAGTCCCTTGGCAAGGAGCAATCCCCTGCCATCTTTGTATGCAGGTGAGAGAGATTAAAAATGTATCTGTGTTTCTAGAAACAGAAGGCCCTAGGGAGCAATGAGTTCAGTTCAGAGAAGCACGCACCCACCTTTTTAAGGTAATTCAACTACAGCTTGAGACACAATAACACATTTGGAAGGGACTATCAGCAAAGCCTTTGAGAATCCTCTGATGTGAGCCAAGCAGACTACAACCACAAAACAAGACAGAAGCAAACTGTGTTGATTCTTCTAATGTATGAAGCGCTTTCCATACATCAATGTAGAAGGAATAGTCCTAAATAGGTTAAATAATTAATTATTTCCTGAATTTTAAAAGGAAATTTCAGGTCTCTATAGTTATAAAATAATTTGAAAGAGGAAAACTGTGTATCTTTGGACTGTGACGTATGCACATTTTGTTATAATTATATAAATTTTACACTGTTTATCATTGTCTCCTTTCACAGTTATCCAATTTTCATTTCATCATTATGGGTTTATCCTTTTAGCATCATCCATTCTTTTATCATTCTAGTTGATGTCATTGTATAATCAGCCTGAAATAATTCTCTTTATTTTATTAGTCTTTTTCACCCTCTTTTCCTGGCACTGTATTAGCGCTTTACGTGTGTTATTACATTTAACCTTCAGAGTAACCCTCGGTAGGTAATAACCATATTATTGAAGAAGAAACTTGAGCCTTAAGTAAGTGAAGTGACTTGCCCAAAATTACACAGTCATCAGGGAGAAGAGTTTGGGTTGGTCTGGGGGTTGCCATCTTCAAAGCCCTTCATTTACCCATTATCCAACACTACCCCCACTAAGCTCTACTGATGACATGGAAGACACACTGAGATCCTCTGAAGATTCATCCTGAAGGACACTTAACCCAGTGTGATGGCCTCAGATAATAATGCTGCCCATTGACTCCAGCTACGAAAATCTTCCAGAACCTACAGTGTCCATAATTACTGAGCTTATCACCACACTATTTGCTGCTCTTACAGGGGAACAGTAGATAATGGAAAACATTTTAGAGGAGGATAAAACACACCATTCTAAAAAGGCAAGAATTGTAGTACCTATTTCTTCATGGAACATGTTTGTAGAGTATAATCTCTAGTTTTGCTGTTTTCATCGCTGCAGAGAAAAAAGGGCATTTAGGAAAATCACTGTTAAATTTTTCTCTGGGCTCTAACTATCAAGCAATTTTGCATTACAATTAATTGATTTTTTTAAAAAGACACTATTTTAAGTGTTTAAGACACTATACAGAAGGCTCATGAACCTTTGGCTCTTGGTAGCCTATCCCATATTAGGAGATTATGTTCTATAATTAGAAGAATGATATCTTATTCACCGTCATATTCTGTGACATTGCTCAAGAAAAGACCTCTCTCCTATTACATATTTCAGATTACTGCTCTGTTTTGGGTGTTTTGCTTTTAATGTAATCAATAGTATCATATGTGATGCTTGTGAAACCATATCTTTGAAAGAGGAAGTGCAGCAAAACAAAATTTTTTTTAAAATCACACATTTTTCTCCACTCTGCTCTTTCAAATCTGCTCTGTGGGACTAATTCTTTTTTTTTTAATTCTTTTTTATATTAAAAATGTTTTCTCTATTTTTTCTGTCATTCTTATATATTTAAAAATTCTCTACTTTTAGACTCCCAATCTTTTTTCATAACATAACTATTCAGTCTCAAGCAAGAGTCAAACTCTCATCGGTACTTAATAGCAAAGCTGCTTCTTCATCCAGGAGGGGGTCAAGACCACATTCTCCATTTCCCCACCTAGAGCATCTGGCCCTTTCCTCAACTCAAAAAGACATCTCTGCTTCCTCCAGGGGTGGAACGGAGGAGAATTCGCAGGCAGGAAAGGATGACCTCCAGCTGCGGCAGAGGGTTAAGGCTGATTCTTCCTCTCGGGGCCCTTTTGCACGGGTATTTCACAGCCCGATGGTTGGTGTCCTCTCCTCCAACTGGCTGCCAGGGGTTCCCTCCTCAGCCCTGCCCCTGCAGCCTTCCCAGACACAGCCTGACACTGTTAGGTCCTAATGCCCCTACAAGTAGTCAGCTTGAGCAAAGTCCCTCTAGGCCAGCTCTCTTCCACTTGGCTCTTAATTCATCTCATTCATCCTTGTCTCACAAACTCTGGAAGCATAGCCTGCTCCCAAAGCAACCAGCTCTCCCACTGGCCACAGGAGCTCACCTTCAGACTCCCAACTCTGGATCCTACAGTCTCTGTGCCTCCTCATGGTCCCCAGATGAAAAGGTCCAGCTCTCTGCAAGTTCCTTCTGAAGTCCCTCTCACTAGGTAGAAGTGAAAGGGAAGTACCCACCTCCCCTTTCCCATCAGGACAAGGGAAAGAACACACTACAACATTTTGACAACTTCCTCAAAGAAGTCTTCTCTTGACTTTCCAGCTTCTCCTTACATAGACAGATTAGGCTGCAATAACAAATTAACCCCCAAATGTCAGTAGCTTAGCAAAACTTTATTCCAGGAGAAAACTTCTCAGGAGAAGCCTGCTAAGAATCGGGATGTCTTGTGAGGGCTGTTGCTCATCAGGTGACCCAGGATTCCAGGCAATTTCAGTTTTGTGGCTTAGCCACAACACCAAGACTAAGGAAGAGAGTGCAGGTAGAAGCCACACCCACTCTTCTACGATTGGGCCTAAAAGTGACAAGTGTCCCATCCCTTCACAGCCTATTGACCAGAACAGTCCTGTGGCCCCACCTACCTGCAAGGAGGCCAGGAAATGAAGGAAAGCACAGGAGATATTGGTGAGCATTCCTATCTCAGCAACATCCCCCAACATGGATAAGGGGCTTATGGACTTTAATTTCCCTTGCAAGTCCTTCTTCAACAATACAGCATCTTGCTTTGTTATATGGGGGGTTTTGGCACCTAATGTCTTGGGTATCAGCCAAAATAAAGACAGAAAGAGTCCCATTAAAACATCCTATTACACTGTGTTAGCACTTTAAAAGCTTACTACGTACAATGAAGAGAATTAACAGGTATTGAGCTTCTACCAGATACCAGGCACTGTTTCATGTTGTTTACATGTGTGACCTCATTTGACCCTCACATGAATGCTGAGTAAGATGTAGGTGGTAATTCCCTAGATTATCACATGAAAGAAGCTGAGTCTCAGAGACTAAATACATTGGCCAAGGTCAGTTCATTAGGGAAAGAGTCAGGTTTTCAGAATCCAGATGTGTAGTTCACAACAGCATTCTCTTCCACGTGGTTCACATTTTGCCCATCTCAAGCAAATATACCCAATGCAACAATCCATCCTCTCAGCACCAGACATATTCAGAAAGCTATAACAATGAATGTGAGATTAATGTTAGAATTATTATCAGAATTAATGATCTTCACTGGATTTTAGAAATGTATAAATATCACTAGGCTCCAAGTAATAGAAGGTCTAATAATCATTTCTTGCATTTCCATCTAATTGTTTTCAATCTCATCATGTGCTCATACGAACCATGCATTCCATGGGCTCTTGTCTTCGTGATGCCCTCAGACTTATCCATCCTTGGCACATGGAAAAATCTAAGGGGGATGGTAGAGGGAGTGGATAAAATGTTTGATGTCCCATGTTTGATCTCTTCCCACTTGCCTACTCTTCTCACCTCTATCTTGATCTCTGTGAGGTCCATTAGTTAGACATCTACTTCCTGTACACCCAGAATAATGTCGACCTTGAGATATTCCATCCACAAATACCAAAGATTTATGCAATTTATAAGATAGTCACATTATAAATCAAATAAATATGTCATCCCATGATTCCAATCTTCCTCATTCTTGGGAAAATTGGTGTTAATGACCTATGTGCAGGCACATAAGAGTCCCAAGTTGGAGGGAATCTAATGAATTGGACTGAACGTACAGTGTGTGGTTTTGAATGGGTTTTGAATGTGGCTTTGACAGTTCATCCTCAGGAGTATGTAGCATATAGCAATTCAGAGAGTGAGGAAACAGGCTTAATGAGAGTGTCAGCCTTAACTACTGCATTCTGTGAGCAAAAAGAAAAAAACCTTTTCAAAGGATTCCCCAATCCTGGGCAATAATCATTGCCTATGGCTCCATACATGCTGGAGTGCTTAAGGAATCAATGGTGTAGAGGGTAGAAAAGACAGAACAAAACAAAAAGAAGAAGAACCACATAATAAGAATTGAAGTTTCAGGCAATGCTAGATGACCTCTCCAAAAGCTAGCTGAAGATTCCCCATGCAGGTAAGCCTTAGTGTCGGCTGGAGGCCACTTGTGTTTTCCTCCACAAATCCAATTCAGTGCCACAAGTATTTACTGAGCTCTCCTGTGCAATGGCCCAGCACTCTTACTACAGGGAATACAGACATGAGTGTGACACTAACCTTGTCTGTGGGTACGTTGGGTGGGAGAGAAGGGTAATACACAAAAAAGGTAAGGGCCCAAGGCGAAGGTGGACAAAAGGCCAGTAAACAAGATTGGAGTTGAAGGTTACAGACCACTGAAGAGTCCCATTTGACTCAGTACACATTCACACACTTGCACACAGCTATGTTTGTGTTAGGCCCAGCTGATTCACACCATTTATCAGCTCTTCCTCCCTTCCCTGGAAGATGCTGCCTCTAGATACACAGGAGATTACTTTGCAAATCAACAGCAAGTTAGGTAGTAATATCTGATTTTCCACCTATCAGGCATTTTGGTCAATCACTCTTCTACTCTGTACTCACAGGTTCTTTATTGAACCTGTGTTTTTTACTGAACACAGGTTTTTTATTGAATTCCTACCCCAATCTGCATGGTTTTCTCATTAAATTTCAGGTTTCAGAAACTTATTTCATTTAACACACCTATTATGAACAGAAACCATCAAACCGGATTTGTGCTGGACGCTAGAGACAGAAAGGAATATGATATAGTCTTTATTCTTCAAGACTTCATGCTGTATTGGGAAGACAGAAGATGCAAAGAAAACATGTTGTAGGGGGTTCCTTCTTAAGAAGGAACTACCAGTGTACTGGGGATTCTGACCTCTGGAAGAAAACAAAGATCAGAGGCACAGGTTGCAGATGAGGCATGTGGGGAGATGGCAGGCAGGGAAGGGTGCGTGTGTAGGAGGCATGGTGGACGTTGCTCGTGGTCAACCCAGCAGACAGTCCTCTCCATCCTCCTGCTTGGGGGCAGAGACACCTGGATCACAGAGAAGAAAGCAAGCACCTCCACCCACCACCCAGGGTGTGAATCATGATCATTCTAAGTCAGTGGAAAATCCATCTCTCTTTGCCAGAGATTGGTCTTGGGGTGGGCGTAGTTCTGGCCAATGATTCATAAGGGGAAGTCCATCATGGGAGGCCTTCACTTGTAGGATAAAAAGACAGATCTCTGAGAAGAAAGGTTTTTGACGCCACTGTTCTTGGGGCAATGCTGTGAGCACATGGTGCCCTGGAGTTGGAGCACCCATCTTGTGGCCATAAAGTATAAACTGAAGAAGAGGCAATGCGGGGCTTCCCTGGTGGCGCAGTGGTTGAGAGTCCGCCTGCCAATGCAGGGGACATGGGTTTGTGCCCCGGTCTGGGAAGATCCCACATGCCGCGGAGCGGCTGGGTCCGTGAGCCATGGCCGCTGAGCCTGCGCGTCCGGAGCCTGTGCTCCGCAACGGTAGAGGCCACAACAGTGAGAGGCCCGCGTACCGAAAAAAAGAAGAGGCAATGCAAGATGGCAGATCACAAAGATATATAGAGTCTGCATCCCAACTGAAATTGTTGAACTATCGAAAGACCATGGAACTGCCAACCTATAAGTTGCTTTGTAAGATAACAAGGAACATCTTCATAAATCAGGTCAATGTTCACTGAGTGTCTGTAACCTGCAGCCAAAAGCATCCTGACTCAGGTGGGGTAGAAAAAGTCTTATGTACTTCTCACAATAATTCTGTAAGGTGGGAAATACTATTAACTCCATTTTACAGATGAGGAAACTAAGACAGATCATTTAAATCATTGTCTCAAAACACAAAAATATAAGTAAATGCCCAGATGGAGATTTGATCAATGGGTCTAATTCTAAGTTTTTTCTCCTCCCACTATGAAATCTTATTATCACAAAAAATGGCAGAGTTCATTACAAAATTATTTGCATAATGACCAGGTGTCAAGAAAATGGATACAAAATTCTATTGAGAAGCAATTTGAATCTATTCTCTCTTAAATTCAATAAAAATTTACTGAGGGTCTGCTCTGGATTAGGCACTGGGTTACAGAACTGTCTTCAGCCAGGCCCCTGCTCATGGCTTCAGAAGAACAACCAACCTTATACTCCAGAGCAGCCTTACCTTGAATCAATATGACGTCAGATGTCAGTGGGCAACCACATGATTCAGTCATGCATCTAGAGGTAAAACATCTGCAAAACAGAAAGTTGGAACTCTTCATGAGCATGGAAAGACAATGGAGTATGAAAAAGTCAACTCATCCTTTGGACGGTCCCCAAAGCCCCCATGTTTGATGCCATGTGGACCAAACATTAAAATGAGTGGAGACATCCTTCACCTCCTCTTATTTGGCTGTGGTGCTTTGTCTCCCTTTATCACCACCTCCCCCTTACCCAGCTCAGAGGAGGCAGACCTGCTGTAAACTCACCCTCAGGATCCCTAACTCTGACCCTATGTCACCCTCCTCTGTGTTGCTGCTGAAGATGCGACCAGAGCTCCCAGATCCTTTTGTGCTGTTGTTGACCCTTCTTCCAAATCTCTTGCAGTCAAGGTGCCAGGGAACTAGGCACTTCCCTGACTGCAGGCTCACAAGGTGCCTGAGTAGCCAGGGATTTAGCTCTTTAATCTCATCCGCAGGGGAGGCAAATTTTCCAGCACGAAACAGCAAGAGTCTTATACGTAGCTCCAGGTTTAGTCTATGAGAAATGTTGAAAATAGGTATAATAATAATAATAGCAAATATTTACTAAAAAGTGGCTTTATTATAACTCCATTTTTTTTCCAAGACACCAATCCCCAGAAAAAACATTTGCTTTGTGTCATATTCTCAGAAGTGTAGCTTGTTCTTAGTCATTCTCTCTCTCCTCTTGTCTTTCTCTCTTCCCCTTCTCCTTCTATCTCTCAGGTCGGATGAAAGTATTGATGAATGATCACTTTCAGGGCCAAGAAAAGCCTCCAGGAGAACTCTTCAAGACTTTGATGTGAGGCCTGGTCTGCTCAATATTTTCATCGTTGATTTGAGTATTGGCAACGAAGCATGCTCACCATATTCTCAACTGAAGCAAAGCATTTAAAGAAGAGTCTTTGATGCTGATACCTGTGTTCAAAACTATAAGACAGTCAAATGCCAAGTCCTGTACTTAGCGTCAAACGTCAATTTCCCAAAGGTTAAATGGGCATCTGGCTCAAAGTTGAACTTGTATTTAAAGGTCAGAATTTGTATGTGTGTGTTGCATTGTTTCATATTATACGTATTTTTTAATTTCACAGACAGTCAAATTTTCACCATCACCTCCATGTGCCAACCATCATCTCCTGCCCATTACTGCTGAAACAGTTTTTTCACTACTCCATCTACATCCATATTTGCCCATCCCACACTCTAATCCATTCTATTAATTGTAATCAGTGTAATTGGAAGAGAGCTCTGAACATGTCACTGTCCTATATAACACCCTTCACCCCAAATCTTGAGATGAAGTTCAATTTTTTCAATATTCTTTCTTTCAATATCCTTCCTTCTTTTTTCTTTCCTTCCTTTCTTTCTTTCCTTTTTTCTTCCTTTCTTCCTTTCTTTCTTTTCTTCTTCTTTCCTTCAACAAATCTTTACTCAGTCTAATCCCTGATGACTTCTCCAGGAACTCCTTGCCTGTCTGGCCACACCAGCTTTCTCGTGGTTGCACCTTCCCCCTAAGGGTTCCCATGAAGCTTCCTCTGCTCAGGAGCAGGGATAATTCCATCAGAGAAGACATCATTTTTTCCTCAGCTTCACTGACACTTGACTGATGTCAGTCTACTAGAATCTAAGCTTGCTAAAGGGAGGAACCATATCTATCTGATTCATCCTTCTCTCCATCCCCAGCTAACAGCCTGGCACACTGTAAGGGCTGACCTAACATTTGATAAATGGAAGAATTTAATCAGTGGAGCTGGCTGTTCTACAGAGCATCAGTTTCCCCAAAAAGTCCCCAAGGCCCTTGCTGGGGCCAGAGGGAAGTAGAGTAGGTGAACTTAGGACTCCACAACCCACTTTGCCCAGAGAAGATCTGCGTGGGTCTGATTTAGGTGCTGGGTCTCTACAAAAGAGTTTATTTTGAAAATAAGCATTCTACTTGTAAGTTGTGTAAAAGTAAATTTTAAAACAAGGAACATGGAGAAAAGGGGTTGATAACAAAGGGAAAGCAGGAGGATGACAGACTTGGAGGATGATAGACTGGTTTGCATCTTGATTGTGGCAGTAGTTACACAATTGTATGCATTTGTCAAAACTCATAGAATGTGCTGAATTTTACAGTGTGTAATTTTTTTAAAGCAAATAAAAGTAGGAAAGATTTGATTACCTTTGGAAGTTATTTACAGATTCATAAGAGGAAGGAATTTCATATCATGAAAAAAATGTATGCCATGACCAAACACAGACACACAGAGCTTAGGAGGACCTGGAATTAGATTTTCTGCTCACATCCAAATACAAGGCTCACCTGAATACAAGGCATGCAGCCATTTTTCCCAATGAGAAGAACAAAAAACTGTTTCAGGCCCTCTTCAGTATATCAACTATTAGAGCAGATTACATTGCCAAATGACTATAAAATTTAGTTTTATATTTATATAAAATATTATATATATATAATTAATTAATATAAATATTTAAATATAAATATTTAAAATCACATATTATATACAATAACATATTGATTTAGAAATATTGCTTTTGGGGATTCCCTGGTAGTTCAGTGGTTAAGAATCTGCCTGCCAAGGCAGGGAACATGGGTTTCAGCCCTGGTCCTGGAAGATCCCACATGCCGCTGAGCAACTAAGCCCGTGAGCCATAACTACTGAGCCTGCGCTCTAGAGCCCGCGAGCCACAACTACTGAAGCCCGCGCGCCTAAAGAAACCACCGCAAGGAGAAGCCCACACATGACAACGAAGAGTAGTCCCCGCTCGGCACAACTAGAGAAAAGCCCGTGCACATCAACGAAGACCCAACGCAGCCTAAAATAAATAAATAAATAAGAAATATTGTTTTCTTCATTCATACATTTTATGAAACAGCTTTCTTGGAACACTTCACGTACACTGCTGACAACAGTATGCCTGCTGTCACCAAAGACATTTTATGAGCCACATAACACAAAAACATGTCTCATCAAAACACATCATCTTTACTCCCATAATAGTTGTTTAAAATATAGGATTTTGTGACTCCACATGATGTCACTGAGATGATTTTTATTAGCCTTGTAGTTATATTCCTGATTTCCTTAAAACAAAGCTTCTCAGCTATAGCACAACTGACATTTGGGCTGGATAACTGTTGTGGGGACTTGTCCTGCGAGCAGCAGGATGTTTAGCAGCATCCTTGGCCTCTATCCACTAGGTGGCAGTAGCACGCACAACCCCTATCAGTCATGACAGGCAAAAATGGCTCCAAAAATTTCCAAATATCTCCCAGGAGGCAAAATCGTTCCCAGATAAGAACCACTGCCAGAGAGCAAACTCTTACTGTACTGTTGTATTATATTATTTTTTAATTATTTATTTATAACACCCTCAATATTTTGAACTGCAAGGTCAAATACCCAGAAACCATTACTAAATTTTTCAGAAATTCTTTTGCTTCATCTTTTTTTTTTTTTTTAAGATGTTGGGGGTAGGAGTTTAGTAATTTATTTATTTATTTTTTCTGTGTTGGGTCTTCGTTTCTGTGTGAGGGCTTTCTCTAGTTGCAGCAAGCGGGGGCCACTCTTCATCATGGTGCGTAGGCCTCTCACTATCGTGGCCTCTCTTGTTGAGGAGCACAGGCTCCAGACGCACAGGCTCAGTAGTTGTGGCTCACAGGCCTAGTCGCTCCGCGGCATGTGGGATCCTCCCAGACCAGGGCTCGAACCCGTGTCCCCTGCATTAGCAAGCAGATTCTCAACCACTGCGCCACAAGGGAAGCCCGCTTCATCTTTTACTGATTCTATTATTTGAATATTAATGCATTAAAAGTAGCATCAACTAAAGTATTTAAAGACTCTCCAAGGGTTATTCTGGGGAAAACCTCACCTGAGATGCAGGCACACAGGATAACTCAGCTTAATCTCACCTACAACATTCCCACAAGTGAGCATTCAGCCTTTGCTTGAATAATTCAAGTGACAGAAGTCTCATGACTTTAGCAATTCTGATGGAATAGTTACTCGGGTCTCCCTGCCCTGACCTCCTAGGCATCAGGCCAAGTTCTGCCCCTTGGCAACAGGGCACCACTTTAAATATCTCAAGACAACAAATGAAGTCTCACTTTAGTCTTTTTTTTTCCCAGGCTACAGTTCCCCCGGCTCCTTCAGCTCATAAGACATGTTTTCTCAGTATGACTTTATCCTAGGCCTTGTCACTGGCCTCTGATAAATGTGGCTTAGAATGAACCTGATGAGAGTCTGATCAAGACAGAGAGAAGGGGACTTTGATCATCTATGTCCTGGACATTTTGCAGGCCAGAACTGTTCAGCTTTTTGATAAAAAAAGGTCATACCATTATATAATATTCAGTTTAGGAACTATAAAAAAATCATATAAATGCCACACAAGTTAACTATTTCATCTTCCATTAAGTAAACCAAAGAACAATAGTAAATGCTCTTCTGAACCTAATTTTTCCCAATAATGAGAGATGCTTTAGTGAAATTAAAGGGTCACGGAAAAAACTGACCATGTAATATCTAGAGAGCTCCCATCCTTCTATAAACACAAGGAAAGAGAGATAGAGACAAAGAGAGAGCAAGACACTAAAAGATGGAGAAAAAAAATATCAGCCTCTTATTAGTATTTTGTATATAGTCTTATTTAGGCTTTATTTAGTGGTTCATTGTGACTCTCAGATTCCTTACTTGTGTGCACAAAACCAATCCTGCTCCACTGGTTTTAGAAGAAAAGTCACACTGTTGTGACAGTCAGATGCAATGATACTCTGTATCCTTTAGCCACAGAACATGAAAAATAAATAAATAAATAAAGCTTGATTTCTGTTAAACCTTAGAGGAATGACTATCCAGGCCTGTTTCTCCTAATGCTTTATCCCAGACAGTGCAGAGTTTTATGATTGAGATTCAAAGCCACTGCATAAGAGGATTAGTACATAAAGGTGCAGGTACAGAAAAAGTGTACTTTATAATGGTGCCCGCCACTAAACTCAATGATGTCTGATGACAACTTTCCTATCTGGTCTTCCAATTCTCATTCCTCCAAGAGTCAAGGCACCCAATAAATGTGGATTGACTCATGGCCCTTGATAAGGATGCTTTGAAGAAGCCATTGCTAGTTTTGGCAACATTGAAACCTAAGCCACATGTGTTTTTGAGGACCTCTCCTCCCAACCACTGATATATCTTTTTCAGGGAAGAAGCCAATGCCCACCAGTTACCTTCTCTGTGGGATGTAATGAAAATGGGCCTTGAGCAACAAACCCTGACCTCTGGGTTATTGCCAACCTCCTTTCCTCTTGAAGACTCACCTGACCCATGGTCCAGCTCCCCCAAGACCAGCTGAATACCTGGATGAAAGTCTTGTTAACACATGTCAGCAGCAGATGTCTCCTGGTTAACAGGCAGCTCCATTTTAGACGGATGCCTTAACTCAAAGGAATGACTTAATAGAGGCAGTTCAGAGCAGAAGGCAGTCCTAGGAATCAGGCGATTTTGACCTTGCCCTCTAATTTACTCTAGGTAGGTAACCCTCTGCTCTTCAGTGGGAAGCCGAGGGGTAGGACTGCCGTTTGTTTGCTTTGGGTTGTGGACTTTTTTAACACTTCACGAGCCCTTTTGTTTAAGGTTCTTATTACCTCAGTGATTTCTTCAAGTGTTCAAATTATTGACCACCTCATCTGAACCGGTAGACAAGCCTAATTCTCACATCTGCAGCAGCAGGCAAGGGCCAGAGGCTAAGAACCACATCATCTGACCATCAGAGTTTTAATTTCCTCCACCGTGAAGCAGGGAAGGCAATGAAGCTGAGAGCAAGACGCATGCAGCCTGTAAACAGCCATCCTTCCCGCTCCCAAGCAGAGATCCAACACCAATTTAGTCTTCTCTCTCTAGAAAATCATTATGTGAAGACCTGAAAAGGTTAAGAGAGTTCCAGTTTTCACTCCTTGTACTTTCATCTACAGCTCGAAGAGAGGAGGGAAACTGACAAGCAAGGGGCTAATTTGCTTCCCTCAAGCACCCACAGGGAAAATATTCAGATTGTCTGTACAGATAAAATAAAGGTCTGTCAAGATAAAAGAAAGGTGGTGGGTCTTGGGTGGAGAAGAGTATAAAATGGGAAAAGCCAGCTGGGCCTCTTCCTCAATTATACGAAGGGCAGTTCTTAAGAGCCTACTGTGTGCCAAGCACTGCCAGTCACGTCCTCCCAGGGGCTCACAGCCTAGGGGATGGCAGATAAGCAAACCAAAGCTTAGAGAATTGACTGAGGTTTAAAGCAGTCATAGTGAGGCCAATAAGACAATAGTGTAGATGGAGGGAGTGTACAAATATAGGGAATTACATGGGTAAAAGCACTGAATTCTGAAGCAGCGGAGCATTCAGCTGATGCAGGAAGAAGAGTAGCAGGCCAGCAGGAGATCCATGGAGGAAACATGCTATGTAAACGGTGACCACATTCATCGAGAAGTGGCCTCTGACCACCCAAAGCTCAGGGTCCAATTTAAAAAGCTAACGCTTATGTAACAATTAAGATTAGTTAAGGGATCCTTGTATGGTTCTGACCCTAAGCCCAGTAGAAGAGCTCCAGGCAGGTCAGAAAAATCCGAGAAGAAAATCAGGAGTAAAAGCCCTAGGTAGGCCTTGAAGAGCAAATGTAAAAGGAAAGAATGGGAGAGGGCATGCAAGGCAGAGGAGAAGGATGAAGAAAGACACATTGGTGGAAATAAGCAAGACAATTAACAAAGACCTGTCAGGCTGCAGGCAACCGCTTGTGTTGGGAAAGAGCAGACATTCATATTATGGGGGCCTAAAATTAATAACAAGCAGGACAGAATTAGAGTGTCGTATACTCAGCTGGATGGCAGAGAGTTCTGAAATCTCTTCCTACTCCTTCCCTTCTTGGCAGACCCAGAGATATTCCATCTTCCCCTCCTCTGTTCTCCTAGGTAAATAAACACTGGGGTAATGGAGAATATCCTCCACACCTTATCTCAGAAAGAGGCCCCTTTTCAGGGGCTGTTATGGCCTCTGAGAAAAAAGGCATAGATGGGAGGAAAAATGAAGCCTTCCTCCACCCCCCACCTCCTCCCATTTTATACACAAAGAAGCAGAGGCCCAAAGAGAAACACTAACTAGAGTTTCCAAGACCACACCCCTATCCTTGATAGACAGAGGCACTGGTTAAGGTCCCGAAAGTGCATGAGGACAGCACCAGATAGAAAAGCAAGAGAAATGGATGACTTAGGTCTGAATGTTAGGAGAGAATATAATCTGACAGCAAGAGGAAACGGAGATGGGGTGGTGAGATGACAAGATGAGAACTAAGAAAGTGATGGCGGGCTGGAGTAATCATGGGGTTTTTCGGTGTTGTTTCTTATGTTTTGGCATCTTAAATACCTCGCTGGCAGGGAGAGACTGTCCCCATCAGGGCTACCCAGTTCCCAGAGGTAACAAAGGGCTCTGCCAGGAGCAGGTCTTTCACAGGCAAACTATGCAATCCAGAGCCCACATTCTAAATCATCTCCTCTATCTGCTTCATGCACTCTAGGAGACTATATTCCTTTGTCCTAATCACCCAGGGCCAGTTACCAGACAGCTAGGGACAGCCCCTATGCCCCAAAGCCCACTGGAAGTATTCAAACTACACAATCCTAAAGCATTTACCCTGCCCTGCCTTTTCTTTCCCCGTGGGCTAGGCTTTCCCCTCACTCCTGCTTCCACCTCCTGAACAAACCTGGTACTTCCCCGCATGACCCTGCAGGGCATGTGTGTCCCCTTTTTTCAAGAAATATACATAATAAAAATTCTTCTTTCAATGGCATTGGCTTCTCTGTGTCATCACTCAGTCAGCTTTATAAATTAAGACTGAGTCACATATCATGGGACCAGCTAACATTTTATCATGAAATGAAAATTTACCTGCAAAGCATCCTCTCTGGTACAAGATTACAGACAATCTCTTAGATCTGAATAGACCAGCCGAAATAACAGAGCAGGCTAATACTTCCTGAGACCAATAATGTATTCATAACCAATACATTAACTTTTAAATGAAACATTAATAAAACATCTTAAAATGACATGAAAATGAGTAGCATGCAAACATATATACATATATATATATATAAAATGCTCATATATATGCATATGTATATTCACAGTCACATTTTTTTTTCAATTAAAGCAAGTTCAAACGATACAAAGGGTAGCCAGCAGGCAGAAGAGTAATTTTATGTTATTTATTAAATACAATGACTAAACCTCTGGAATAACTTCATCTTCAAAAAGAATCAAATGTGATAAATGGTAGAGGCAGGAAAAATGTTCACTGTCAGAAATACAAAGAGAAATAAACACAGTTAACCTAATTCTGAAAACAAGTATACAGTTTCAAATGATTATGAAATGTGTGGGATCACAGGAACATACAGAAGTTGTCATCTTAGAAAGGAAACAGCAAGAGGGAAGAGAAATGGGAACATATGTATATGTATAACTGATTCACTTTGTTATAAAGCAGAAACTAACACACCATTGTAAAGCAATTATACTCCAATAAAGATATTTTTTTAAAAAAAGAAAATAGAAAAAAAAAAGAAAGGAGACAAGACTCAATTTCCTTGAATAGACAAATAAAGGCAGAGAATGGTGACTATACAGAGATATCAGGAAGTGGCATTGTTCTTCCTTCCTTCCTTAGAAAAAGAACCTCTGACATTTTAGTTGGGCAAATGGCTACCTAGAGAAGACTGCATTCTTCAGACTTACTAAAGCCAGAGGACTAACTAACTCTTAAGTGAGTTGTAAGGTGATGTGTTGTATGTGATTTCTGGGGTGTGTCCTTAAACAAAGGGATACACCTGTTTTCTTCCTTTTCTTCATCCTCTTTCCTGGAATGTGAATACAATCATTGGATCTCAAGCAGCCATGTGGCTCATGAAGATGGAAGCCACACCCAAGGTACAGGAGAGCATTAAGCTGGAAGTTATCTGGGCTCTTGAGGATCATGAAAGTAGCCCCGAACCTCCCACTTCTTAACTATACATAAGAGAAAATAAATTTTATCCTGCTTGAGCCACTGCTATTTCAGGGGATGTTTCCTTACAAACATGAGGGTAAGGAAGTTAATTATTTGAGAAGCCTCACCTTGGAAAACTTGTCTTCTTAGCAAAGCAGAAGGTAAGATTATAAGCGGAGAGAAAAGAATGAGGAATAGATGAGGTGAGGGCTTGTGTATGGCAGAGTGGGTTAAAGGACATAAGAGAGAACCAACAGAATAGAACTAAAAGGAGTCTCCTGCTGAACTGAGGCCCCAGCTGAGAAAGGAGGGCATGGAAACTTACTAGACAGACAGTCTCATCCCAGTTTTCCACGACAATGCACACCTATGACAATACTGGAAACAGAATACAAACATTGGGGAGCTGTGTGTGGTTAGTGATGGTCAAAGCAGGCAAAAATGAAAGAGTAAGGGAATAAGAAAATCTTGGGTGCCTGTAAAGGCATAGACAAAAGGATAAGAGAACCCAAAGAAAGATAGAAGGAAAAAGAATAGGAAAAAGCTAAGGTTCAGGGTCATGATGAGGGCAAAATCAGATTCAGAGAAAAGAGGAAGATGGGGTGCCAGTAGAATTTTAAAGAATTTGTGGACACACTTTTAAAGCACCATACCCACATCTACCTGTACCCATAAGCTTTAGTGTTTTACTTCTTGCTGATCCTACCTGCCACAGATCATGCTATACATGCACCTTCCATACTGAGAGGCAAGAGGCACAATTCTGCTGCAGCAGGTAACCTAGAGTCACCCAGTAAGACTCCACAGAGTGAGGGAATCCAAGAGCTGCAAGGGAAAAAAAAAAAAAGCCAATTGCACAGCCATGTTCCCTTACTGCTTAAAATAAATTATAATGAAAGGTGTATTTCATTTCTTCTCCTCCCCTTTCTCAAAAAAAAAAAAAAGACCTGATAAGTATTCTAGCTAGACAGTAAAACAAAACATGTTGAAATAATTCTGCTAAGAAGTTCAGACAACCTTTGAGTTGGGGCCAGCATAGCACAATGAACTCTAAAGGTCTGAGGCGATCTTTGTTTGTTTGTATGATTGTTTGTTATAGAAGGGGTAAGGGAGCAGAAGAGTATGTGGCAGAAGGAAAACACAACATTTCGAAAATAAAATGTCAGAGCTTTCGGTGGAATGAAGAGATTTAGATTTATTGATAAAGGCTAAAGTTTAAAACATGTCCAAACAGGAACCTATTTGGTATTTGTTTTCAAATCTCACGTTATTTGCAGTTACAACTGAAATGCTGGTAATATTCCCAAGCACGAAGAAATTGATTCTCACACATTTACTTACAGCTTCTGGTAGTTTATGAGTTTCTGGTAAATACGATGTCTGTCTTTTCTCCAACTTTTACACATTCATTTGCCAGTCTAAGGGAAAGATAATCACAGGCTTCACTCCTTCCTTGTGACAGATGTATAAAACAGAAGTCACACAAACATAACGATGCAATGTATACATTCCACAGTGTCTGTGTTCCTGACATATGTTCATGTAGTGCCTGGTGTTGTGTATAAACAGTTCTGATCAGTTACGTGGAATCCCAATTTTGTTGCACTGTGATCACAACATCTGAGCGACCTTGAAAGGTCATTCCCTTCCCATCCCATCTAGGATAATACTCCTATGCCCCTAGATAAGTCCTTGTTGAAAACCTCAGAAGAAGGAAATCCTGCAAACTCTTCTAGTAAACTTGTTTTTAACAATTTACACAGTAAGATTCTTATTTTTGCTATCTTGGAAACTGTTTTCAGGAATGCTGGCATTTAACCTTTCAGCTTCACTAAATGCTTTTTTAATGTAAATAGATATACTTTAATTTGTCTTTGTGGGCCAATAAGAAGTCTGTACATCAGATTGTATTAAAGTAGAGCCCACTTAGAGTTTGATACAATCAGCTCTCATGCCAAGAGTGCCCCAGAGCGGGTGCACGATTCTCTGGCACCAGACTCAGAAGTCACAAGTGCCAACATCATCTTTCGTCGCGACTGCCTCCCTGATGATAGGAAGGTCATTTTGCACCCCCAGGTCCCCCTGTCTGTCACTGTCACACAGAAATGGGGAGGCCAATCTTTGATTTTTCCCTGACAAGTGTCTAAGCAAAGAGTGTTTAAAATAGGTCAAAACTAAGAAATGTTCCTTAATTAACTCTTTCTGTGCACACCCTTCCTCCCCCTTCAGTGTGCTTTCAACAGCCAGTGCCTGTGTATCTTCTTTGGGAATGCCCTTATCCCACTAGGAGGCCAGCTCCTGGGGTTTACATCCCACCTTCTACTGGGTTACTGTTAATCAAAACTGTTCACCAAGGGAGAAGGGAAGCCTAACTCCTTTGCTCCAGGCAAGAAAACACTAAGGTGTAACTTACCTTTCCCTGGGAATCTTCCTGAAGACTTAGCCTGAGACCACGTGCTGCCTTGGCTCTCTCTCCCTTCCTGTCCTGCTCCCCCAGCCCCTCCCTGGTCTCCATTGGGAGCCCTTCTTGAATAAAGCACTTGTACAGGAATTCCCATGTCTGGGTCTGTTTCTGCAGAACCCGACCTAAGACATAGCCAAACCCATAAAAGCAATCAAACTAACAAAACTTTCAAAAGGAGTTATATCTAGTGGGTACCATCAAGAGTTTCCAAGTTAAGACAGGACTCTGTGCCTTTGACGTCTAAAGGGATATGGTAAGAGGAGTAATTTAATATTTGTTGAATTACGAGGGGTCTTCTGAAGACCTCTTGTACTTGGACCATCACTGCCAGTAATGTCCAGATGATTGAAATGAGAGAGAAGCAGTCATTTGATATTTGGACTAGGCAAGATGGGTGAGGTTATGCTACACTTAACAACCAAGCCCCCATGTCAATGGCTAACGACAAAAGAAGGTTTATTTCTCCCTCACACTACACACGACCAACATGGATCGTCAAGGAGCTCTGTTCTGTCTTGGCCTTTATGTCCACATTCACCATGGAAGGGGAAAGCGTACATGGTGAAGCACACTTTGGCCCTCAAAGCTTCTGCTTGTAAGTGGCACGTATCACTTCTGCTCATATTTCATGGGCTAAGGCAAGTCAGAAGTCCATGACTAACAGGAAGTAACAAGGAAGTGAATTCTACTGTGCCTGGAAGGATGGGAAACAAAATATTTGTGAACAACACTCATGATTGGGTCATGAGATCAATCTCCTAAGTATCAACCAGCAGCACCGTGAGAAATGAGGTGTTGACTGCTTCTAAAAAGTGAGGCAGGCACATGACAACTTTGAGCTACCAGAGTTCCTATGAGATTTACTCATTCAACAAACATCTTTTAATATCTTCTCTAAATAAGGGACTATGCTGAGGCCTGGAGGCAGCAGACCATCATGACACTGGCCATGTGCTCTGGCATCAGAGGGTATGTGTCAGAACCCCAGATCCACCACATACTAGCTGCACCAGGTCAAACAAATTACCTTTCTGACTCAGTTTCACTATCTGAAAAATGGAGATAATAGAAATAATAGAAGGTATTTTATAGAATTGATGAGGCAATTAGAAATGATAATGCATGCAAACAGCCAATCAATGTAAGCTATTACCTTCATTATTATTCCAAAAATAAATGAGACATGGTACCCACCCTGGAGAAGCTCACTCTTAGTTACAAGATATGTCTTTTCAACTCATGTCAGTTCTGTTTGAAAGATATTTTGTGAGAACCTACTAGGTGCAGGGTGCTGGACTGGACACTGCAGCATAAGAATGAACCAAACCCTGTCCCTGCCCTTAAAAAGTGGAGAGTTTGGTGGGTGAAACAGAAACAGATAATTTCAGTATTCTTTTTTTTTTTTTTTTTTTTTTTGCGGTACGCGGGCCTCTCACTGTTGTGGCCTCTCCCGTTGCGGAGCACAGTCTCCAGACACGCAGGCTCAGCGGCCATGGCTCACGGGCCCAGCCGCTCCGTGGCATGTGGGATCTTCCCGGACTGGGGCACGAACCCGTGTCCCTTGCCTCAGCAGGCGGACTCTCAACCACTGCGCCACCAGGGAAGCCCAATTTCAGTATTCTTGAGTGACAAGGTGGAGGCTAGGGGAATGCAAAAGAGAAAGATTTAGCTAAATCAAGGGTAAACAGACAGCTTTTCGAGGGAGAATTTTTCCTGGGGTGCATTTCATATGTGTGAAATCAGTTCTGCTTTAACTCAAGGTCAGCAAAGAAAGCTTTCAAGCCCTGCAACTCCCAGAATGCCTCCCTACCCAGTCGGTGTTTGGCAGGTGTAGCTAATGGCACGAGCGACTCCCAGCCACTCTGCTCTCATCCTCCATGCAGACTCTTAGAGACTCTCTTCCACAGGACTGCCAGTCAAAACTCGAGAAGGATATGCAAAGGGCACATATCTGCCCCAATGAAATACTGGGTTCTCCTCACAAAGTGAATTGTGATAAACAAATGAAATGTCTCAAAACAGCCACAGCCTTCATGTCACAGGAGTTCTGTGAGCAATTCCACACAGATCTATGACACTATTTTACCCTTGCTGGGGGAGAAATTTTTTAAAATTCTTTTCCATGATTCATCTGCTCTCAGGAACACAAAACCTCCGATTGCATTAAAACGAATATCGGCATCTATCAGTTGTATGAATTTCCTATCTCTTAACCCAGAAAGGCTAACATGAGCTTTCCCTATGACTACAGTCAGATACAATGAGAATAAGATCAACAGGCCAGACACCTCCAAGAGAAATAAGGCATACTTTTCCATATTTAAAAGACCATAGACATATAATATAAATGTAAAGCCAGAGGGCCCTGTTTTTATTTACAATCCACTTGCAAAAGACGGCTTCTATGGCAGCAGGAAATGTCAGGGTTTTTTTCAAAGGAGCTCTTGAATTTACAAAGATTCACTCACCCCATTAGAAATCTTTCTTCTTCTTTGATGGTACGCCAGAATTGATGAATTTGGAGTGATTTATGCCACAATGCTTGTTCTGCAGTGTTCCAGAAGACGACACATGGAAGGGGCTTTCGCTTTCTTCTCTGCCAGTGGGTTTCTTACCGGGGCATCTGCCTGGAGGTTTGTAGACATCTACATGGAAAGGAAGGAACGATGGTTAATTCATTCCATTAGACAAGAAACAGTGGGCGTGCATGAGTGAGAGGGTGGATGCAATCTGCCACTGATGCTTTGAAAGGATGCAGCTTAAGAATTTCCAGTCCCCTGACTGATAGGCTGATCAAATAAACACCTGCATAATTACTCCTGTAATCAAAAGATGAAAGAAACATTGAATCTATCTTTTCATTACTTGTGATTGTAACTAGTGGACTCGGCATCCGTCAGAGACTAGAACTGCTAACATTACTTTCAAATGTGCAGGCCAGACTCCATTTCAGCAAGCAGGTGGTTATTGGCACCAAGGGCCCACTAGTTGAGAAACAGCCTCCCAGGAGGTTTTAAATCTTTGGGTGGCGTGGTCTTCACTGTAAGGGAAAGGCAGTGTTGAGGGGGTGAGAGAGGATGCGGACAGGAAAAAAAGAAAGGAACATTCCCAGAAAAATAAATAACAGTGGCAAAAAAATGTAGAGGAGGCTGATCCGTACAATTGCCAGCCCTGACCTCTCTCCCAAGCCAGACTCACATGGCAAACCGCCCACTGGACGTCTCCATTTAAATGTCTCTCCAGCAACTCAAGCTCGCCACCAACCGGAACCTTCAGCCCTCGTGCAGCACCGGCTTCTTTTCCTGTGCGTACAGCTCAATAAATGGCACGACCATCCACGTGGCCAACAGAGCCGGAAACTGGGCGGTCATCCCAGAGTCGGCCCTCTGTCCTCTCCTACGCCTCAGGGTTCCCACACTCTGCGCTTCCCTGTGGGTCGCAGCCTGAATTGCCACCTCCTGCCTTAGGGGGGCGCCCTCACTGCGCTCCCCGCCCAGGGTCTTCCCCTTCCATCCATCGCCACACTGGTGCCAGAGTGCTCTTTCTACATGCAAATGCAAGCGCGTTTGGGGTTACACTCTTACTTAAAATCCCCAAAGGAGCCCAGAGCTTTTGCAATGGTTTGAAAGCTTGAACTTAGCGATCAAGACTTGTCCCAATCCAGTCCTGCCTGGCTCTTCTCAGCAACTACCTCTGCCCGTCTCTACAAACATCATTTCCTCTGCACAGTGACTGTTCCACGTTGCCCCGAACAGGCTCTGCCGTTTCACAGCGGCTGCCTTCCGACAAGCAACGACCAGGTCGTGCTCAGCGGCAGGGGGCGGGTGGGCTGTCTCAGCATCAGTGTGACATGACACCCACTGAGACAACTAAGAAGCGGAGTCACTGGGCCTCTGAGACCACAAACTATGAACGATGGCCGTACACCCATGGTTTTGTTCCGCTCCCTCTCCTCTGGCACCTGTCGTATTTCACTTTGTAATAGTGAATTGAATGGAGCGAGGGTCCATCAAATACCCTGCTGACAGACAGCCGTGTGGCTAATATTACAGAGTGAGCTGTGCTGGGAGCTCGGTGCTGTGGGTGAGTGCTAATATCCCCATTCCTTGGTTGAGAAAAGTGCTCCAAAATATGGAAAAGAAGCAACATCAGTCCCTTTTCCATAGGAGCAGACTCATCATGTCCTGAGGACAGAAATCCAACTCTAGACCCAGGCTTCCCACTTGCCTTCTCTTTCCTCAAATTTAAAAGCTACAAAGAACTGACCTCTGGCTCCATCCGTTCTTGTCCAGGGCCAAATAATCAGAGCTTGGTGAGAGTTACAGAAAGAGAGCTCTGCCTAAGATTTCCTGTTCTAAACAGGGCACCTGCACCAGCAAAGAAAGAAAAACTCTTCCCTCTTTGATGGAGGAATTTCAATATGTAAATATACCTACATATACCCGTGTGTGCGCACACACACACACACACACAATGCTTCTTTGCAGACTTATCTGAATAGAAGAATATTAGGAAAAATCCCAGATATGTATCAATAGAGGACTCACTAAACCAGCTGTTAAAAAAGAAAAAGGGCTTCACTGGTGGCGCAGTGGTTGAGAGTCCGCCGGCCGATGCAGGGGATGCGGGTTCGTACCCCGGTCCGGGAGGATCCCACATGCCACGGAACGGCCGGGCCCGTGAGCCATGGCCGCTGAGCCTGCGCGTCCGGAGCCTGTGCTCCGCAATGGGAGAGGCCACAACAGTGAGAGCCCCGCGTACCAAAAAAAATAAAAAATAAAAAAAGTATTTTAAACCACATATGCCATAAATGTGTGATCTATTCAAAAATTAAATTAAGAAAAGATCTTTCCTATTTGTACACCCCTTTACAGTTTCAAAAGCTATTTCACATGTGTCACCTCATTGAATTCTCACAATTCTATGAGTTGTTATTATTCCCACTTTATAGATAAGAAAGCTAGTTTTGGAGTCATTAAGTGACCTGGAAACAGGGTCATGATTAAAGCCATCAAGATGGCCACAGGTGGCCATGGTAGTGGACCTTCCCACCAGGCCCTCTGTCTGAGAGCATCCAGCAAACCTGGGGGAACTCACTGTGTTTCGTCTTGTGAAGGAGTATGCCACTCTCCTCTTTCCACACTCCTAACTGTGATGCCAGAAAAATCTAACCTTGAATTTAAAAGGTTATCCTGCGTTGCAACACAAATACCTCTGAGAGGCATGACACACTTATAGTGTGTACAGAGCTTTGGCTTCAAGAGTGGGAAACTGACTCTGTTAACCCATAAGGGTAAATTAATTGAAACCAGTATAATAATGGGTAGGGTACAAGCAAGTAAAAGCTTGTTTTCCTCTCACTGCTACCTGCAAATATCCTTGTTCAGGGTTCCCTTCCTTATCCCTGGCAACAACTTGGGCAGATCAGATCCTGTAGGTTTTCTGCTTCTTCCAGTATTGATGAAGTGTTATCTTCAGGCATAAACAGGACAATCCAATTAGCTACTATCAAGGAGGACCATGTCTCATCCCTGTTTGAGCTTCTGTGCACCCACACACAGGGCAGACCCACAAATCTGCAGACAGAATGGGGTAAGGAAGGTGTGCTCGGCAAGCGTCTAGGCTCATTAAAATTATTCCTTGGATGTGCACCTTAACTATCTAGGGCCAGCATCCTGTTTTTCTCCATCCTGTATTCCCCTCAGGGTGCACCATCAAGGTGGCTACAGTGGCTGATGGCTCGATGGTGGGCAACATTCACTCACTGGTATGGCAAACTACATTCTTTGTCCAAAGCACCTCCTCTTGGTTGTAAATTTGGCCACAGTTTGGAAGGCACTTCAGGACCAATTTGTCCTGCATCGTTAGGAAGGCTCATTCGTAAATCAGGCACGGATTCTGCTGATAGGCCATTCAATGTGCTAATTCTTTGTCCACAGAACGACAGCATTAGGAAGCTCAGAGAGTCTATGGACCACTGTAAAAGCTGGGTTGGTTACAGAGAGAACCAAGAAATCTGCAGAGCTCCAAAGAGCAGGAACATTCTGCTCAACATGAGGACACTGAGATGAATTTATCTTGCATACTAAGTCTCCTCAATTAGAGAGGAAAAACTCAGGTCTTCTGTCACCCATGGTGGGAGCCAGGCACCTGACTTTACAGTTGAACTAAGACATGATAGAAGGAGGGGGCAGCAGGTGAATGCTAGGGGCCAAAAAGTGGCAAATGTTTACTAACCTTCCTTAGTAACATGATTGGTAAATCTGTTAATGAGCTTCCTTCCAAAGCAACAACGGTGGAGACTAGCTCTCTCTGCTGGGAATGAGGTGCACTGCAGGCAAAGGTGGTAGAGCCATCCAGCCAAGGCATTTCCCAGGAGAGGCGACCAGGGTGGACCACGGAGGTAAAGGGATGGAAACCTCAGAAGGGAGACAATAAAGGGAAGGCAAGTCCCCCAACCTCTGCTGCTCACTCCCAGCTAGTCTAGGCAGGACTCATCCCCTGTAGTTCATCTTTGCAACAATTCAATACAATGCTGTAGATTTCTGACCAGGAAAAAAAAAATGCAACCTTCTTCATTTATTAATTATATTCATACAATAAAAATATTTGTGGCTAATTCTCTCTTCTAGGTAGGGCCAGTAACTTTTCACTGTCTCCTGCGGGTCGCCACTCTTAGTTTTTTGCCTAACCATTTAGAAAACCTGGATGATGTATTTTAATATTGCTGTAGGTGCAGTTTGACCTTTAAATCACATTATTTAAATATTAATGACATAGCAAGGAAGCAGCCTACTGACAGGTGTTATACAACTCAGACCAAATAGGACACTAAATCCGTGAGCGCCTTTGAAACTCCCATTAGAGATAATGAAGTACAGGCATAGATTTCCACCCAGTGTCCGGCACTGGTTTGCTCCACATCCAGCCAGAAAAAATTAACCAATCATTCTTCCTTCAAAATGCCGTGTAATGACTTGTGCAGCTCCACAGAAGGATAACAGGAAAGCACCTATTTTTTTCTCAGTCTTGGAGTAAATGCCACATTCTTGCAAGAGCTGGATTCCACGCTGCTGGATGAGAGTTGCAGCCTTTGCTCTGGAAAGGCCGAGAACAGACACTCCGTTCTGTCCACGTCTTCCTCCTTCCTGGCTTGACAGGACTGGGTGCTCCCAAGTCACACTCTAGGTTTCTTGGATCTTTTAGTAGGAAACTGAGGCATCACAGGCGGCAATGACTTACCCTCCTAATACATCCAGTGAACTGAGGGCATCTCAGCTCCCAGGCCAGGGTTTCCTCAACCTCGGTACAATTGTCTTTTGCAGCAGGATGATTTTTTGCTGAGAGGGGCTGTCCTGTGCACTGTCGGATATTTATCAGCCACCCTGACCTCTATGCACTAGATACCAGCAGCAATTCCCCAGCTGTAATACTCAAAAATGTCTCCAGACAATCTGTCTCCAGCAGAGGGGCAAAATTGGCCCTGGTTGAGACTCACTGACATATATTAATTAGATACCTCAGTGTCTTCACATTGCTCCACAGCTATTCAAAGCCCTCACTTCAGAATCCAGCAACCTGGACGATTCACCTGCTGATTAAAGTTGCCATATTCTTCACGGTGCTCTAGACCAGAAAAGGGAATTAAAGTTGCAGTGGAATATAAGAGACCAGGAGGATGACTCTGAGTTAATCACCTTAGATTGAAATAAGAGAAGTCCATGAATTCTAGGGGAATTCTTTCCCTAACCACGCTGGATCTGACATACCATAGTCTTAACACTCAATTAAAATTGAACCTGACTCTACTTATTCTAGAAATACTTGGTTTTTTGTTTTGTTATTTTCACTTTTATTTTTTTTTAATTTTTAAAATTTTTATTTTATATTGGAGTATAGCTGATTAACAATGTTGTTTTAGTTTCAGGTGCACAGCAAAGTGATTCAGTTATACATATACATGTATCTATTCTTTTTCAAATTCTTTTCCCAGTTAGGTTATTACAGGGTATTGAGCAGAGTTCCCTGTGCTATATAGTAGGTCCTTGTTGGTTATCTATTTTAAATATAGCAGTATGTACATGTCAATCCCAAACTCCCAATCTATCCCTCCTCCCACCCCCCACCCCCAGTAACCATAAATCCATTCTCTAATCTGTGAGTCTGTTTCTGTTTTGTAAGTAAGATAATAAATGTTTGTATCATTTTCTTTAGATTCCACATACCATATAAGCGATATCATATGATATTTGTCTTTCTCTCTCTGACTTACTTCACTTATAGAAATAATACTTGTTGATCATGGGTCGCCATGCAATGAGCCGTGGTACAGACAATCTGGCTGTCATATTTTCATATTTGATTTGGTTTGAGTTAGATATTTTCTAATATTTGTAACTGTGCTAGGATATTAATAATATTACTCAAAATAATCCAAAAGCCCATGCAATGGTCCCATTCTTCTGAAGAGTACATTCTGAGAATTTAAGCCGACAAGAAGCTGAGGAGCTGCTGAGAAAAGTCCTGAGTGGAGGTGCATCACCAATGAACCAACCAGTGACTGAGAACTTGAGCACCTATCTGGGCACTGTGATGCCCGCAGACAGACATCTCTTCATTGATGCTGTTTTTGTGTGTATTCCTGAAGATCTGTTGATGTCTACAGCAGAAAAAATAACTTGCAGGTTTATAATTAGGGTCCAGGTTACAATTTTGGCTAACCCAAGTGGATTTTATACCCGATACCATTTCATCAAACCACTAATACTCTGATAAACAAAAATGCACGTGAATCTCTCAGAGCACGCTGGAATAGACACATCTCGAATATCACAGTGGGACCCCTGGTCAATTCAGTATGTTCCTCTGTTGCTTCACACAATCTAACCTCAACCTAGGTCGGTCGTTCTCAAAGGCCACAAGGTAATGCTGACGCAGCTAACCTTTGAGACCCACGGACCTAGAAAATGAGTCTCATGGAGAAATTCTATCAAACCATAATTCATAAAATTGCTCATTTTCCTTACTACTACCAAACGTAATCCAGTTATCTCTGCATGTATTATTACTCACATTACTAACATGCACAATATTGTTTGTAGGTGGATTAGAAAAAGAACAATGCATAATCAACAGAATCCTCGTCTCCTTTTCTCCCTCGAAAGTCTTGAACTACATTAGAATCTGGCTGACACCCACCAAATCTAAGAAATTCTGAGCATCTTGGCACCTTCCTCTTTATCCCTTATACATTATTAGGGAACATATGTTGTTTAATCAAAAGATAACATTACCCTGGATAATGTTCATGAGCACTGGCAAATATTTCATTTACAAGCTGCCATAGTTAATTATCTGGAAAAATATAGATATTCGCATTTGGCCAAATTCCTTGTACCTCCTCCCTCTGTATCTCTTCTGCAAACAGCAGCCCCAGCCAGCTGTCCCACTGCTTTTGCAAACAAAGCTTTTAAAATACAGGCCCACTGGTTTTTAAAAAGTCTGTTTCTAGTTGGCAATGCATCACTGTGAACTAATATGGGAAATAAGGCCAGAGCACATCAGGGAGGATGAGAGATTCTGACAGAGGGAGAGAGGACAGAGGCTGTCATCAAGTACCAACACCCCAGTAAGGATCAGAGTTTCCGTACAGGTGGGCTCTGCAGCCACACTGATGGGGTCAAATCCCAGACCTACCCCTCAGACCACCTCCTTGAAAAAGCGGGACAATGGCTCCTCACAGAGTTGTGGAGGATTACATGAGCTAATCCAAGTAAAGCTATTAGCTTAGAGCCTGGCATGTAATAAGTACTCTGTACATTTCAGCTGTTTCATTACAGTTTTGTTATAGCCCCCCAAATCATTTCTGAAGACAAAAGACATAACTGTTTAGAAGTAAAGATTGTCAACGGGAGTTCCTCCATAGAAAGCCAAGAAAATCCTTGTCAAAACAGTGTTTTGTTCATTGCTAGTGTAATGTATAGCAGGCCAAAGCAGAAATAAGTCTTGTTAAGATAGAGTCCTAGAGATGGGTTCAAGATGGTGGAGTAGAAGCACATGCTCTCATTCCCTCTTTTGAGAGCACTGGAATCACAACTAACTGCTGAACAATCATTGAGAGGAAGACAATGGAACTCACCAAAAAAGATACCCCACAGGCAAAGACAAAGGAGAAGCTGCAGTGAGATTGTAGGAGGGGCGTATCACAATAAAATCAAATCCCATAACTGCTGGGTGGGTGACTCACAAACTGGAGAACACTTATACCACAAAAGTCCACCCACTGGAGTGAAGGTTCTGAGCCCCACATCAGGCTTCCCAACCTGGGGTCCTGGCGACGGGAGGAGGAATTCCTAGAGAATCAGACTTTGAAGGCTAGCAGGATTTGATTGCAGAACTTCAGTAGGACTGGGGGGAACAGAGACTCTACTCTTGGAGGGCACACACAAAGTAGTGTCTGCATCGGGACCCAGGGGAAGGAGCAGTGACCCCACAGGAGACTGAACCAGACCTACCTGCTAGGGTTGAGGGGTCTCCTGCAGAGGCAGGGGGCAGCTGTAGCTAACCAAGGGACAAGGACACTGACAGCAGAAGTTCTGGGAAGTACTCCTTGGCGTGAGCCCTCCCAGAGTCCACCATTAGCCCCACCAAAGAGCCTGGGTAGGCTCCAGTGTTGGGTTGCCACCTGCCAAACAACCAACAGGGAGGGAACCCAGTCTCACCCAGCAGCAGACAAGTGGATTAAAGTTTTACTGAGCTCTGCCTTTAAGCAACAGCCAGCTCTACCCTCCACCAGTCCCTCCCATCATGAAACTTCCACAATCCTCTAAGATAGCCTCATCCACCAGAGGGCAGAGAGAAGAAGCAAAATGAACTACAATCCTGCAGCCTGTAGAACAAAAAACACATTCACAGAAAGATAGACAAGATGAAAAGGCAGAGGGCTATGTACCAGATAAAGGAACAAAATAAAACCAAATAAATAAATAAATAAATGAAATGGAGATAGGCAATCTTCCAGAAAAAAAATTCAGAATAATGATAGTGAATAATGATAGTTAATGATAGGACCTCGGAAAAAGAATGGAGGCAAAAATCGAGAAGATTCAAGAAATGTTTAACAAAGACCTAGAAGAATTAAAGAACAAACAAACAGTGATGAACAATACAATAACTGAAATGAAAAACACACTAAAAGGAATCAATAGCAGAATAACTGTGGCAGTAAAACAGATAAGTGACCTGGAAGACAGAATGGTGGAATTCACTGCTGCAGAACAGAAAAAAGAATAAAGAATGAAAAGAAATGAACATAGCCAAAGAGACCTCTGGGACAACATTAAATGCAACAACATTCACATTATAGGGGTCCCAGAAGGAGAAAAGAGAGAGAAAGGACCCAAGAAAATATTTAAAGAGATTATAGTTGAAAACTTCCCTAACATGGGGAAGGAAATAGTCACCCAAGTCCAGGAAGCACAGAGAGTCCCATACAGGATAAACCCAAGGAGAAACATTCCAAGACACATAGTAATCAACTTGGCAAAAATTAAAGACAAAGAAAAATTATTGAAAGCAGCAAGGGAAAAATGACAAATAACATACAAAGGAACTCCCATAAGGTTAACAGCTGATTTCTCAGCAGGAACTCTACAAGCCAGAAGGGAGTGGCATGATATACTTAAAGTGATAAAAGGGAAGAAACTACAACCAAGATTACTCTACCCAGCAAGGATCTCAATCAGATTTGATGGAGAAATCAAAAGATTTACAGACAAGCAAAAGCTAAGAGAATTCAGCACAACCAAACCAGCTCTGCAACAAACGCTAAAGGAACTTCTCGAAGTGGGAAACACAAGAGAAGAAAAGGACCTACAAAAACAAACCCAAAACAATTAAGAAAATGATCATTGAAACATACATATAGATAATTACCCTAAACGTGAATGGATTAAATGCTCCAACCAAAAGACACAACTTGCTGAATGGATACAAAAACAAGATCTATATATGCAGTCTACAAGAGACCCACTTCAGACCTAGGGACACATACAGACTGAAAGTGAGGGGATGGAAAAAGATATTCCATGCAAATGGAAATCAAAAGAAAGCTGGAGTAGCAATACTCAGATAAAATAGACTTTAAAATAAAGAATGTTACAAGAGACAAGGAAGGACACTACGTTAATGATAAAGGGATCAATCCAAGAAGAAGATATAACAATTATAAATATATATGCACCCAACATAGGAGCAACTCAATACATAAGGCAGCTGCTAACAGCTCTGAAAGAGGAAATCGACAGTAACAAAATAATAGTGGGGGACTTTAACACCTCACTTACACCAATGGACAGATCATCCAGACAGAAAATTAATAAGGAAACACAAGCTTTAAATGACACAATAGACCAGATAGATTTAATTGATATCTATAGGACATGCCATCCAAAAACAGCAGATTACACTTTCTTCTCAAGTGCACACAGAACATTCTCCAGGATAGATCACATCTTGGGTCACAAATCAAGCTTCGGTAAATTTAAGAAAATTGAAATCATATCAAGCATCGTTTCTGACCACAATGCTATAAGATTAGAAATCAATTACAGGGAAAAAAAGTCACAAACACATGGAGGCTAAACAATACGTTACTAAATAACTAACAGATCACTAAAGAAATCAAAGAGGAAATCAAAAAATACCTAGAGACAAATGACAATGAAAACACGATGATCCATAAACTATGGGATGCAGCAAAAGCAGTTCTAAGAGGGAAGTTTATAGCTATACAAGCCTACCTCAAAAAACAAGCAAAATCTCGAATAAAAAATCTAACATTACAACTAAAGGAACAAGAGAAAGAAGAACAAACAAGACCCAATGTTAGTAGAAGGAAAGAAATCATAAAGATCAGAGCAGAAATAATTGAAATAGAAACAAAGAAAACAATAGCAAAGATCAATAAAACTAAAAGCTGGCTCTTTAAGAAGATAAACAAAATTGATAAACCATTAGCAAGACTCATCAAGAAAAAGAGGGAGAGGACTCAAATGAATAAACTTAGAAATGAAAAAGGAGAAGTTACAACAGACACAGCAGAAATACAAAGCATCCTAAGAGATTACTACAAGCAACTCTATGCCAATAAAATGGACAACCTGGAGGAAATGGACAAATTCTTAGAAAGGTATAACCTTCCAAGACTGAATCAGAAAGAAATAGAAAATTTGAACAGACCAATCACAAGTAATCAAATTGAAAGTGTGATTAAAAATCTTCCAACAAACAAAAGTCCAGGACCAGATGCCTTCACAGGTGAATTCTATCAAACATTTAGAGAAGATCGAACACCCTCCCCACGTAGCTGGGTAGGGCAAAAGAAAAAAAGAGAAAACAGAGACAAAAGGATAGGGACCGGACCTGCACCAGTGGGAGGGAGCTGTGAAGGAGGAAAACTTTCCACACACTAGGAAGCCCCTTCGCAGGCGGAGACTGCGGGTGGCGGATTGGGGGAGCTTCGGAGCTGCGGAGGAGAGCGCAGCAACAGGGGTGCGGAGGGCAAAGCGGGGAGATTCCCGCACAGAGGATTGGTGCCGACCGGCACTCACCAGCCCGAGAGGCTCGTCTGCTCACCCGCCGGGGCGGGCGCGGCTGCGAGCTGAGGCTTGGGCTTTGGTCCGAGCGCAGGGAGAGGACTGGGGTTTGCAGCGTGAACACAGCCTGAAGGGGTTAGTGCACCACGGCTAGCCGGGAGGGAGTCCGGGAAAAGGCCTGGAGCTGCCGAAGAGGCAAGAGACTTTTGCTTCCCTCTTTGTTTCCTGGTGCGTGAGGAGAGGGGATTAAGAGCGCTGCTTAAAGGAGCTCCAGGGACAGGCGCGAGCTGCGGCTAAAAGCGCGGACCCCAGAGACGGGCATGGGACGCTAAGGCTGCTGCCGCCACCAACAAGCCTGTGTGAGAGCACAGGTCACTATCCACACCTCCCTTCCGAGGAGCCTGTGAAGCCCGCCACTGCCAGGTTCCCGGGATCCAGGGACAATTTCCCCGGGAGAACGCACGGCGAGCCTCAGGCTGCTGCAACGTCACAACGGCCTCTGCCGCCGCAGGCTCGCCCCGGCCTGAGTGAGCCAGAGCCCCCGAATCAGCAACTCCTTTAACCCCGTCCTGTCTGAGCGGAAAAACAGACGCCCTCCGGCGACCTACATGCAGAGGCAGGGCCAAATCCAAAGCTGAGCCCCTGGGAGCTGTGAGAACAAAGAAGAGAAAGGGAAATCTCTCCCAGCAGCCTCAGAAGCAGCGGATTAAATCTCCACAATCAACTTGATGTACCCTGCATCTGTGGAATACATGAATAGACAACGAATCATCCCAAATTGAGGAGGTGGACTTTGAGAGCAAGATTTATTATTTTTTCCCCTTTCCCTCTTTTTGTGAGTGTGTGTGTGTATGCTTCAGTGTGAGCTTTTGTCTGTATAGCTTTGCTTCCACCATTTGTCCTAGGGTTCTATCTGTCTGTTTTTTTTTTTTAATTTTTTTCTTAATAATTATTTTTTATTTTAATAACTTTATTTTACTTCTATTTTAATAACTTTATTTTATTTTACTTTATCTTCTTTCTTTCTTCCTTTCCTTCCTTCCTTGAATTTTTATCATAAATTCAACACCCATTTATAATAAAAGCCCTGCAGAAAGTAGGCATAGAGGGAACTTTCCTCAACATAATAAAAGCCATATATGACAAACCCACAGCCAACATCGTCCTCAATGGTGAAAAACTGAAAGCATTTTGACTAAGATCAGGAACAAGACAAGGTTGCCCACTCTCACCACTCTTATTCAACATAGTTTTGGAAGTTTTAGCCACAGCAATCAGAGAAGAAAAGGAAATAAAAGGAATCCAAATCAGAAAAGAAGAAGTAAAGCTGTCACTGTTTGCAGATGACATGATACTATACATAAAGAATCCTAAAGATGCTACTAGAAAACTACTAGAGCTAATCAATGAATTTGGTAAAGTTGCAAGATACAAAATTAATGCACAGAAATCTCTGGCATTCTTATACACTAATGATGAAAAATCTGAAAGTGAAATCAAGAAAACACTCCCATTTACCATTGCAACAAAACGAATAAAATATCTAGGAATAAACCTACCTAAGGAGACAAAAGACCTGTATGCAGAAAATTATAAGACACTGATGTAAGAAATTAAAGATGCTACAAATAGATGGAGAGATATACCATGTTCTTGGATTGGAAGAATGAACATTGTGAAAATGACTCTAGTACCCAAAGCAATCTACAGATTCAATGCAATCCCTATCAAACTACCAATGGCATTTTTTACAGAACTAGAACACAAAATCTTAAAATTTGTATGGAGACACAAAAGACCCCAAATAGCCAAAGCAGTCTTGAAGGAAAAAAAGGAGCTGGAGCAATCAGACTCCCTGGCTTCAGACTATACTACAAAGCTACAGTAATCAAGACAGTATGGTACTGGCACAAAAACAGAAATATAGATCAATGGAACAGGATAGAAAGCCCAGAGATAAACCCATGCACCTATGGTCAACTACTTTATGACAAAGGAAGGAAGGATATACAATGGAGAAAAGACAGTCTCTTCAATAAGAGACTGTCTTTTCCCAGCAAAGTGCTGGCAAAACTGGACAGCTACATGTAAAAGAATGAAATTAGAACACTCCCTAACACCACACACAAAAATAAACTTAAAATGGATTAGAGACCTAAGTGTAAGACCAGACACTATAAAACTCTTAGAGGAAAACATAGGAAGAACACTCTTTGACATAAATCACAGCAAGATTTTTTTTGATCCACCTCCTAGACTAATGAACATAAAAACAAGAATAAACAAATGGGACATAATGAAACTTAAAAGCTTTTGCACAGCAAAGGAAACCATATATAAGAGGAAAAGACATCACTCAGAATGGGAGAAAATATTTGCAAATGAATCATCGGACAAAGGATTAATCTACAAAATATATAAACAGCTCATGCAGCTCAATATTTAAAAAACAAACAACCCAATCCAAAAATGGGCAGAAGACCTAAATAGACATTCTCTGAAGAAGACATACAGATGGCCAAGAAGCACATGAAAAGCTGCTCAACATCACTAATTATTAGAGAAATGCAAATCAAAATTACAATGAGGTATCACCTCACACCAGTTAGAATGGGCATCATCAGAAAACCTACAAACAACAAATGCTGGAGAGGGTGTGGAGAAAAGTGAACCCTCTTGCACTGTTGGTGGGAATGTAAGTTGATACAGCCACTATGGAGAACAGTATGGAGGTTCCTTAAAGAACTAAAAATAGAATTACCATATGACCCAGCAATCCCCCTACTGGGCATATACCCAGAGAAAACCATAATTCAAAAAGACACATAGGGCTTCCCTGGTGGCGCAGTGGTTGAGAGTCTGCCTGCCGATGCAGGAGACATGAGCTCGTGCCCCGGTCTGAAAAGATCCCACATGTCATGGAGCGGCTAGGCCTGTGAGCCATGGCCACTGAGCCTGTGCATCCAGAACCTGTGCTCCACAATGGGAGAGGCCACAACAGTGAGAGGCCTGTGTACTGCAAAAAAAAAAAAAAAAAAAAAAAAGACACATGCACCCCAATGTTCATTACAGCACTGTTTACAATAGCCAGGTCATGGAAGCAACCTAAATGTCCATCAACAGACGAATGGGTAAAGAAGATGTGGTACATATATGCAGTGGAATATTACTCAGCCATAAAAAGGAATGAAATCGTGCAATTTGCAGAGATGTGGATGGACCTAGAGACTGTCATACAGAGTGAAGTAAGTCAGAAAGAGAAAAACAAATATCGTATATTAACGCATATATGGGGAACCCAGAAAATGGTACAGTTGAACTGGTTTGCAGAGCAGAAATCGGGACACAGATGTAGAGAACAAACGTATGGACACCAAGGTGGGAAAGCGGTGGGGGTGTGGGGGGGTGTGATGAATTGGGAGATTGGGATTGACATGTATACACTGATGTGTATAAAATGGATGGCTAATACGAAAATAAATAAATAAGTAAACATTTTTTAAAAAGGGGACAAAAATAAATAAATAAAAATTTTAACAAAGATAGAATCCTATAGGAAGCTTGCTTACCTGCACTCTAGACACTAAAATCATGACTATGAAAAATCAGGCCAAGACCACCTAGTCAAGGCACCTGGATATAGCCATGTGTAATGCCTAGAAATTTTTCATTTATAAATAATATTACAAAGACTACAAAATAATTTGTTGACCAGCCAGACCAACACTCTATAGTGAAAACAAATATTTACTATGCACAAAGATATCTAAGGATCACAAAGAAAAATGGTTATGATATCCATCTCCATTTCATTCTTACCAAGGAACTAGTAATTATTCTGGGACACAGTAATCACTCAGTAATAAATAGTTGTCAAATATCTAACAATGTGGCTAAAGGAATAATTCTGGTCTGGACTATATTCTTCTGCCAGGTTCTCAGTATCCTTTTGTGTACCAGTGTGATAGTATTAGGAAGTGGGGTCTTTGGGAGGTCATTAGGATTAGATGAGGTCATGAGGGTGGAGCCCTCATAAACAGGATTCCTGTCACAAAAGAGTTTGCTTCCTCCTGCCATGTGAGGACACAACAAGAAGACCACCTACAAGCCATGAAGCAAGTCCTCACCAGACATCTGCCAGTGCCTTGAACTTGGACTCCCCAGCCCCAGAGTTGTTTAAGCCACCTAGTACATGGTAATTTGTTGAGGCATCCTGAGAAGACTAAGACGCCAAACAATGTCATCAGGAACCAGCTCTCAACTCGTCTCTTTGATGACATCATCCTCAAGTTCCTCAGGATTGAGCCCATCATCTTATATTCCCAATGATATAATGTGAAGTCCAGAGGGAGTGAGACAGAGACTCTGTCTCCCGTAATACTATACCCACAATCCCTGAATAGGGCCTTTTTGACGCCAATAGACCTGATTTGGGTCTTAGGCCTATTCCTGAGCCAGTCCACAGCCAGGAAGATAGAATGCACTGACTGGCTAACTTGTATCATGTGATCCTCCCTGAAGCCTGAAGCAGACTCATTTCCTCAAAGCATATGGTCTGAGAATGGAGAATCAGGGCACACTTGCCTCAAAAAGGGGCATTTATGCTGGGCACAATAACCACACACATTCCCTATAATAGTATAAAAATCTCTCAGGCCAGCAGAACATTTCTTTAAAACTTTGGAAATTGCCTGTAATGTACACCGGAGAGTCACTGAGAAAAAAAGTATTTGAGGGAACATAATTATGCGAGAAAGTAAAAATATGAAAAGTTAAAATGATATTAGTAACCATACACTAACATTTGAAGTTCATGATGACTTTTTTATGAGGGTCAATGGTAGGTCATTGAAATGACAAAGCTTTGTATCATCTTAATCATTTTAAGGTCAGGAGGGATTTGGAAGTGAGATTATTGAAGAGAAAAAGTATTGTATGTTGAATTTATCACCCTCACACATTTTATCTCAAGAATACTTGCTCCTGCTCTTTGCTGCTGAGAGATGTTTAGAAGGTTTAGAAGGTGCAGATTCTAAGTAGGCCAGTGAGGGGTCTCCCGAGGAGCAGGCAATATCTGGTCTGCTGGTGAAGGTTTTATCCAGGATCCAGCTGCTATCAAGAGCAATTCCATATACCAACGTGGAGATAAACAGTAACCCACAGGCCCAGGGTACAGGGAAGTAGCCCCCTCTGTTTCCTGGTAACCCATGCTCAAGACCAGTGGTTTTTACCTCTGCTCACCTAATCAAAAGGTATCTCACTCAGCACCCTTCTAGGTGTACTAGTAATCAGATGCTCTGAAATACCCTTGCAAAAGAAGAATAAAATCTGAAAAAAAAATGTATAGAATTAGTAATTCTGCTTTTATTTGTTTGTATCTAGGAATCCCCCCAAATTATGATCTATTCCTAAATTCTACTTTTCTATGGAAATCATTCTATGCAGAAGAAAGGAAGGGGCAAGCTAGGGATGCACATTCTTGGATTGCTCATCCCAGATCTTTACATATGTAGGCTTTTTAATTCTCACAACAACCCTGAGATGTAAATTATTATACCCATCTTACAGATGAGGACAGTAACTTCCCCAGAGACTCAGCCTACAGTGAGCAGTGCTTTGAGCCCTGGGCCATCTCATTTCAAAGTTCAGATTTCCCTTTAGTATATTGCCTCCCAATGTTTTTTTTGTGTTTTTTTTCTATTTACTAATAAGAAGAGAGCCATAGAAATGACTCTAGTTTCTTGGTTTGCTTTCTTTCCAAGCAGAGTACCTAATATTCTTTTGAATCCATTTCTTCCATTACCAGTGGAAGCAGGACGTCAAAGTACCCTTTCAAGAAAGGCTGGTGGAAAAGAAGGCATGTGGCAAAGTGGTGAGAGTTGAAGACTGGAGCCACAAAGCCCTTGTGTGGGCTCTGTCCCTTCCTGGCTGTGTGTCTTTGAGCAAGTTATTTAACTCCTCTGTGCTTCACTTTCCTCATCTGTTAGATGGAGATAATAATACCTACATCACAGGATTATTGTGAGACATTAATGAGTTATCATATAACAGAACAGTGCCCAGCACATAGTAAGTTCCCAGTAAATGTTAACTTCCATTAATGTTCCTCCTTGTCCTCACTTGGTACAACCCACAAGGCCCTCAGCCTCCCTACAATTATCAACCCTGTAGGAAGAATGTAGTGTTTCGCATGCACTTTAGTTAGTTACTGATTTGTTGGCATTTGTGGACAGCGTGCTCTTCCCAGATGTCTTTTAAGCCCATCTGTTAGCTCAGTGGTTTTCAAATTTGAGTGTAAATCAGAATCATCTGGGGCACATGGGAACCCACAGACTGCTGGGCCCACCCCTAAAGTCTCTGATTCTAGGTCTAGGATGGAGCCTGAGACTTTGCATCTCTAACAAGTTCCCAGATGGTACTCTTGGTCCAGGAATGATATTTGGAGACCTCCCGTAAGAGACACATCCTAGCATATAAGGAGTCTGCTTAGCTCCACTAGGGAAGACTTGTGATGCAGTGAAGGAATGTATCAAATCAACAGGGGAAAATGACCAAAACCGAATGGACTGCAAGGCTTCTGCCTTCTAAGGAGGGAGCTGGGGGAGTGTCATTAACCATATAAGTAAGTCCTAAAATCTCTCTCCTACTCTTTTTCCCTTTCAGCAGACACCGGTGGAGAGGGAGAAAGTCTGAGGCCATTGTTCATGGTCCAATGAGCTGCAAACCACTTTTGTGAGCCCTTGGATGTGCAAAGAGACCCAGGGCTGAGCTAAGCGCTTTGGACTTTTTCCTGTTGTTATTCCTTAGTGGGAAGAGGACAGGAGTTGAGGAGGGAAGAGAAATAAACAAGATAAAGGAAGGGAGCAAGAAAATGAGTGAGAAATGCCAAGGAACACGTTGTGAAGCTGGAGCTCGGGTTGGTGAAAATGGTGAAGGGGTTATAAAGAATATTGTCCAATTTTAGGTTGTTTGGATTTTTGTAGTATCAATTCTCTCTATTTTCCCAAATCTTCACTGAAGTCAATTACCACTTCAAGGCCTTGGGGTTTGGAGCACAGGGTTGTAAAGCAAGGAAGGAGGCCAAGTTCTGCGGCTCAGATGATGAATTTTGGAACATGACAGCGTGAGCAGGACAGAAACATGCTCTGTGAACTGAATTACTCTGGGAAACAGAGGCTTGAAGCCAGAGGCAACCAGCAGAAATGTAAGCCACCCTCTCCTAGAATCCCTCAAGAGACTGGGAATGACTCCGACTTCCTACTGAATTTGGAACAAGATCAGAGACAACTTGCTTTGAATCTCAGTGGTCAGGAGACCTCAGCAGACATCTGGCTAATACAAAACTACTCTGAGTAGTTTGTAGGAGTGAGCAGATCTCAGGTTTCTAGGTTAGGAACAACCAGATAGTTGTTAATGTAACCACGAGCCCTCCTTCCTGCATTGCTTTGCACAAGTGGGCTAAGAAACATGGGGGTCCCTAGTTCTGTACACCTTGAAGTATCTTTAAGATGATGGCTCATGCCCAAGAGTTTGAGAATCATCATCCTTTGAGAATGAATATATTTTGCACCTTCCTAGTATGACTCAAAAGCCCTGGGGAAGGGAAGTACAAGTTTTTAAGTATGAGAAAAGAAAACATTAATTGGTCGGTGGCAGTTAAAAAGTAATGAGTAATTGGTATTGGCTTTCTGCTGTAATTTACATGGTAACATTTTTCTCCTCCACAATAAAATTCACAAACAACAGAGACATCTGTTTATTGGTCTTCTGTCTCCCGTCTGCATTCATTAGGCATCTGGGTGGGGTGGCAGGAACTTCTAACTCTTCTACCCCTCCCCTGACTGAAGATCTGATTCCACTTCCCTTCTTTCACCCAGAGGTGCCTCTTACCAAGCTGTAACTAAAACCAGTTTCTGTGGGTGTTTTTTAAGTACTAATGGCATACCCCATTTGCAGATGGAATCATCCTGGTGGTGGATGAAAAGCCAAAGAGTTTCTGAAAGTATCCTCCAGTGTCTGCCCGCACCCCGTGCCAAATATGCACACTAAGGGGTGTGAAGAAGGGAGCTTTCAGTAAAGCTTTCACACCTGAGATCCAAGGATATCAGGTGCCCAGGGATGCAAGAGTGGCAGAAGGAAAAATTTTTACAGCACGTACGGTACAATCAAGTCCCATCAGGTACACACTTAAAAAGAACATTATCTTCTTTGGGATGGTTGCTATCACTTCTGTCCACTCCATGGAGCTGTTTCAACATAGTACCCTATCATGTCACATCAATGTCAAATTACTGGAGCAATAGGTCCATAAAAGGACTGTGTGTAGTCATGTGACTGAGCTGAAAATTCAAGAAGAAATGCACTCAATTGTGTAGTAATGGAGAAAATGTCTGAGGCTTGGTACTCTTCTCTAGCTACCTCCACGCCTTCCTAAACAAACTTTGGGCATTTTCGCTAATGCAACCACAGCTGAAATTGAAGAATGCTAAACTTCAGAACAGACACTTTGTACATCAAAGCTAGAGCTATGTGCAGGCTGCTATAGTTTGGCCCAAAGAGAAGGTTTGACCTAGGAGATGTTAGTGGAGCTCTTTACCCAGAACAATTCCCCCAATTGCTGCCATCACTCTCCTGGTTGGCTTTACCCAAGGAGGAGATGGTACAGTTGAAAGATCTTGGTCTTCAGAGCCAAAGACGCTTCAGTCTCAGTTCTGACACTGGCTAGCTGCACAGCTGAAGAGCCTTGGTCAGTTCACTCAACCCCTCTGAGACCCAGTTTCTCCTTCATTAAAACGGGAATCACTACATTTACCTCGTAGTAGCTGTACTTAGTAAGCACTCAGTAGATTTTTTTTTTCTTTCATGATCGTTGCTGTAGTTGCTGCTGTTGAAATACGACAGAAGGAAGGGATAGAATCCCAGGAGTGAGAAACTATTTCTTGAGAAGGAAGGAAAACACATTCTCACACAAAGGAAGGAAGCCCCGCCTGGTCTCTGTCAGGTCCAGTGTGTGGCTGAACCACACTGACGCTATTCTGTCAGCTCCATCTTAGGCCCGCAGTCCTACCCCCTCCCCTTTCTGCATGACTGGGCTTTAGCCTACTCACAAGGAATGCACCCAGGCCAGATAAGTTCCCAATCACCTTTTACCCTTGCTTTCCCCTGATATGAGAACTGGAAGAATGCCTTTTACAGATGCAGACGGTTAATGGTCCTTGAGGAATAATGGTAATGAGACCCCTGGGGGAAAAAAAAAACCCTGGTTCCTGTTGGCACAGATGTGTTTCTCCCTTGGTAGTCAGGTTCTATTTCTAGCTTTGGACCTTTTAAATCCCCGGTACCCCTTTGAGTGGTGTGGAGTGAAGCTGTGAATGTCTCTGAATCATCCTCCACCCAGTCCTGCCTGTATGGAAGTTACCTGCAATGAAAATCATCATTACACTTTATGGAGTTTTCTGCTTCATTTTTTGGTCTCAAAGTTCCTTCTCAGTTTGGAGGATATTATTCCATATTCCCACCAACCAACACCCAGATATCTTAACTCTGCCCTGCAGAGTTAAGAAATATATTTAGATAGCCCTAGAAAGGCAGAAAAGCCCTTCCGATTCTGCCCAACCTGAAAATTCCCCAGTCCTGTAAAAACGGATAGTGAACTCTTTAAAGGCTACCAAAATATACTTAAAGGCAGATCAGAAAGCCACGCCAATTGAATGGTCACCAAGACATCTCCTTTTGTTCTATAAAACCTATACAGCCCCTTCAAACCCCTGCTGAAAGGAAAGTGACAGTGCTGCTGTAAGCTTACGAATAAATGGCCTTTGCTAACTGGGTCGCTGGTTTGTTTTTGTCTTTGACAGCAGGGTAACCTATTAATTCACCAAAAGTCATTAACGCCTCTCCCCTGACTTGTTGCCAGAGGGTAAGTTTGGAAGGGATGTGTTGCAGGACACGGAGGCTTACACAGGGTCAGGACTGAGGCAAGAAGGAGAGTGTGGATTGCTTCCTGCAAGAAGGGGGACCTGGGGCAACAAACATGCACCAGAGGCAGGCTGGGTTCCTGGGATGAAGAAGAGAAGGAAGCTAAATGAGAAAGGGTGTTTTATAAAGAAAGGAACAGAACGCTAAAGACAGATGTTACCAAAGTCACACTTGCTTCCAGTGACTGGCACTGGCTTTGGAAATACCGTGATTCTGAGCTAAAGGCACCATCTGTTTTCAGGTGTAGCGCATATAAATTTGCTCCATTGGACTTCGGTATAAGTAACATCACATTGCTTTATTTTCGGTTTAGATTTAATTTGGTAAGGTGCCTAATGTCATGTAAATTCATACATAAGTCCTAGGAAGGGAGAAATGGCTTACACAGAGCAGAAAATTTGAGGAAGGGATGCATGTTCTTACATCCCTATTGGTTGCTGCTGGAAGAAGAAGGAAGAGGAGGAAAAGATGAATTAGATGAAGAAGAAGAAGAAAAAGGGGAAGGGGAAGAGGAAGGAGATGGAGGAGAAGGGGAAAAGGAAGAGGAAGAAGGGGAAGGGGAGGGGAGGAGGAGGGGAGGGGGAGAGGAGGGGAGGGGGAGGGGAGCGGGAAGGGAGCGGGAGGGGAGGGGGAAGGGAGGGGAAGGGGAGGGAGGGGGAGTGGGAGGGGAAGAGGAGGGGAGGAGAAGGGGGAGAGGAGGGGGAGGGGAGGGGGAGGGGAAGGGAGGGAGAGAGGAGAAGGAAGGGAGGGGAGGGGGAGAGGAGGGGGAGGAGGAGGGAGAGAAGGAAACAACAGGCCCAAGGCGGGGCCACTGCCCCCTGTACTGCAAACTAAGACTTAATTGCAATTCCTGATCAGCACTAGTGAGGTAACCTTGCTGGAAACAATCCTTTCTTTTTTTAGCTAATAACCTCCTTCTCCCTCTAGGTTCTATAAAAGCCTTGATTTTGTACAGTTCCTCAGAGCCCCTTTTCTATTTACTAGATGGAATGCTGCCTGACTTGTGCCTTGTTGAATAAAGCCAATTAGATCATAAAATTTACTCAGTTGAATTTTGTTTTTTTAACACTACTAAGATGCTCAGTACTCAGGTTGGCAAGACCTGTTTAGAAGGCGGAATGTCCCTGGTCTGTACCAAGGTGGGCCTCGGAGATCCTTTGCCAAGACTTCCAAGCACATCCATTCCCCACCCCCCAACCTTGGCTCTGTGGAGCTACCGTTCCATCCAGGGTACTGTGGACAATCAGGGCCTGGGTCTTCACTTCTCATGGAGACCACCACCACTCCCAATCTCTCCCTGGTCATAGGAAAGCCATTCACTCATGAAATGTGCATCAGATACTATTATCTGGTACTTCAGAGAGGAGCTAAAGCAGAGGATATGGGGGGTGGGGTCTGTTCTGGGAAGGCCCCAGAGGGTCCTGCTCGGTTACAGATGGTCTAGGAAGGGGAGTTGATCAAGTCAGAAATCTGCAAATGGTATTTGTGTAATTCTAGTTCCCAAAATGTTCTTAAAAAATAATGCCTGAGAGACATGGCATTAAATATCACCTGTCAGATATTAACTATATAAATCTGCACAGTAAATATTTAAGATATTTTCAAGTAGAGTTGCTGACATTTATTTAAGTACATGTTTTCCACAATATACAATTTTCAGGTAAACTCTTCCATTGTCTTGAAGGATCAGTGTTCTCAGAGAATATGTTCAGTGACACTTGTCAACAACCTTGTGGAATTGTTAGGGAACCATTGACCAAAACCACCTGCCTCCCCAGCTCAGCCAGCCTGCTCTGAGACCATGGGTCATGCTCAGTCCTGACTTCCCTCCCCAACTTGGAAGCAGGCAACACAAAGCCCTAGGCAGATGGCTGAGAGTATCATCTTCTAAGACCTTTTGACTCTTTGATCCCAAGGACTTGCTGGGAGAAGTATGTGGACCTCAACTTATACTACGTTCTACTGCATGGGGAAGAAGGTTTCAGCAACATTTTAGTAAAAAAAAAAAAAAAAAAAAAATACAATTTCTGTGCTGGAGAGCCTGTGGAAATAGAAGTAATGGTTCTAATGGGAAATCATAATGCACCTAGCACACCGTGTGGCAGGAGTCACACTCTCCCCCACCTAACTCCCACCATATTTTTAAATAATATCAAGAAGTAATAGCTCATTTACAAGAAAAGCGTCTTGTGAGCAATTCTAGCTGCTTTAGCCTTTAGCATTTATAGCCTCCATGACAGAGTTAGATGAAGGATAAGGATGTTGGATATAGAAATTGGATGAGCCAGGCTGCAGTGTCTACCACAACAGAGTCAGGATTTGAACCTGGTCTATCTGACTCCAAGGCCTATTCCCTTAGTCATGATTTCTACAGATTCTGCTTTATTTGCAAAAGAAAAAAAAAGGTCAACCAATGAAACTTTAAAAGAGCTAAGTTATAAGAGTGAAGTTGAGAAATGAATGGACTATTCAAACTGGTTAATTGAGAAAACTTCATAAGGAGGCAAATGGGGGTCTAGATGAGAAAAGGACTGAGCCATTTAATGAAAGAGAAAAGGAAGGAGGTGAGGTGGGGAAGGGGAGGAGAAGAAGAAGAGAGACAGAGAAGAAAGAGAAAGAGAGAAGGAGGAGGATGAGGGAGGGGAGGGAAGGAGGGAAGGAAGGAAGGGAGAAAGGAAGAAAGGGAGGGAGGAAGGAAAGTTTGGGTTTAGTGGATAATTCTATTTGGAATTTATTCTATATAAGTAATATAAGGATCCAAGCTTGCCAGAAAACTCTGAAACAATTTAATAGTTGTCTATGGCTTGAAGGGGAGTGGGTTTCACCACCCCAAAATATGCCAAAGATAATATTTGGCATGAGGATTATTTTGAGCTTATCAAGGTCAATGTCTAGAGGAAACAAGGTTGTACCTGGAGAAACAGGCAAAGTGTCGAGGCTGAAGAGCAAGATGAGAATGGAGAACAACAAGTCAGCACACCTGAGAATAAAAGCATAGAGAGGGCCGGGAAGCAGTGTATAAGTGGTGACTATGCATGGCACTCCAGTTCTAAAATGGCCCTCATGAGCTATGTTGAGTGTGAGCAATGCCCTGGCTCACAGGAGAGATGATGGAGCAGGCAAAGGCACTGATGTGATAACCCTGTTGCATTGAGATGGATTGTCACCATGCGGCATCCACCAAAAGATTTTCTCTATGGGTCTCAGTTTGTTAACAGCGCAAATATATATTGTCTGCTCTCCTTGCCTATTTCCCTAGATGCCTTTTTCCAGCCCTGCAGAAGCTGGTATGATTAAATGTACCTTGGCTTCATCATGCATCCCCTCCAGGCATTTGAATGGTCTTCTTATCATCTTAGGCCATGGAGCGTGGCTCCTTAACCCTCTGCCAAAGATCACTCAGTGAATGAAGCCAAATGCAGTTCTTTTAGAGCTGTCATTGACTCAGTGTAGGAACCATTCTCTGAGCACAATGTATGGAGTGTTTTCCTTATCACTGGGCCATGAAGGCAGCTTAAGTGGAAAGCTGGCATTTGAGGTTGGATGATCGGCTTCTGGCGTGTTTTCTCCCCATAAGGTAAGAACTTGGATACTTTTAAAGATTAAGAGAAGATGGGCTCCATTATTTTTCATATTCATACTGGAGGCCTGTGGTCTGCATTCTGCATACATGCCTCTCAGAGCAGACAGCCTGGTGCATAATTCATATTTGGAAACAGGCACTGTGAAAGCCATACAGAATGCATGCATTCTCTAAGCAGGTAGAATGTTCAGCATCCTTGTCCTCTTGTACTGGGCTTTATTTTGCATCCTGCTGTTTGCTGTTTGCTTTCAGAGCCTCCATGTACAGTTGTAAACTAAGCTTATAATTTGTGCAGGTTGTGCACTGCAAAAAGGCTCCTTGTCTAAGGAGACTCCATTATGTTGTATACATTGTGGCTTTGTGTACTTACTGCACAAAATCTGGAAGATGGCAATAAGTGTCTTGTGCTAAAAAACATGGAAAATATTCTGACAGATGGCAGTGAGTGTGATGTGTCTTGAGGAAGGGGTACTTTTTTCTTATTTGTACAAAGTCCCTAGATGAGTAAACTTTAGGAAACTTGAAAGACAGAGAGGTTTTCTTCCTTGCTTCAGTATATGAAGGTAGCCAGGTGTCTGTGTGGCCCTACATAGGTATTATCTGGTGGTAGCTCATTGAAATGATGGGCAGAGGGTCTCTTAATGGGAATTGAGGAGGCAGCCCTGGCTTGGCTCTCTTGTTCTCCAGAAATGTGAATGGCTTTCCTATGACCAGGGAGAGATTGGGAGTGGTGGTGGTCTCCATGAGAAGTGAAGACCCACTTCAGCAGTAGAGCCACATCTGTCTAATGGCTTCCTTTTTTAATTAATTTAAACCCCCTCCAAGGCAACCGTTGTCTAGAATAGTCACTTCCAACTGACTTCTATTTAGTTTTTAAAGTCACATGGGAAATACATGAGTATGGTCTCTTCCCTGAGTAACAAGAACTCTCAACTATAACAAATAAGCTCCAACTCTTACTTGGTCATTACCCCCAATCCTGTCTTCTGAAGACAACCATTGCTACCCTTTGGCATCTCTGCTTCCAGAGCTTCTCCTTGCATTTACATCCACATATGTGGACCCATGAAACATATAGTATGGTTTCATGGGAGTAACTCTCACCTAAATGGTGTCATAGATTGCTCTGCAGCTCACTTTTTTTACACAAAAGTACATCTTTGAGATCTTTCTCTGTTAGAAGACCCAGAGCTACCTCATTTACTTTAGCCACAGCATTTAATAGCATGGCTGTGCCATAACTTACGAAGACATTCCTCTCTGGTTGGGCATTATAGTTGTGACTGGCTTTTTTTATGTATCAACCTTGCCATGACATACGGTGGTGATCCAGGCACATTTTAGAACCTGAGGTAGGCCAGACCTCTGAGAATTAGCTCAGAAAGCATCCCAGGAGAGAGGGATGCAAAGCCTGTAACTGAAGCTAAGGCTCTGGAATTTCTGTCTGAAGATCCTCATCCTACTTTCCCTAGTGGCTACAGATCAAATTTGTTGGAAACTGAGAAGTTACTGTTAAAGCAAGACACAACCCATCTTCCAGTTTAGGAGGAGACTACAAAGAGAAACACATTTAAAAGTGGAATCAATTCCCTCCCTGGAACCAAAGCAATTAGTCAAATGTTGAGTAATCCATGCATCCAAAACCCAAACCAACTTGAAAGGTTAATATTGATCAAGTAAGGAAATTTCAGCTCTACAAACCAAGCAAAGAGGTCTTGAAAAATGCTACTTATTTTAAGTATTTATAATGTTTTTCTTCATTTTAAGCAAATGAGAAAACAGATTAGTTCCCTATCCAATCCATGAAGGTGGAGGTTACACTGGCTAAGAAAATCCACTGATGTGGACAAATGGAATCTACTACACCAGAAGGAGAGGAAATTCATTTTATTCATCATCCTTACCATTCCAGTTAATCTTGGATTACATGAAGCTCCAAAAGATTAAGTTGTATTCTGCTTCTTTTCCCACCAGCTATGCCTGGGGAGCTCCTACAATTCCTTCTTGACTCTGCCCAGCATCCTCTACTGCAAGACTGCCCCTTCCCTCCCAAACTAATTTCAATACCAGCATAGCAGTGCGTACATATCTAAATATCATAGCACTTCTCGTTTTGTGTTCAAATAAATTACATGTAAGCTTTTTCAGAGGAGATAGTACAGTGTGTGTATTGTGTTCCCCCAATATATAACACAGTTTCTAGCACATAGAAAGTTCTCAATAAACATTTATTGACCTGAAGATCTCTAAGGAAAGAGAGTACTCTTATCATTCAATAATCGCTAAAGGTTTACAGAAATCGGACACGATGGGAAAGCAGTAAGTCACTAACTCATTTCAGCAATTCACCTCTAACTCCTCAAGGAATTAACTCTAAGAAGTAAAGGTTTTTCTTTCCCTCATTAAATTCAAGTATACTTCCTAAAATCTTCAGAATCTGGGATTTTATATTAAGGATTCTTGGTTAAATGAAGAGATTTTAGAATCAAAGAACCCAACAAAACCTTCTACAGTTAATTGCAGCAGTAAGATCTAATAAAGTATTTTTCACCTTTTCTAAAAAGTGTCTTTCCATTTGATAGATAAAAGCTCTCAGGTTCCACTCTTGGAGATTCTGTTGTGTCTCCTGCATCAGGTTGAGGAAATGCCTCACGCCTGGGTGAGAATCTCTTGGCTGTCTCAGGAGCTGAGCTGAGGTTCAGGAGACTAGAAACCACTTCCAGTATTTCCTTTATGAGAGCACATGACCTTGGGCATATTTGTCAACTCTTATGCCTCAGTTTCCCCATATGCAAATTGGGAATAATAAATATGTCCTGCCTACCTAATCAGACTGTCAGATTCTATCACTCCTTACACCATGGCCAAGCATCACCTCAGCTGTTGGAGGCTTCCTCAGCACTGCTGCTATACACATTCCCATTAAGAAAAATATTAGATGCAGCTGCAGCAGACTGCATATTCTAAAAATGACCACAGCAATATCTCTAGTTTCACATATTCTTCCAGTATGTTGCCACTCCCTCCATTTCCCTCCCCTTGGCCTTGAACAAGTCTTTGTGACAGTTTCCACAAACAGAATGCATGAAAGCAGTGCTACATAAGATTCCAAGTTAGGTTATAAAGGACATATCTATCCATCCTTTCATCCTTCTATCCACTCATCCATACATTTTATTTTTTGGATGCATTTCAAAGTAAGTTGCAGACATCAATACATATCATCCCTAAATACTTCAGCATGCATGTTGCTAAGTAGATCCCAATATTTGTTTGCAGTTCTTTTTTGGCAAAATGTACAGAAAGTGAAATACACAAACCTTACATGCCCAATTGAAGAATTTTATTTCTTTGTTTCAGTCATTGACATTTGAAGTCGTTTGTTACCATAGCATAACCCAGCCTATCCTGGCTGATTCATTCCATTGAATGTTGTGTTGCCCTGTGATATCACCCCCACCCCAGATGCCCTAAATCTTCCATTCAGTCTGCCACACATGCAGCCTGGAGTTGGTGGACTGGAGAGAGGAGATGGTCAAGGAAGTCCCCAGTATAGTGATGTGGTAGCAAAATGGGACAGTGTACGAGTCGTCGAAATGCAAGTAGAGATTAAGAAGTCTAAACTAGAAGACCGTGGTGTCAGAGGCAACTTGAAGACATGCAAGTATCACTTCTCCCCCTCCCCAGCGCCCCCAAGACCACTAGAAAATATTGGAAGGAGACCCTGAGTGTCCCCTTATACCCTGGCTGAGGATTTGAGCCAACTTGACTTTGTTGGCCCAGGTGATTACTCCCTCCTCCTTGAACACTTTCTTGGTTTGGCCTCCAGGATCACCCTCTATCCTTCCATGACTTTAAATACAGTCAATATGATAAAAATTCTCAAATTTACATTTCCAGCATGGATTTCTCCCCTGAACTCCAGACATCATGATCTGACAGCCAAGTTAATATCACTACCATTAAGTCTAATAGGCACCTCAAACTTAACATGTCTAGAATGGAACCTCTGATCATCCCCCCAACTTTCATTCCTCTTGCTGTCTACCCCAACGAGGTCACATTCATGGCAACTTTGCTCTTCCCATCGCTTAAGCCCAAAATCTTGTTCTCTCTCTCTCTCTCTCTTTCTCTCTCTGCCCCTCTCTCTTTCTCTATCTCTATCTCTCTGCCTTTATCTCTCTCTCTATCTCTCTCTCTCTACTTATTACATCAAGATTCATTATTATCTTTACCTTTAGTATGTATCCAGATTCTGATGACTTCTAGACAATTTTACCACTACTGTCTTAGCCTAAGCTACCTCCATCTTTCCCCTGGATTATGTCAATAGAGTCCCAGTAGGTTTCCCTGATTCTATCTTTGACCTCAACAGTCTATTCTCAACATAGCCTGAGTGATTCAGTTACACATAAGTCAGAACACAGCATGCTTCTGCTTACACCTCTCCAATCGTTTCCCATTCACTGAGCTAAAAGTCCCTAACAAGCTACAAAACCCTACCTGATTTGGTCTCCCCTTACCTCCTAACCTCACTTGCTTCTATACTCCCTCTCATTCACTGCTCTCCAAACACATGGGCCTCTTGTCTATTCAAGCACCCTCCTGCCTGCCCTAAATCAAAGGAATGTTCTGCTAACCTAATTAGAAGATGTAGTCAGTTGCAGCCTTTCTCAGAGATCAGTTATGTCCACAAGGATGAGACTAATTTTCTCTTTCTAGTCTGCAGACTTCAATACAGAGGCAACAATCTCCTTTTATGGTCGCAAGGGGAGTTGTCACAGCTCTAAGCCTTGCATAGTCCCACGAGAGTGTCCGAAACAGAAAGCAAGGGAAGTATTAGCAAAAGGGCTCTAATCTCAAGTGCCTCATCTTGTCAGGGAGGTAAAACTCTTCCAAAGGGCACCAGCAAAGTTCCTCTCATATATCATAGTCCACAGCATACCCACTAGCAAAGAGGAAAGTGATTACTGAGAACTGAAATATTGCCTGCCATATCAGTAAACAAAGGATGTTGCAACTATCATGCCATTACATTTCAGCTGCTGGGACAGTGACCTCTGAGGGAACTCAGGATGGAGATAAACAGGCTGCCCACTGCCAAACCCATCCAACAGTCAGCCCATGCAGCCACCTCCATAGTGCACCCTGAGGAGACTCAGGATGAGAAAACATAGGATACTGGCCCCAGATAGCTGAGGTGCATATCAAAAGAATGATTTCAGTGAGCCCAGACTCTTGCATCTTCCCATACATAGAGAAGAACTAAATTCCTTAACTTGAGATATCTGGTTTTCTTTAATTAACAGTAATCTTTTGATGTTCAGAATACCTGGTCTTTGTTGCAAAAACTCCTATATATCCTGATTCCTCCTCCCCCCTTGACTCTTTGGAACAGTTTTCTCAGCGTTATCTGAGATGCTGTGTCCTGAGCTTGAAGTCCTCAGAAAGTTTGCCAAATAAAACGTAACTCTCCACTTTTAGGTTATGCTTTTTTTTCAGTCAACATTACCATGATAGTCACCATCTGTCTCACTGGGGCTGGGCATATTATGGCAACATCAAAGTAGACATTATAGGAGCAAGGAGGAATGGGGCAGCCAGCATCTCCTAGACACCACTGACAGGCCACTAGATTCAGAAAGAGGAACCCTGGACCCAATACTTGCTCTGTCATTAAACTTAACAACATTTATAAGTAATGCCCCCCTTGTAGATCACTGCTTCCTCATCTGCAAAATGAGGAGGCTGGGCTAGACATTGCCTTCCACTTTGAATTTTCTCTTATTCTGTGAACTTCCACATGTCGTAAAGATCTGAGTCTTCCTATGTGCCATTCCTCATATATATATACATCTCCTAAAATGATAGAAATGCCAGGATGTCTTTGATCATCTACTTTAAAAAGAGAAGGGAAATTTTAATAAGAACATTTTGTACTGCTCGTTCCTGGCTGGTCTTTAAGAATAAAGGATCTTTTTCTACCATTACTGACATTTTAAAAACAGCCTTTCTGATTCAGTAATTAGGTCCCAAAATCATTCAGCATAAAACTATGGCTTCCCAACAATTATTCTAGTGAGGAAGTTAGAATGACCTCTCATATCTGTGTTGCTCATAGTAATTCCTAGCTATTATCTTATTACTCAGTTTAAATACAAGAAAATGGAAATAATTCTCTCCTTGACACCAGGACCTCTGTCATTAACAGAATATAGGATTGAAGTCTTTATATGACCATATGAGTAGGCTTGGCACCCTGCTCTCTGAGAGTAACTGGTGCTGAGAAGCCATACAATAAATAGTGAGCTCCAAATCCTCCAGTGGAAGGCACAGGGAGATCGATCTATCTATGGAAGATGAGAATGAAAAAAATAGACAGAGAGAACTAAACCATGTGTTTTTACGTGTTGCAAGAATAAAGGGACAAGTAAGTCAATTGCTGTGGCAGAAAGCTCCATTTGGATGTATCTTAGAATCTGCACACATCAGCCATCTCACTTCCTCACTCCCTCTGCCTTTGGCAATGATTCACCTTGACTATTATCATTTGTCAGCCCTACTTCTTTGATTCTCATGTTCCTGCAACAGTAATTGCAAAAATGCTTAGAGATAGTAAAACACAATTCAGCCCTGGGCCCTTGCACACAGAGATTCTTTCAGCTGACCTCTTACCCGAGTGGAATGGACATTGATTCAGGTAAGCCCTCTCTCAGCACCTGTTTTCACAGGGTGTGTCACCTTTTTACCCCCAGCCACTGTCTGTTAGGGTCTTTGGGTGCGTACTTAATTGGTGACACAAAATGCACGCACCTTAAGCAAGTGTAACATTAAACGTGCAGCTGCCTTCTGGTATTTATCAAAAGCTCAGTTTAGAGAAAAAATTATGATGGAGAATGTGTAAAATCTATGCTTTCTATCCTTCCATCCAGATATTCTAAGGTCCACTCTTGAATTAAGCTAGACCAGCAGGAATTTGTGAACGAAGACTGTCTTTCGCCTTTTTCCCTTTCATATACTCAAAGGCTTTCACTGACTTGGGCTTTGGTGTGACGCCATCAGTCTACATTGAGAAACACAAGAGACACACCAGTGGAACCTCAGGTCTCTACACGGAGGAGGTTGAGGACACTGTTGCATTATACAGTGTGCTCATTAGAGAGAATCCCAGAAGGAATGTTATTCTTGCCATAATATCAAAATGAATTGTGCCTCTCCTTAGGGATGGGTTTGTTTTTATTCTCATGTACTCTGAATAGTACAACCAAACAAATGTTCCGTTTCATTTAGTTTCTAGAATACTTACAGAACAATTTGAGGCCCATCTGTTTCAAGAGTAACAGATTGTATAGTCTGCATTTTTGTTTTGCCTTCATTCCTGGCCCCTTTTCATATCTCCACCAGTATATTTCTTTCTTGTTTCTCACCTAATCTTATTTATGGTGTTTTAAAAAAATTAAATGTATCCTTATAAATGCTTTAAATCATTTATGGACAATAGAGGGGAAGGTTTTTATTCATTTGTTCAGGCGAATTAACATGAAAGTAAATCTTACCAAATTTTAAGAGGCATTTTAAACGTGGTTCTCCTTCCCAAAACCTCTGGGAGACATGATAACACATACAAGACATTCTGACAATTTCCTGGTAAGTGGCAACTAACAAGTGCTTCAATCCACAATGGCTCAAAGGTCTATGAGAAGGCTGTGTCTAACAACTGTGCAGAGGGATAACTAATGGCAGGAAGGAATGTGGTTACTGATTACTGGCCCAGAACTGGAAGGATGAGCACCAAAAGCAAATATTGTGTGTTTAATACTTTTTGCCAAAGCCCAGCCTTAGCATGGTAAAGAGCAATGTATGAAAGACTCCAAAAGTTTGACTGAAGTAATATTGGTAGCACAGAATGCCACATCAGGCCAAAACAGACAGCATGTGATACCCATAACAATTCCACACAACCTTGAACCACCACCTTGGTTGACTAGATCATGCAATTGTCACATGTATAGATTAGGAAGCTTCACTTTTACTCAGGATGAAGAAAGTTTAAGGTTGAAAATGAAAAATAAGAAGAGTTGATCATATCAGCTGCTGTAAAGAAAAATATAGCTTGCAAACTTTTTAAAAGCTAAATCTTTAAATTCTCTGGGCTGAATTTTGGGAGACGGGGGGGGGGGTGGAATCTACAACAGGTGTAATTCAATTCTTGCATTATATGTTGCTAAAATGACATTGCCTGATATTAAAAATTCCTATAAAATAAAAAATCCTCATGAACAGCATCAGAAATAAAACCCAAGTCCTGAAAAATTGCATCTTCCAGCCCAGCCTCATTCCAAATCAAAATATGTATCTCTTTTATTCATAAAATGATACATATACTTATGACTAAAAGCCCAAAGCTGGGCATTTTGAAATGAGTTATCTAACCTCAGAAAGCAAATAAGATCATTTCCTTTCACATCTTTTCACTCCTAGCAATTACCTGACTGAATTTTAACCTGACTCTAAACAGGGAGGGAGCATCTATTTGGCCTGGCTGAATATTACAGCATCCATATACATGTTTTCTTCCTTTCTAAAAGTCTATCTCTTAATGAGATTTTTTACTGATTTCCTCAAGAAGATTTCCACTATCAGATATGCTGGTCATGCCTCACAAATGGCCTATGTTTTAGTGGTTACTGGTCATTATGTAAGGAAAGAGGAGAACATCTCCTTCTGTGTGACTCAATGATTTAATAATTATTAATGAGACATTATGCTTTTGTACATTTCTGACAGATGATTAAGTACACTATAAATGTTTAAATTAACATCGTTCGTTCTCTGTGGTCTGGAAATGTGATGCCAGATGCCTACCCATGCTTCACACAATCAGAAAAGACAAATTAGATCATGGCAATATGGCAGCATTGTTGATTTTTTCAGTAATATTTACAACCTTCAGGTAAAATGTGAAATGAGAAAAAACATGTATGATGATGGCAGGTCCTTTTAATTGAAAGATGTTCCCCATACTCATTTGGAAGCAATTTATCTTGTAGGCAGGGGTGTTGGGGTAACCTTTAGGCAAACTTCTTGAGCTGCGTCTTCTTGCATCAGGCTCCGGATGGCCAGAGGAGCCGCATTCTCACCCTTTGACTCAAGACTCATTTTTGCCAATCCTTGCACACAGGAACTTTGGCCCACAGACCAAAGTTGCATGTCAGAATCACCTTGAATTTTGCTTCATATAGATTCCCAGGCCTCCCTTAGCCCAATTAAACCAAAATCTCTTGAGGTGGTCACAAGCACCGGTATTTTATTTTTAACTTCAAAATGTTTCTAAAATACAGCCAGAATTTGAGAACTCCTGACATATACAATCTGCTCTGCCATATTTAACACATGGACCCAAAATTCTTTGACAGGTCTCCCATTAGGAGGAGAGGTCTAGGGTCCCTCCTCTAGAATCTGGGCTCCATGACAACTTGACCAATACGTTAAGGCAAAAGTGACACCATGCCAGTTTCCAAGCCAGTCCTTACCAACCGGCAGCTTCTACTTCCTTCCTGTCTCTTAAGACCTCATTCTTGGAATCCAGCTACCATTCTGTGAGGAAGCCCAAGCAGCTGATCCAGAGTCTAGCTGAGCAACCAGACTTCCAGTCATGTGAATGAGCCACCTTGGAAGTGGCTCCTCCAGCCCCCAGTAGACCTGCCCCACATCTCATCACAGAGACGTGATGAGACCTGCCAAGCCCTGGCCAGACTTCAGATTCATGGGCAAAATAAATAATGAGTATTCTAAGCCATTAAATGTGTGGTGGTTTGTTAGGCAATAAGTAACTGGAACAACTGCTCCCCCAGATGGTGTCATGGAAAGGGATTTTCTCTTTTAAAAGTTGAATCACAAGCATTAATGAATAGGCTCAATGCCTCAAAAAATGCAGGTTTCCACCTTCTCTTCGGCCAAAATAATGAAACTCCCCTCCCTTCTTAACACATGATATAGCTCCTCCATGAAGCCTTCCCAATCTGCATTAATTCTCTGTAATTTTTTCCAATCATCTCAAGTCTTGTTTACAAAATTAATTAGCACTTTGGTCACATAAAATTATGAACTCAAAATTTTGGATAACAATTTTCATTTGAAAGATAGTTTGATGAGAAGATAATAATAGTCTTTGAAGAGCCAAATTCTGGAAAGGGGTACAAAGGCTTAGATGGAATTGATAAAAATCAGATTGAGTAAGTAAAGAATGCAATGATGGATGGAGAAATTACAACGTGAGGGGGTAAAGGGGGTTGTTTACATAGTGAGGAGCTAAGTGTCAGCAGTGGGCCTTAGAATATGCACTAGCTGGTTCTGGCTGCCATAAGAAAATACCAGACTTGGCTGGCTTAAACAACAGAAATTTGTTTTCTCGCAGTGCTGGAAGCTGGTAGTCCAAGATCAAGGTGCCAAGGTTTCTGGTGAGACTTCTCTTCTTGGCTTGTAGATAGCTACCTTCTCGCTATATCCACACACAGCCTTTCCTCTGTGCAGGCTGGGGAAGAGAGGGCTCTGATGTCTCTTTCTCTTCTTATAAGGACATCATTCCTATCAGATTAGCCCCCAATCCTTATGACCTCATTTAACCTTAATTACTTCCTTAAAGACCCTATCTCCAAATATAGTCACATTGTAAGTGAAGACTTCAACAGATGGATTGAGATGGGGGGCAGGGAGGGGGACACCATTTCATCTATAACAGAATTGGAAATCCTTGGAAAACCTGGAGAATTACACCTTCCCTACATGCCCCAGGCTGGGTGGTCATTTTGCCATCACTGTTACTAATAACAATAACAATGACAATCATTATTGATCAAAAACCAAGTACCCAATATTTCACATTATCACATTTGCTCCTCAAAACAACTCTATAAAATAGGTTCTATTCTCTTCATTCTTATATCTGAGGAAGCTGAACAAAAGAAAGTTCAATAGCTTATCCATGACCTCATAGCTGGTAAATATCAGAACACGAATTTGAACACAGGTCTGTGGTCTTCAAAGCCCCTGCTTGCAATGCTAAACCAAGCTACCTATTTCTTTCATTCATTCCTTTGTCCCTTCAAACATTATTGAGCACCAATTATGATCCAGGTCCTGTGTTTGATTCTAGAGATGCAAAGTCGAGCTGCAGAAAAAAAAAGTATTCTGACACCTGTTAAGACAGTAAGGAAGACTTTATTCAAGGGACTACCACAATTTGGGGGGGGTGGTGGGAGGGTGCAATAGGGGAGAGAGGTCAGGCTCAACCCTGAATACAACAAGGACAAGGGGGGGTTTACAGCCAAAGAGCAGGGTGAAGGTCAGTGGATGAAAAATTACTAAGAGGAAACAGTAGGGATAGGAGAATTCTTGCTAGACCAACTCAACAGTATTCTTGCTGAAGGCAGACAAGGGTGATAAGGTATTGAGGGTGAGGGATTTGATTAGATATCAAGGGTAGGGGATTTTTCGATAAACTGACCCAGCAGGATTTTTGCTTAAATTGGACTAAGTGGGCTAAGGACAGGGTCCAAATCAGGATCTAGTCAAGAAGAGGGCTCAGAGGACCCTGACTAAAGTCGGGTCAAGGAGAGAGTCTTTGCTACCCTGCTTGCAAGGAGTTTATAGTTCAATGAAGAGAAAGACACCAGTCAGCAGTTGCAGTGTGGCAAGATAAATCTGTGGCTCTCTTACCACGCAAATCACTAGGCTTCCTCCAGTTCTCAGAAATCAGTATTTGCACCTATATACTCTGGTTTTGAAATTGGCAGAGAAAAGTGCAGGAGGTGCTGTGTGTGCCCCAGTTGAAGCCAAGCCAGAGATGCCACGATTGTGAGACGCTGCTTCACAGAGGTTAGAAGCACTTGGTAGTGATCTCAACCATGGATCAGGCTCCACTTATTTTTGACACTCAATAGCTTCAAAAAGCAGGTTATCCCTAGAGGCCTCCTACACAGGTTTCCTCAGAGCAAATCAGTTATCTCTTCGTGACACAGTCTTTGGTCTTCCTTCTCGTCTATTTCCTTGGTGCCACTAACCAAATTCCTGACTTGTGCTCAGCCAGCCCGAAAACACAGAATGTTACTGGACCATCCTTGCCTCTTGATTCAACTTTGATTTTAAAAGCTGGATTCCTTTGCAGGGCAAAAATAATCTGCCCCTAAATTGATTGGGAGGCTTTAAGAACTGCAGCAGAGGGCTTCCCTGGTGGCACAGTGGTTGGAAGTCCGCCTGCCGATGCAGGGGACACAGGTTCATGCCCCGGTCTGGGAAGATCCTACATGCCGCGGAGTGGTTGGGCCCGTGAGCCATGGCCGCTGAGCCTGCACGTCCAGAGCCTGTGCACCGCGACAGGAGGGGCCACAACAATGAGAGGCCACGTACCGCAAAAAAAAAAAAAAAAAAAAAAAGAACTCCAGCAGAATTAATGACCCCGGTTTATCCCAGTTCCTGTCGTAGACCTGGATATACTGCCAGATTGACTGGAAATGGCCTGGAATGATTCTGAAGTTGTTCCTAGAGATTGGAGGCACACAGTCGCTTTCTGGGATGGTTTAAGCGCTGACCAGTATTGCCAAGAGGATCCTGAGGGAAGAAGCCTCGAGAGGTTCCTAGGGTCCACGCTTCGTCCTCTCTGCTTCCTCCACCACCAGTTCTTACACTTGCAACTCTTTCAGCCTTCTCTGTGCCAGAGCCTTACCTCTGCCTCTAGCCCCTGGCAAGAGCACAGAAATTATCATTTATTGTTTTCAATTTTTAATATTTGAAACTGCTTTTTTCCCTACACTTTCCTAAACACAGTACTGTTGGAAATATTTTAATGTTCCACATAAAACAAGAAAATTGTAATAATTTGTCCCAAAGATTTTCAGAAAAGAATATAAAACACTGGCATAATGACATAGTCTTTAGCTCAGGGTATTATATTTCTATTATATAGTTATGGACCTGCCTTTTCTTTTATTCCCATTGGATAGAACAGTTTGCTTTAAAACCTTTTAAGTTCTGTTTTAAACGTCATAAAATTTATATACTGACAAAACTGTATTGACATTTTCAAACTCCGAGGTATTTCCACAAGACAGTTTACATCTGGAGCAGCCCGGGGGTATATGTTCTGGTTGATAAAGCATTTAGGTGTTTGGGGATGTCAGACAAAATTCCAGTGAGGAAGGAGCATGAGATAACCTAAAAAAAGAAGTCAGGATGGGAGACAGTGAGTTTGGGGAAAACCTTCATTCCTGATGGGCAACAACTAAAATGCCCTGGGGTTCACCCTGGCAAACAGGGTGCAAATGACTGAAACTCTTTTTTTTTTCCCCAGAGATGTCAATCAAGAAGTGAGTTCAGGCAGTTGCATAGTCAAACTGCTGAATTCTTTCAGCTGAGTAATATCACCAGTGCAAGTAGGAAATGTGTTTAGATTTTCTCAGTGATATAAATAAATAATGTTTAACCTAGTTCTGTTATACTCTATTAGAATAGATAGAAAAGGGGTCTCGAGTTCAGTGACCTCATACCTCGTCATGACCTAGAAAAAGTGGTCACGTAGGTAACATACAGAGTGAAGCTTCCTGGGTGTATTATCATTGGATGTAACATAGGCATGAGAGTGGGAGACCAACAAGACATGCCTGATTTGACCCTTAGCCATCTGGTTTAAGACTTTTCTGACCCAGAAATTCTAGGATGGTGGACATACGGACTTCTATGGTATGATAGTTAATTTTATGTGTCAACTTGACCAGGCCACGGGGTGTCCAGATATTTGGTCAAACATTTTTCTAGGTGTATCTGTTTCTGGGTGAGGTTAACATTTGAATCAGTAGACTGACTAAAGCAGATTGCCCTCCCCAGTGTGAGTGGGTCCCATCTAATCTGTTGAAAGCTTGAATAGAACAGAAAGGTTGAGTAAGGGAGAATATCTCTCTCCCTGACTATCTTCAAACTGGGACATTAGTCTTCTCCTGACTTTGGACTTGGACTGAAAGTGAAACTCACACCATCGGCACTCCTGGGTCTCAGACTTGCCTCTGCAGATCTTGGGACCTGTCAGGTTCCATCATCGTGTGTGCCAATCCCTCATAATAAATCTCTTTATATATGTATGTCATTATGTGACATACATATATAACTATATGTATATAATCATACATCATCTTCTAATGGTTCTGTTTCTCTGCAGAACCCTGACTAATATACTCGGTAACCGTGGGGTGCATAAATGAAGCCCTGCACCAACAGAGGAATCAAGAGAGAGACAAACAGATGCAGACAGGTACAGAGCAGAGACACACAGAGAGAGGCAGATAGAAAGAAACAGAACAAACACACATGACAGAAAGAAAGCAGGAAGGTATGCACACAGACATACTTATGCACAGAAGCACAAAGATAAGAGAAAGGTAAGAAAAAATACAATACCTCATTATGTTCTCTCTGATTCACTCACGGAGCTTTATTTCTCTATTTCAGGGAGTACATCTGAGGGGGAAACATGCCCCTTATATCTTAACTGCACCTCTGCCCAGTCAGAACCAGCTGTCAAAGATGCCTGTGAGCCAGCTACCTGAGCGGACTGCACAGCACCCAGGAGGAGAGGAATGGCTCTGACACCTCCCGGATACGAACCTGCGGCTGCACCCCAAGCCTGAGACCCTCTGTAGGTGACACCATGTAAAGATGGCTCACTGTAAACCGGGCATCTCAACGCAACTGCCCACTGGAGTCTCCTCAGACCTGACCCACCTTGGACCAGTTAAATCAGAATCTCTAGGGCCGAGGCATTGCTGCTTTTTGGAAGCTCCTCTGGAGAACCAGGAAGCAAACAGGTTTGGGTTCTACTGCTTAAGGCCATTCGCCTGGGTTGCAGAGCTCAAACCTGAGAGCAATGCAAGTAGCCAGGTTCGATGATGTTTGTCACCTGGGCACACGACAATTATCACTGACATGCCACGAGGTCTACTTTCTGTGCCACTTTCAAAGCTCCAAAGAGCATGGACTAATCCCAATAGCACACTGTCACTCTCTGGTGCCAGGCTAAGTGCTCTACAGATGTTGCCTCATTTACTTCTCACAACACCCTGTGTCATGTAGGTATTACCTCCGTTTTTCAGGTAACGAAACTGAGGTCAGAGCGATTAAGTGGTTTGCTAAGGTCAAATAGCTAGTAAGTGGCAGAGGCAGGGTTCGTAACCAGATCTTCCACTCTGCTGCACAGAAAACAGTGATGGGAGGCTTGGGTTTTATTCCTTTCATGTTTCATGCTGTCTTCCACACAGATCATTCTGAAAACGAAAACCAGCATTGCCTTCTGTGCAGAGCACAGGGCCACACACAGCAAGGCACGCAGCGCTTCCATCTGGGTGATCTTATTCTGGCCACGCCAACTGCACAATACGCTGTCACTTTTCCCTTGCCTGGGAAAAGACACAATTAGAGCAACAGCCCACCACAAATGAGGGGGTGAAAGAGCTTTAAGTGTCTTCATTGACTTTAATTAAGCTCACCAGAGAAGTAGATCACAAGGGATTCTGCAGAACTTTCTTCAGTTTTATTTATCTTATTCTTAATTCTGATTTAACAAAAAAATATTTTCCTCAAACCTATTCCACCAGTTTAGGGCTTTCTTTATCTATTAAGAAACAGTGCCATCTACTGATACATTTACACACTGTTCATATAAACCATGAAAAAAATAATCATTGTTGTTTACACCTTAATTATGAACGCTTTCCAAGATGTGGCCCTCCTTTCCAAATGCCTGTTCTGCACTTATAACCACATATATTATTTTCTTTTATAGTGAAAATGACAAATGAGTTTGGAATTACACTAGGACTTTCAACCATAGGTCTTGAAAAATGGTGCCTCAAATCAAGATTTAATGAGGTAGGGAGCCAGGAGGCCCAGCACAGCAGTGACCACACCTGTTCACCTGAGCCTGCCTGGGAGCTGCATAGCCAACCCAGGAGGGCATGAACCCTACATTCCAAAATACCTAGGAATCAGTCTAAAAATAAGTGTGTTTGACTGCTACACAGAAAATTAGAAACATTATTAAGAGAAGTCAAAGTATATCTAAATAAATGGAAAGCTATACTATGGATTGGGACACATATTCACAACAGGACTGAAATCTCCCCCAGAAGGAATAAAAATTGGTTCTGGAGGGATGAAAAATCTTACTGTCCTTATCTGTGTGTAAGGCACAGATATACAGTATATCTGTGGCATTAACATTTCATAGAGGTAGGGGAGTAATTAGGGGGAAGAAGTCTAAAAAAGACTCTTTGGAGGAATATTAGGGAAAAAAAGCTTGAGGAACCTGAATTAGGAGATTCAATATTGTAAATATATCAATTCTTCCAAACCAATTCATAGATTTAATTTACTTCTAATGAAAACTCCGAGAGAGACAGAGTAAATTGACAAGCTGGTCATAAATGTATATTGAAGGGTAAGGAAGGATGGACAGTTCACGGTATATCAAGACTCAAGGTAGTGCTACAGTAACAAGACAGTGGTACTGGCCTAGGCCAGGCAAAGAGACCACTGGAGAGCCCAGAAACAAATACGTGTACTTTTTGACACTTGGTTTACAGAATAGTGGAGAGCGGACTACCTTGTCAACAAATGGTACTTGGATTTCCATAGGAAAGAAATGAATACTGACCCTTCATAACTTCTGGTGGATCATAGGTATAAAGACCCCAGAGCAGCAGTGTCAGCACCACCCGGGAACTTGATAGAAAGGCAAACTCTCCAGCCTCACCCCAGATGTGCTCAGCCAGAAAGTGTGGCAGTGCGTCTCAGCCAGCTGGGTTCAGTCAAGCCTTTCAGGTGACTCTGATGCACAGGAAAGTGTGAGAGTCACTGTTGTAGAGGCTAAATTAAGGGACTATTTGCATGATCAAGGTAAGAAAAGGATTCCTAAACAAAACATAACTATAAAGAAAAAGATGGGTAAATAAAAATGCAGACCTTCTGTTCATCAAACGAGACCACAAAGAAAGTTAAAAGGCAAACTATGTAGTGGAAGAAGAAACTTGCAACACAAAACTGACAAAGTCTTACATCCAGAACATATAAGAACTACCTATCAGTGAGAAAAAGGCAGACAACCCAAAAGAAAAATGGGCAAGAGACCTGAATAGACACTCCTTAGAAGATAACATCCAAATGGCCAGGTACCCAGTAAATTTAGAAATTAGAGAAATAAAGGTTAAAATTACGGTGTAATATGATTACAGACCCATCAGAATAGCTGAAATTAAAGACCGGCAACATCCAAGTGTTGGCTGGTGAGACTATAGAACAGGAGTTGGCAAACTCTCCTTATGGAGTGCCAGATGCTAAAATTTTTAGGCTGTGCCGTCAAGAGATAAAACCAAGGATATATACACATGCATGTATGTGTATGTGGTGCTTACATACATACGTGTTGTATTTTACAATTTTAGTTTCATATATATATATGTGTGTGTGTGTATATATATATATAGTTAAAATTGTAAAATACATATATTCATATATATATATATATTTCATATTTAGCTCTGCCTCATTCTTGGCACTAGATACTCAATGCACAAAATACCAAATGAATCAATTACCTTTAAGAAAATAAGTACCTTTCTCTTTAATTAACTATATTCATTACATAAATAAAATAAATTGTACTTCCTCTAGAGCTGATATCAGTCTCAGTTTCCACATCTGCAAGAGAATGGCTCATCAGCTTTCACTCCAAATAATTCAATGATTTTTTTTTTTTTTTGGCTGCGTTGGGTCTTCGTTGCTGCGTGTGGGCTTTCTCTAGTTGCGGCGAACAGGAGCTACTCTTCATTGTAGTGCATGGGCTTCTCATTGCAGTGGCTTCTCTTGTTGTGGAACATGGGCTGTAGGCGTGCAGACTCAGTAGTTGTGGCACACGAGTTTAGTTGCTCAGTGGCATGTGGGATCTTCCCAGACCAGGGCTCGAACCCGTGTCCCCTACATTGGTAGGCGGGTTCTTAACCACTGTACCACCAGGGAAGCCCCATGATGATGTATTTCTTAAAGACATTTTAAAAATTCCAGGATGATACCTGAAGGCACTTCTGACAAGTGCCTTGCCAAATGTTGTCACCTCTCTATTTGAGCTGTTCTTAGAAGACTGAACCCAGGTATCCATAGACACAACAAAATTCAATAAAGGAGCCACATTCAGTCCTGCCTTATTTATTCAGTGATGTGAGGGAAGGCAACTTTTATGATACATTGAGTTTCTCTCTTTTGCATTTAGTAATTCATCCATTCAACAAATATTTACTTAGAGCTTACCATGCCAAAACTTTTATTTTCACCATTTTGATGCAAATATTTCTGAAATATTTTATATCTTTCTCTGCCTTTTACACAAAGAAGGCTGAGCATAATTTAATCTTTTCTTAATGATTCAGCCTCATCATGGAACCAAACTATACTCTAAACTGTTGACTTTCAAGTACTATACATTTTAAACGAGAAGCCGCATTATACAATTCTAACATGTGAAATAGATAAAAAGAAGAGTTGAAATGAGAAATAGGGGTGTGGCAGAATCCCACCCACTTGGTATTTCTGGGACAACACAGAAAACTAAGACTCCAGGAATCATCATTAGAAACTTCAGGTGCCACATGGTAACACTCTCAAAGGCTGCTGAAAGATAGAAGGCTATTCCTATGCTCAATAATCCTAAATTACGATCCAAAATTTCTGTCGTTTTCTTAAGTTTGAATGTGTTTTATAGTGTCCTTCTCAATGTCAGCAATCGCTTCTTGCTGCCTATCAGCATGGCTCTCTGTATCTGCTCTCCTCCGCCCACCAATGTTTGTGGTTTCTGCAGATGAGAAATCAAAGTCACCAATCTTCATAGGATTGTGGGTAGATAGATCAAGAGTCCAGAGACTAGTAGGACTTGAGAGGCTCTTTCTTGAATAAAAGACATGGGCTTTACATTTTGGACCTTGAGTGATCTATTTTGACAGTCACACATCTGTTTTTCTAATTTCCAGATTGTCAAATATATACTTGAAGATAAGTAGCCTTTAATGAAATCATAACATTCTCTAACACCATATACAAAAATAAACTCAAAATGGATTAAAAATTGAAATGTAAGACTGGAAACCATAAAACCCCTAGAAGAAAACATAGGCAAAACACTCTTTGACATAAACTGTAGCAATATTTTTTAAGATCTGTCTCCTAAAGCAAAGGAAATAAAAGCAAAACTGAACAAATGGGACCTAATTAAACTTAAAAGCTTTTTCACAGCAAAAGGAAACCATCGAGAAAGCAAAGAGACAACTTAATGAATAGGAGAAAATATTCACAAATGATATGACCAATAAGGGGTTAATATCCAAAATATATAAACAGCTCATATAACTCAACATCCAAAAAACAAACAACCCAATTAAAAAAATGGGCAGAAGACCTGAATACACATTTTTCCAAGGAAGACATACAGATGGCCAACAGGTACATGAAATCATCAGAAAAACGTAAATTAGAACCAAGATGAGTTATCATCTCACACCTGTCAGAATGGCTATCATCAAAAAGACCAAGTTTTTGGAGAGGATGTGGAGAAAAAGGAACTTCCATACACTGTTGGTGGGAATGTAAATTGGTGCAGCCACTATGGAAAACAGAATGGAGGTTCCTCAAAAAATTAAAATTAGAATTACCATATGACCCAGCAATTCCACTCCTGGGTATTTATCTGAAAAAAACAAAAAAAAGAAGCACTAATTCAAAAAGATACATGCAACCTAATGTTCATATCAGCATTATTTATAATTGCCAAGATATGGAAGCAACCTAAGTGTCCATCAACAGACAAATATATATATACATATACATTGGGTTGACCAAAACGTTCATTCAGGTTTTTCCGTAATGGAAAACCTGAATGAACGTTTTGGTCAACCCAATATATACCACATCTTCTTCATATATATATTCTGTGTGTGTGTGCATATATATATATATATATATATATATATATATATATATATATATAATACAATGGAATATTACTTAGCCATAAAAAAGAATAAAATTTTACCATTTGCAACAACATGGATAGACTTGGAGGGTATTATGCTAAATGAAATAAGTGAGACACAGAAAGACAAATACTGTATGACAGGGGTCCCCAACCCCCAGGCTGCAGACCGGTAGTGGTCCGCAGCCTGGTAGGAACCGGGCCACACAGCAGGAGGTGAGCAGTGGGCAAATGAGCAAAGTTTCATCTGCCGCTCCCTGTCGCTCCCCATCACTCGCATTAGCACCTGAACCATCCCACCACCCCCGTCCATGGAAAAATTGTCTTCCATGAAACCGGTCCCTGGTGCCAAAAAGGTTGGGGACCACTGCTGTATTATATCACTTATGGGACTTCCCTGGTGGTCCAGTGGTAAAGAATCTGCCTTCCAATGCAGGGGACGCGGGTTCAATCCCTGGTTGGGGAACTAAGATCCCACATGCTGTGGGGCAACTAAGCCTATGCTCCACAACTACTGAGCTCATACTCCTCAACTAGAGAGCCTGTGTGCCACAAACTACAGAGCCCATGAACTCTGGGCCCCATGCACCACAACTACAGAGCCCACACACCCTGGAGCCCTCACACCACAACTAGAGAGAAGCCCGAGCGCCACAACGAAGAACCCGTGCCTCAACGAAAGATCCCATATGCCTCAATGAAGACCCCGCATGCCACAACTAAGAGCCAATGCAGCCAAAAAGAAAAGAAAAGAAAAGAAAGAAAAGAAAGAAATAAAATAAATAAATATTTTTAAAAATAGATATTACTTATATGTGGAATCTAAAAAGTAAAACAAACTAGTGAATATAACAAAAAAGAAACAGACTCACAGATATAGAGAACAAACTAGTGGTTGCCAGTGGGGAGAGAGAAGAGGAGAGGGGTAATATGCGGCAGGGGATTATGAGGTACAAACTCCTAGGTATAAAATAAATAAGCTACAAGGATATGTTGTACAAAACAGGGAATATAGCCAATATTTTATAAGAACTATAAATGAAATATAATCTTTAAAAATTGTTGTAAACCTGAAACTTATATAATATTGTACTTCAACCATGCCTCAATAAAAAAAGATGTGACCTTTAGTTAAGTAAGGAAATTCTCTACCATCAATTCAATGAGACTGAATTAGCATTGTAGATAGTGATTCCATTTTCTCAATTGAGGAATGTTTCTAGAATCTCTAAGAACCATATCTACTAGTAACTTTCAAATGCAAATATTTGGATTGACTCCTGTACATTTAAATTTACTTATATAAAATACTTATCTATAAGAACTGGGGAAGAAATTATTCTCCGCACCACACACGTACATAAACAAAATCTGTGCCCTTCATTTAACCCAACAGTCTTGGAGTTCACTGAATGAAAGAAGTTGTTGCCAGAAATAAACTGTTAAATTCATTCTAAGATGATATGCTCACCCCTGGCATTTTGGAGCCCTACTAACAGCAGCTGTCTTAGCAAATTGACATAATTTCTTGGTATTATGAGAGCACTGGGTAAAAGAATGCATCAAATGGATTTATAAGGTGAAAATCTAAAACATACAAGTAGACAAAGAGCAAGCACATCATAAAGGCACACAGACTCAGTTATATCCAATGACCAGTTACAGAAACAAATTCAGTTCAATAACTTAACCCTGAATATATGTTTCTCTACAGGCCTTAAGCATCCTGCAAAGTCACATACAACTTTATTTCATATCACCAAAACATTTTGTCTATATGGAAACTGTGGAGTTTGTGGAAACAACAGTTTTAATAGAACTGAATGTAGTATCTGATTTCACATATGTATAAAATCTAAAATGTGAATAATGTCTTAAAGGACATCTCTACTCACCAGATTTGTGATGCTTGAATCTCTCCTTCTGATTCTTGGCAAGTGGTTATCTGTTTATCGTTGGATACAGGGCCAGAGAACTTTCTGGATTAGTTCTATATTTATTCAAGCTTTACTAGAATATATTCGTGTATTATTAAATATTTGTATTTGGTACAACTTTAATTTTGAGTTCGATGTGGGTTTCATTAAAACTATAAAATTCTTTCTAATACTTGAGAATACTCATACTTCAGATACATAATGCTAAACTTGCAAACGTCAATTCAAAACATAAGCAGAATAAACAGATAATCTTTCATTTCTTCACAATAATAAAGTCTTACTTCTTGTATCTCATTTTAAGTGGTATGAATCCCTGCTCCCAAAAAGAGATCATTTAAATAAAAATAGCAATATTTTGAAATGATGCAAAATCTACTGATAACTATCTGAATGTGAGAAATATTTCTCTAAAAATTTAAATGGATTGCCCAGATTAATAAAATTATTTTAAGGCTACAAATCATATCCCTTTTGAGCAATCAACAGTTATCTTTCAGGTAACATAATTAAGTACTCATTTGAAAATAATGCAAGGTTCTTGAAATAGATCTAAAGGAAAATTCAGGGTAGATCTGATGCAAAGGATGGGGTGTTACGAAAACTCACCATACACTCAGAACAGACTTTGCAAATCCCCAGTTATTTTAGCTCAGTAAAAAGATAGAGAAAAAAGTTAACTGTTTTCTTTTTTTGCTTTTAATTTAAAAAGAAATGAACCTTTTTTTCTTACCACAGCGAATATCAAATTTACACAAAACCTTGGCTCATCAAATAGAAGCCAAGGCATAAAAGATTATTCAACATTACAGTAAAAAATTGATAAAACCCAGAGTATGTCAAAGCTATTTCAGCAGCTGCTGGTACATTCTGGGCGAAAATATCCATGGGAGAAAGCCAAACTTTAAATAGGGTCCAAGGCACCCCTCCAATTTGCACCAGGGATATTTTATCAGCTCTGCTCATTGAAAGAGACTACAGTCCCAGAAATCAGATAGAAACGCTGTCAGGGCCCCCTGGTGGTGATTTGTAGACCTCTGGCATCAGATACAAACGACCATGAATCAAATAAACCAAAGCAGCCAGGGCCCAAGACCAGGTTCTACAAACTGGTGTCTCCTCTACATGATGCTCAGCATTTTTGTGTGTATAGTTTGTCTATCTCAGCCAGAGTTGATTCAATCTCTCTACATGTAGTCTACCACAAGAAAAATGTTTTTTCATTCCTCTCAATTTGCTACAACTTAAAAAAAAAGCACATTTTTAGTACCTTGACACAAATAACCCTCCCTGTCTCCCTCTTTAGATAATTTTAACAAAAAGCATATTGTACAACACTGTGCTTAAGGGTACAAACTCATAAATCTGCATGGAATCTACCTGTTCTCAGCACTGGCAAATGAATTACTGTCTGCTTAACTCTTTTAAGTGTCAATAGGTTAAGAGTGGTGGATTTAACAGGTTATAAAGGAGTATATAACTGGTTTTCACCAGGAACTACAACCTAAAGAAAGAAGCTAATCAATGGCCTATTAAGTCTGGAATGCTCTACCTGGCCAGGTGAGGTTGATCCCATAAGCCAGTCCTCTAAATCTACCAGAGAGATAGATGGCCCTATTGGTAGCACCAGAATTCACCAAAGAACCTGCACAAGGTGTTCAGCACTTGGCCAAATATTATAATCAACTGAGGAGTCTTTTATAATGAGGAAGCCAGCCTACTCTCAGAGATTCTGATTTAATTGGTTTGGAGTGAGGTCTGGATGGGAGTACTTTATAAAAGCTCCCCAGGTCACTCTTAAGGACAGTCAGAACTGAGAACCCCTGCACTATTCCTAGGGGCTCTAAGCTAGGCAGTCAGTCAGGCTGCATCCATGTCTGTCTGTGGCTGAGTCCAGACTACAAAGGGTCACTTCTCTCATTCAAGTTGCTGACAAAATAAAGCATAATCTTACCGCAATTTACATTGAAGTTACATTGTTGGAAAAGTCTACATATGTTAAAATCATGCAAAAATACTTTGTATTTCTATGTGAAATGGAGTTCAGTACCAAGCTCAGATAATTAAACACATAAGTATATATGAAAGTCATGTGTGAAATGAGACAATACCTTGTATAGAAGACTGTCCTGTGAGCTGTAGGCAAACACTCTGTTCCTCTCCCACTAAACGCCTCCAACTATTTTGGGGTACAAACAAAAATGCTCCCACAGATTTCCAAAGAGCCTCCTAGGTGGCAGCATTGCCCCCACAAGAGGCAGGTAACACAGCCTTTGGCTTTAGTGCTTACACACGCCGTGTGCACTCATAGAACCCTGTTTTTCCTTTGTAATGATACAGCCACATGTAAATATTTGCTTAATGTCTAACACCTTCATACTAAGGGCACCAAAAGAACAGCGACTGTGTCTGCATTTTGCTCACCATTGTATTCCTAGCGCTTTGCATGGTGCCAGTACACAGTGGGCACTCAATTTTGCTGAATGAATGATTGAACATGATTCCTCTGGTGCTGAGTGCTGACAGAGCAGACAGCTCCATGCATGGCTGTGTACTAGAGTCAGAAAAGGCACTAATAGGGGTCCAGAACAGCCAATAGGACTATTGCCTTGATTATTAGAGTTCATGTGTATGTTTCCTGTTGTCTTAGATCAGGTTGCCATAACAAAATTCCATAGACTAGGTGGCTTATAAACAATAAAAATTTATTTTTTACAGTTCTAGGGGCTGAAAGTCTAAGTCAGGTTGCCAGCATTGTGAGGACCCTCTTCTTTTTGCAGATAGAGGATGTCTCATTGTAACCTCACATGGCAGAGAGCAAAAAGGAAAGAAAGCTCTCCAGTGACTCTTATGAGGGCACTAATCCCATTCACGAGGGCTCCACCCTCATGACCTCATCTATTCCCAACGGCCTCCCAAAGGCCCCACCTCCTAAAACCATCACATTGAGGTGGTAGAGCTTCAACATAAGAATTGGGGGGTGACACAAACATTCAGTCCAGAACATCTGTTAAATTTCATACATTTTTCCTTAAGAATTATGAAATTAAGCTTGTACTCTCGTTTACAGCAATGCCAAAGTAAGAGCCAAACCACAAAGTTTGTCATAAGTCCTCAAATATGGTTGAAAGTACTAGAATACAAGTTTGTCATAAAAGCTGATCCAGAAGAGGCAACAAGAGAGAGCTACCAGTTCAATTTACTGCCTTCAGGTTATTCACAAGTAATATGAGCGGCCATGGTAATTAGGCCCCTGGAAATTATTCAGATATTCAAATGATCACTATTGCTATAGTTCATATGTGATGAGAAGGACCAGAACGAGTGACTAGATTGATTACTCCAAGTACAAAACCCATTGATAACTAGCCAGAACTAGTCATGGTGGGCTAAGAGAGAGGGCTTGTTCGGGCAGAAGTCACAGATAGGAAAAAAGATAAATATTTTTGATATCAGATCTTAAGAACTTCCTCATTATAAGTGATGTGCAATCGAGTCTCTCCTCTCAACATATTTCTTATGATTTAGAAGGAGATATCATCAAGCCATATAAATCTGTCCCAGTTTATTGAAAATTTTGGCATTAGGTAACAGGTCTGAAGAGCAAACAGACAGGTCCTTAATCAAAGAGTAGGAGCCACATGAACTTTTAAAAGGATATATTTATCCCATTCTGACCCTTATAAAAATAGGATGAGTTAGTACGCTGTTTCAGTCACAAAAATCCAAATTCTCAAGACCTCAAATACAAGTGCAGAACTTGAGCAATTATGGCTGTATTTTCTCAGACATTGGTTTAGGAGCAGACTGTGGACTAAAAACTTTAAACTCACAACCATAATGACTGAAGGGTAAACTGCACGTTTCTGGGTTACTTCGTGGTCATAAGTTATTTTATGAACTGAAAGCAGTGAGTTAAGTCTACAGATTTAGCCCATATTTCTCTTTGTGTGTGTATGTGCATGAATCAATCGCTCATTGTGACTTCTTAAACATATATATATTGGGCTTCCCTGGTGGCGCAGTGGTTGAGAATCCACCTGCCGATGCAGGGGACATGGGTTCGTGCCCCGGTCCGGGAGGATCCCACATGCCGCGGAGCGGCTGGGCCCGTGAGCCATGGCCGCTGAGCCTGCGCATTCGGAGCCTGTGCTCCGCAACGGGAGAGGCCACAACAGTGAGAGGCCCACGTACCGCAAAAAAAAAAAAAAAAAAAAAAAAACCATATATATTTTTTAGCTGAATAGGTATAAAGAACTGCAGTACACTCTACTGGAAAAAAAAAAAAGAGATTGTATTTCTTGTATTGAGAACCTTCATGTTTAAAGAAAAAAGAATAGTTTATTATAGAAAAGCCCCATACCCTAGCGAAAATTATGACTTCAGGATGATGAACCTGTCAATCTATAAGTTATGAGTTAGAAGCAGCATCTGAAGTTGTTATTAATCTGCTCATTATTCAATGACCCTATTATAGCCTTGACAGCAAGTAAAAAGATCTGCAGTGCTAACCTTGCTTCGAGTAGAAACACATGGGAGTAGGTTCTCAACAACAAAATTCTTTGAAGCTTTCTAAGTAAATGGGAGGCCTGTGGAGAGGTGATCTAATAAAACAGGTCCTTGGTGCTTTATGGTTTAAATCCTGTACCTCTAGGAGGCTTCATTCTTTCCCTGCTCAAGGTGTCTGAGCTGTACTGTGAAGAGGGCGTGCCAAGCATTAAAGCGGGACTGAGAGCATGTTCATTCATTCAAGCATTTCCTACTGAGTACTGACCATGGGCCAAACACCACACTGCGTGCTGGAACACAAATAGAGCATGTGCCCTTGGCATCAAGAGCTCAGAAGCATATTTTTGATGAGCTCTCAGGCTACTTCCAGCCTGCATAAGGCTTCCTTTACAGACACAAAATAACAAGCCAAAGGAACACCTTATTGACATCACACAGCATTTATTGATAGGACCGTTCCAAGCGCTTCACCTGTATTTACTCATTTCATTCTCTCAACAACACTACAAGGTAGCTACTAACCTCATCTTCATTTTACAGATAAGGAAACAAAACACAGAAATTTAAGTAGCTTGCCCCAAGTTTACACAGCCTGACTCTAAGAATTTGTAAGTATTGAGAACGCCAGTTGATTTTCCTTCTCACATAGACATAAGGCAAACCAAGTGAAAAGGTGGAGGAGAATAAAGAGGTATTCTTATTGCATAGTCACATTGAATTTCCCCAAACAAAGGGGCAAAACAATGTCAATACAGCCACCTAGATCGGCACTGAGCTAAAACAATAGGCTCATAGCTCAGGCCTTCCTTTGTCTATACCTGTCCTGTTGCCTCAGGAAGTCTCACGCTTGTGAATTCATAGGCAGCTACTTACAAAAATAAGCCCATGGTAATGCAACACTAAGTATAAGACTTGTTCATATTAAGTTGAGCAGAGAAGATTTAAAGAAAGAGGGGTGGGGGCAGGGGTGTAGGGCAAGGCAAGGGAAAATAACTAACCATGTATCCTTTTCTAGCACCTTTAGCTCCATTGCAATGCCTTATCTAAGAAAATTGATGGAAGATAAACCAACGCAGGAACTAAAGGGTCCACAAAATGTAGATGAGAATGATGCTGTAGATGTTCTGGAGAGGTTTACTGCATGGGACAATGAATGGGGCACGCGCATGACGGGAAGATACTCAGAGGCTGCCACCTAGGGGTCAACTGGAAGATGTGGGTGCATCACAGAAGGACAACCAATGCCTACGGGAACTCCTTAGGGAGTTCCTTGTCCATGGAAACTGCTGGGGCAGTTTGCCTCCCCCTGTGCCGGCGTTGTGGTAAGGAGCTAGATAAGGGATGGTGACTAGAAAAATAGGTAGAGTAACCTCCCTATTGCCAATATGTGACTGTTTGGCTAAGAAGAAAGCACTTCCAAGTAACAACAACAGCAACAAAAGGAGAACCAACTCACCATGGAAAATCCAGAAAGTAAATGACTCTACATTTTTTTCCTCTCCCTTCTCCTCACTGTAATACCCAAGGAACAAGCACAAGAAAGAGGAGGAAAGAAGAATGTAGCAGACAAAGGCCTCATTCCCCCTCTTCAAATCTCTGGAGAGGAACACCTAGACTGCTCTAGAGGGAGGTGAGAGATTTGAATTGAATAAGAGGTTGACATATTCAATAGCTAGATTTTTAAATAACTAAAGATGAAAAGTCATAGAATCAAACTGAAATATTTTTAAGGGACCTCACAACACAGCAGATACAGGGATCTGACAGGACAGGGTAAGAGCTTAAAAAGTCAAACTGCAATCTTTGCACCCCAATGAGCCTGGTATCCTCAATCAAACCAGTTACAGGCTGAGAAAATTATTCAATTAATATGAAAATTATCTCAAGATGTATCTTAAACTATACCAGTCCAAAACATGAGACATTTTGGTAAAATCATAGGCTGAATAAATCAAGTTTGAGGCTCACTCAGTGGCTAATTATAAATGTCCTAATACCATTAATGAATACTTGATATAAAACATGCAATTTATTAATACCATTAATAAATATCTGATACAAAATATATCCAGTGTGTACTGGACAGAGATAAGCAATTAATACCTACGTGACAGATGCGATTAACAATAAATATCATAATTCAAAGGAAGAAAATGATTTCTATTTGGATTTGTGCCTGAATCCTGAGCCAGACTGGCCACTGAGCCATCAACAGTATTTTGGTATTTCCCAGTTCATATTTTGCATAGATAGTGATTAAGAGATAACTTAAAGGACAAATAGATTGCTTTATTAAATTATCTAAAGAAAACGTACCTTCTTGTTTCTTTTTGCCTTAAAAAAAATATTTTAACCTGAATTACAGGCTAAGGTCAGGCTGAGGCCTCACAGGACAGGATGTGGGGATCCCACCAACATTGGGCTTAATTCTTCCTTTGTGATACCAAGAGCACTGGGTCCCTTTGTTTCAGTAGAATTGTTTTCCTTGTCTAAAACCAGGTATGTGATCCCTGTTTCACTGCCTCCTTCCAGTGTGTGTGGGTTACATAAGAATATATAATCAAATTTTTCTGCAATAAGCAAGCCTGATGTTTGTGTCAAAGGGGACACAGCTGCATCTTCTCCTAAGAGGAAGGCCTTCACAGTTCCCCTCTGAGCCTCTACTCGGAGAAGCTGGTACCCCAACATTCCTTCCAGCCCTGGCATTCCATGAATCCTTCCGGACACAATACCTCTGCTTTGTCCAACCCAGACTGGGCCCCCAGGATCCCCATTTGGAAAACAAGTCAGACATTCTGGCAAATAGGATGAGTGAGTCTCTGCACATCTTTACATAAACCCAAGCAAGGAAACCTTTGGAAGTTTGCAGCAGACTGTTCTCTGTCATAGGCTGGAGAATCAAGCCAGCTATTCATACATTTCATATTTTCAGTATAATATTCAATTAAGGTATATGAAGATACACTCCTTTGGGCTTTCAATAACCGTATTTTTCCCTATACTCTAAAAATGGATAAGCAGCATCAGTTTTCCGTGTGGGACTTCAAGAAAATCTCATGTCAATAATCATAACTCTCTACCCAGCGCTAACGCATTCTCTTTCCTTTGATGGAAAAAGGTGACCCTGGCTTGGATATATTCTTCCCAATTAGTCACATGAATGTAGTTAGGATTTCAACCCATATTTCCAGTATAAAATGCAGAAATTCTTCCACCAGATGCTTTGATAGGTGCAGTTTAGTTAAACTTACTCAAAAATGATTACATGAATGTGTGAGAGATCCATTTCCCTTGTCCCTTATTTTCTCACTTTAGTAGAAATTCCAGTCCTCAGCTCCAAGGCTTCCCCACAGTTATTGGTTTTAACTGGCTTTCCCTGTTCTTTCTGAACTCTCTTTTAATTCTGCTCCATGTGCATGAATAATAATGACAGTTGTCATTTAATAAATGCTAAGCATCAACCTAAATGTGCCTAACATTTATAAACTCATTGAATTCTCACACAACTCCATGGGATAATTCTTGCTATATCCCTTCTACAGATAAAGAAACTGAGGCTAAAACCAAATAAATATTTGCCGAAAGTAACATAGCTAATAAATGGCTGAGCTGGAATTCAAGCTTATATCTGTTTTACTCCAAACCTGAGCCTTTAACGATTAAACTTAATTTTTCTCTTAAAATCAAAACATTTAGTTTGGAAACTATAAAATATTATATATGCTAAATATATGTAATATATACATAGACAGCATTATATATATAATTTATATGTTATATATTAGTTATTCATATTTATGTGTACTGTATTATATTGTTATTTTAATATATTTATATATTATATATCGTTACATACTTATATATACAGTAAGTCCCTTACATACAAATGAGTTCCATTCCAAGAGCACATGTGTAAGTCTAATTTGTTCTTAAGTCCCACAAAGTTCGCCTAGGTACCCAACTAACACAATCGGCTCTATAGTACTGTACTGTAATAGATTTATAACACTTTTCACACAAATAATACATAGAAAACAAACACAAAGAATAAAGAAAACATTGTTAATCTTACAGTACGGTACCTTGAAAAGTGCAGTAGTACAGTACAACAGCTGGCATCCAGGGGCTGGCATCACGTGAACAGGCAAGAAGAGTTGCTGACAGGAGGAGGGAGAGGAGGTGGGAGATGGTAGAGCTGAACGATCGTCAGCAATAGGAGACGGAGGACAAGCTGCAATGTCACTCATGCCTGACGCTGTTGACATAGGATCTGGTTCCTTGCTGGATTCACTTCTATCTACGCTCTTGAAAAAACAATCCAGTGATGTCTGGGTGGTAGCTTTTTTTTCTCGTCACAGATGACACGGTAGCACTGGGTTGCATTCTGAACAGCTGCTGCAACCTTCAGGTACCATTCTATGTTTGGGTCCTGTGCCTCAAAAACTAACAGGGCCTCCTCAAATAAAGAAAAACCCCTGCCATTTCCTGCGTCGTTACTCTCTTTGGTTCTTCAGTTACTTCTTCTTCCTCTTGTCCCTCTTCGTCCTTTCTCTGGGCCTCCAATTCCATCAGTAAGCTCCTCATGTTGCACAGCAAGGAGTTCAATGAAGTCGTCCTCTTGCAGATCTAGCTCCGGCTTCTGGCTAAGGGTCACTAAAGCTGCTGTAGACCTCTTTGGACTCCTCATCCACCTTCTCAAATCCACAAAAATCATGAATAAACTGCAGGCAAAGGTTCTTCCAAACCCTATTCATGTTGATGGCCATAACCTCACGCCAAGCAAAGTCAATGTTTTTTATGACCTTCTGGATGAGCAACAATACTCCTTCCAAAATTGTTGCAAGGTTGTTCCTGTTTTGTCACTTGCCTTTACTGCCTGACAAAAAGTATGACAAATAATATTTCTTGAAAGTCGCTATAACCCCTTGGTCCATAAGTTGGATGAGCAACATAGTATTCGATAGCAGATGCACTACTTTGACGTTGGGATGCAAGTCATCCATGAACGGGAGGTGGCCCTGAATATTGTTGAACAGCAAAAGACTGTTGAATGGGATGTCCTTCTCCAAGCAATATTTCTCTACCTCCAGGATAAAGTGGTGGAAAAACCGGTCCTGGAAAATGGTCTTTGTAAACCAGGCTTTGGGATTACTCTTCCACACAACAGGAAGAGAGCCCTTGGCTATGTTTTTAAGGGCTCTTGGGTTCTCTGAATGATAAACCAAGAGAGGCTTCAGCTTCATATCGCCGAAGCATTGCCACCAAACAACAGAGTTGGCCTATCATCAACTTTTCCTTACGGATGTAACTTTGGTCTGACATCCTCTTCCAGTACAGTCCTGTTTCATCCACATTAAAACCTGCTCAGGTAAGTACATGCCTTCATCAGTAATTTCTCCAAGTGTTTCAGGAAATTCCCGGGCAGCTACCGTACCTACACTCACTCACTCCCACTTACTTTTACCTTGTGAAGGTTGGCTCTAGCCTTGAACTAATGAAACCAGCCATGGTTGGCATTAAAAGATGCACCTTCTGATTCTTTGCCATGTTTCTTTTTCAAGTCTTCATAAAGGCTTTTGGCTTTTTAGCTGAATCAGCATTAAGCTGAGCGGGACTCGATGCTGATGTTGATCCTGCATCCGCACACTGAGAAGTTTCTTCACCTCCTCCCTCACTTTTCCACGCTTCTTCGATATTATTGTTGACATCATCGGCACAGCAGACTTCACATGTTCCACGATCCTGTCCTTGTTCTTTAGAACCGTGCCGATGGTTGAACAATTCATGTTATAAGAACGAGCGATGTCTACCATCTTTTTGCCTCACTCCACTCTCTATTTTCACTTTTGTTTCCATCCTTATTGCTTGGCGCTTCTTAGCAGTATCAGCTACATCACCGCTGCTTTTACGCTTGCTTCTGGACATCCTGGGCTTGAAATAAAGATACTGTACTACTGTACTCTATACAGTACTGTACAGTAAAGTACACAAAAGCACAACCACTTGTAGCAGATGCACGCACATGACAATGTACGCCAGATGTGTGAACTAACTTGCGTGACTGGACATGCGAATTCACGTCCGCATCTTTGGAAGTTCGCAACTTGGAGGTCAGTATGCAGGGGACTTACTGTATATGGCAGTAAGTATGCTCCAGACTGAATTTATTACTCCCATTATAGATCGCCAACCCTGCTCTACCCTCAATGAATACATCAACTCTATAGGTGACAGTTCTTCTTTTGATTAAATTAATCAGTAAATCACTCCAGTTTTATCCTCCAAATTTACCATTGATCCATACTTTTCTTTCCATTTTCCCTGTCATTAATTTGTCCAACACAATTTAATTCAATTCACTGAGTGCCTACTATGTGCTAGGCAGAGTTCTGGAACTGAAGGATAGTATCTCTGTCTTTAAGTAGCTCACAGGGTACTAGAAAGGAAGATATTCCAGAGAACACATTACCATCCAGAAGCATCAGTAAAAACACAATACACAGGCAGTCCCGAGGAGGGAGTGAGCAGCTCAGCCCACAGGGGTTTGGGGGAGCTCCCCAGAGGGGGGCTGCACTGAAGCAGAGTCTTGAAGGATGATGAGAAGGTAGCTGACTGGGGGGCCAAACTAAGTGGAGGCAGGGAAGGAGGGGAAGGTGTGCCAAGCAATGGAGACCACATGGGGGCATGAAACAAGCACCATGAAATCCCATCACTTTATTTCTGGACTAGCAAAACAGCCACCAGCCAGTCTAAATTCTCTCCCGTATCCAATTCCTCCTGAACATTGTTGACAAAAAAGTCCTCCAACAGCATAACTTTGGTCATCCCCATTGCCCTTCTCAAGAGGCTATACTGTCATACATTATGCCTAAACTTCAGGCTCTTACTTAAGGACATTATGACCTGTTTCCACCTTTCCTTATCTTCCCTATTACTTACCCAACTGCCCTCAAAAACTTCTAATGACTCTACTCCTTTGCCGACAGGAGGTTAAACCTCACCTTACACCTCTGTTATGCCATTCCACAACCAAATTCTATCCATGCTTAGGACCCAGGCCCTGTGCCACATGTTCTTGTTCCTCCTTTACCTGCTCTGGCTGCCAAAATTACTGGGCAATTGGCATCACAGACTCAGAATTTTATACAGAAAAAACATTCGCCCCATTTAGTCCATCTTCCCCATCTTTCTGTTGACATTCAAGCAGCAATCCATCCCTACCTTCACTCACTCAAGAGATATTTGTGGGCCATCTATTATATGTACTTCTTCTCAAACTAAATGTTCCCACTAAGCTCATTTTCCCTTTCCCCTTCCTCTTCTCCACCACTGCCCTCCAAGCTTTCTTCTCTTCCTGTATTCTATACAGCACATCTCAAGCTGGAAACTTCAGAAGCATCCTCTACTCCTCCCTCTCTCTTAACTTCCTCATCCAACTGGTCACCCAGTTACATTAATTCTTTCTCAGAAAATATATTGAAACTCACTCTGTTCCAGCCCCATGATCTTCATAATGTCCCTACTGAACCATTGCAACACCACTTGATTGATCATCTCACCTCTATTCTCTCCACTGCTGTCAGAGAAGTCTTCTCAAAACAGGGTGTCAAACATTTATTGAGGGCCTACATAACTCCAGGCACTGTGCTGGCATGGGGAGTCTAAATGGGAAGGGAGACATCTTTGACTTCCTCCAAACGTGTGAGCATGTTGACAGAGGGAGCTTTGGCTAATTTAACTTTATATTGCCAGCATATAGCCAATTACCTGTCACATCATCATGGATTCATAGATACTAGTTTGAAAGAATCAGTGAATGAATGGAAAGTTCTAAATGTAGGTGGTGTCTAAAGATGAATGAAACAGAACTCCTGTCTTCAAGAAAGGAAAATTAACAGTGAAGTAAAGACCCAGACAATAATATAGGAAAGTAGTTTGATAAGTTGCATGAAATCAGTTGGTGAAGAGTCAGACTTCTCATAGTTTTCACTGTAGTAAAGCAGCTACGTAGAGGGTTGGGGGGTAGCGGTTGCTTCCCTAAACTCATTCTCTGAAAGTGGCCCATTTTCAAAATTTTTTAGGGAAATAAGTTGACCTGGTGCTTGTTAAAATTACTATGACAACACTACCCTGGGAAAGATAGGGTAAGTAAGCATGAGAGGAGGAGAGATCTTCGGTTGTAAAATAAAGAACCAGTAAAAATGACACGCTAGGAAATAAGATGTAGAACTGACCAGGTTCTGACTGGTAGCCACTACCTTCATTTGTTCACATGGATTATTTATAAAATGGCAAAAATCCTGGGACAGAAAACAGACATTAGTGGAAAGACTGGTGAAATCTGAATAAATCTGTAATTTAGTTAATAGTAATTTGTCAGTGTTAATGTCTTAATTTTGACAAATGTCTTACAGCTACATGAGCTGTTAACATAAGGGGAAGCTGAGTGGTAGGTACTATCATTGCAACATTTTTGTAAATCTAAAGTCATGCCAGGACTTCCCTGGTGGTGCACTGGTTAAGAATCTGCCTGCCAATGTAGGGGACATGGGTTCGAGCCCTGGTCTGGGAAGATCCCACATGCCGTGGAGCAACTAAGCCCATGCACCACAACTACTGAGCCTGCGCTCTAGAGCCTGCAAGCCACAACTGCTGATCCTGCATGCCACAACTACTGAAGCCCACGCACCTAGAACCCGCGAGCCACAACTACTGAAGCCCGTGCACCTAGAGTCCATGCTCCACAACAAGAGAAGCCACTGCAATGAGAAGCCTGTGCACCGCAACGAAGAGTAGCCCCCACGCAGCAACGAAGACCCAACGCAGCCATAAATAAATAAATAAATAAAATTTAAAAATAAATAAAGTCATGCCAAATAAAAAGTGTATTAAAGTAAATCCCAATTCTGAACTCTTATTTCCACAAGGTACTGGATGAGCAAAGGTCAGTCTATGATTCTGTCATCAGTGGTCAGTCTGGAGGACTCAGGAGGCAGGTAGTCAAAGGAAGGTGTCTTTTTGAAGTTCTCACTTTCCCAAACCAATTCCTATACATTTTCAAGCCTCCCTCCCCAAGCCTGGCCCAAGCCCTGGACTCTCCCCTGCATAGCTGCTCTTGTGGTCCTGTACTCTTATTTAATGAAATACTAAGGCTTGTCTTGCCAGCCTTTTCTCTGGCCTCAGATCTTTGCATGGCTGACTTTGGCGCCACAAAAATACCTCCCACCTTGAGTAGCATGCTGCCCTGGCCTCCTATCCATGTCTCTATTATATGACATCATCTTGTTTTAATGTCTCTCCAGCATTTAACTCCATGTAAAGTTACCTTGTTCGCTCACTTGTTTAACTGATTGATATCTGTCTCCCCTCTCTAGGCACTAAGCTCCCTGGAAACAAAGACCTTGCTTGTCTTGTTCACTGCTGATTCCCAGGGCCCGAAACAGTACCTGGAACAGAGTAGATTTTTTTAAATAACAAATGAATACACTTAGAGAAAGGTTATGCACTCTAGTCCCTAGAACCACTGCAATAATCATGACTTGGAGAATTGTGGCAATGCTCCCTAAAATTCTCTCTCATTTTCATATCTGTCAGTTCATTGAAGAAGACATTTCTCAAGCACCTGCCATCTGCTTAAGACAATACTGAGAACCAGAGTCAAGCCATATGAAGGGTGCAACACCCCACTTACTTACAGTAATGCAGCACTTTCCTACACACGAAAGGGTGGTTAATCTTGTAGAAAATAGCATTTGAAAGTCCCTAGGAAAACGTTTCAAGCATCTAAATGCAGTGATTAGAGAGTGAGTCAGTTATTTCTGACAAATTCTAAGGGATTTGTGAAATAGACTGATTTCTTTTCCCAGTGAAATGCGGCTTTTTTTTTTTTTTTTTGAATGAGAGGAAATTTTGTACGGACAAATCTGCTTTTTATTATACAAACACTTGTCTAAGCCTTAAGGATCTCAAACGTAATTGAAAGAATGGTATGGTTAAGGAATATGGTCCATACTAAATTTAAATATTTCTAGTAGGCAGGTAAAAGACATCATCTCCGCTCCCTGTTCTGCCTGCCTCTAGCCCAGTGCACATGCACAGTGGGTACTGAATGAAGGACTCCACTCCCAGACTAGAGTGTTGGTCCTGTCATGTGCTTCCCTTCTCACTGCACAGTTTACCATGATTGTTTTCCATGTAAGTTCTGTAAGCTCCACAAAGGCGAGCCACATCGATCTTACCCACAGTTCTATTCTCAAAACTTAGCACACACCAATCACATACTCATAGTACAGATATGCTCGGAAAATAATTGCTAAATGAGTTGATAATTGAGAAATGAATATATTCTGGGGAGAGGGACATCTGGGATGGGGAGCCAAGGCAAAAAGTTCTAAAGACTTTTGCAAACATATACTAAATAGATACTAAGATAGGCTCAAAATATTAAGATATTTTGTCTCAGTGAGAGACAAAAAGATTTTCAGAGGCACATGTTTTTAATTGCCACCTCTCCAAACCTCACAGATATTTTCTGATGTCCAATCCAGTGATAATCATTTGTTTACCAGACCTGGTCTTGGAAATTCACTCTGTTAAAACTCCTACCCCCAATTTTGAGAGTTGATGCAAGGTTATCATCTCTCATCCCTTTCCTAAAAGTCTAGAAAAAATGGCATCAATAGCCTTATATATGGCTACTGAAAGGTTGCCAATCCCTAAAATTAAGCACTTCCATGTACCTTAAGAAAATATGGAAGATATTAGTTGTTGCACCTAAGAGTGATGGATGTGAATTTCAAAGTCACAGACCCAATATTCAGGTGTGTAATCATGTGAATATATGTTTATGTGTATATAGAGAGAATTAGATATGTATGTATATTCTGTGCTCTTTCATGTTGATAGTCAGGTATGACCACAAGAGGAGACAGAGGAGAAGCTCAAGAAAACATAGTTTATTATACTCACAGGTACTAGAAAGAGGAGGCATGCCACACCATGCAGGACCACATGGGAAAGCACCAGCCTCCCATACAGGCAGAAGGGGCAGGACCAGAGGAGGAGCCTAGGCCACAGACTTTATTGGAGGTTCCTCAGGAAAAGCAAGGCAAGGCAAAACAAACAGTTTGCAGTTGACTGGTTTAAATAATTTAGGTGGGCTCTATACTATAGGAGTGGTCCATAGTTGCTTGGTACCTGGCCCTGGGATGATTAAGGCAGAGGAATATTGCCTCTTGGGGTACACGGGCCAGATGGAGGAGGTATGGCTCTGCATTACTTAGTTTGCATATTAAAGGCATGCTCCTGGCTGAGTCTTTTGCTATCTCTAAAAATTGGCTAGGAGCAATCTCTCTCCAGCCAGAAAGAGTTTTTTAAGATGTCTAAACTTCACAATATACAAAAAAATTTAAATATAAAAAATACAGTGTATATAGGCAAATATATAAACTGATATATATCAATTTAAATATATATTTAAACTGAGATATGTGTGTATGTATGTATGTATATCTGTGTGTCTGTGTGCCTGTGTGTGTGTGTCTGTCTGTGTGTGTGTCTGTGGGGGTGAGTGTCTGTGTGTGTGTCTGTGGGTGTGTGTGTCTGTGCGTGTGTGCCAGTTTAAATTTCTGACTCATCTGTTAACCCACCGAATTAGTAACAACTTAAGCACATCATGGTTTGTCTCAATTTATAGTCCAACTCAATGTGATTTCTCAGTCAGTTTATTTACATTCTGTTTAAACTCCCTCCCAAGTTTTCGCCCTCTCTCTTTTTCCCTATGATTATGTCTAATCCCTATGAGCTCATGCTCTGCCACTCCAAGTGAACAAATTATTCTAGCTTTCATTAACCCTTCCAATATCGTTCAGCTCAAATTGATTATTGCCAAGGGGAATTTGAACCCATTAGGACCAATTTTTAAAGAAAAATGTGAATTTCTACAAGAACTATCCCAAATTTTTAATGTTGGCAACATTTTTTTTTTAATGTACCCTCTTCCACACACACAAAAATGTCTACCGGCCAGCCAGATTGTAATTTCTGTCCTGACTTCTGAAGGGTCTGCGGGTATGAGCTTTGGGGATTATAAACCTTCGTTTTTCAAACTGCAGCCAATCCTTTAATAGAGTAGTAAAATCAATTTAAATGCATTCTAATTAGAATATTTAACGGACTCAGAATTTAGGATGGGATGAATGGTATCGAAGAAAACGTCAAAGTGAAACAAAAGTTAGGGTATTGCTTTGAGAAATGTTATATTTATGTGTGGATTACTGGGTAGCAAGTGACATGGAAAGTGTATTTCTCACTAAGGAGAGCGGTCAAACAAGTTTGAAAACACACATCTACGTAATTTAGGTACTACTCAACTTAAATCGTCCAGGATCCAAAGAGGGTAGGAACATAAGAATGGAGACTCCCTAAGGCCCTCTGCTCGGTCTTGATTTTTCCCACTTCCCCGGGAGAAGCTCAAACTACCACATGTCCCCAGTGCTCTGCTGGCTCGGGCACAATGCGAAGGAACACAGCGCAGGGCCAGTCCTACGTTCCCCTAGAGGGCGCTGCAGAGAATCCGTTCTCCAAGGGTAAGACGGCGCACGCGCCCGGAAGCATTTCCGCTCCGGACCCACTTCCGCTCCGCCGACCGCGAGCGCTCCTGTGACGTATTTCCGGCTGGCTGAACTGAGCTCGGGTGGCCGGAAAGGAGGTAACGTCACCGGGGAGAGCAGAGAAGCCGGGTGTAGCGCCGCCGAGAAGGCACTTCACCGGCAACATGTCTCATTTACCGATGAAACTTTTACGCAAGAAGATCGAGAAGCGGAACCTCAAATTGCGACAGCGAAACCTAAAGCTCCAGGGTGAGATGCGCTGAGCTTCGCGGCGGCCTGGGTTGCGGAGGGAGCCAGCACGTGGTCCGTGGCGCTCTGCGGCGGCCGCGGGGCCGAGCGGCGCTGGTGGGGAGGCCCTGCGGCCCCGATGTAGCGCTGGCAGCGTCCCCACAGAGTGCGCGTGCTTGCGGAGCGTGGAAAGGCAGGCCGGGGCGGCCTCCCGTCGGGCCCCGCGCAGATGCCGACTCTCCGCGTGGCCCCAGATCTGCCGTTTCTGAGCAGCAGTTTGTCCTTACAGAGTTCGGGCAGGAGGCTTCTAAGAGTTCGTTTCCAGCCTGCCCCACTTCCACCCTCCCTTTCTGACTTCCTCACCACCTCTAGGGTCATCCCCAACCCCCGTTTCCAATCAGTCACGTGGAACTTTCTCACCTCCCCGCATCTTCCTTTCACATCATTTGTCTCGTGTCTCTGTCGCTTCAGAACAAGCTGGGTGTCGCACTTCGCAGAACATTCCTGATACCCTTGCCTTCCCCTACCCACCTGCCCTCTGTTTCGACTCTTGAAGAACTTCATCATTTTCAGCTCCCAAAGTGACTTTTTGCATATATCATACGCATGTGCGTAATCTCGTGCCCTGTCTTCCTGTCACCACTAACTTTAGGTTATAAATTTCTTAAGAGCTTCTACGTATTTGCATCCTTAAAGACTTCCATGAAAGGCATTTTACCTGAATGTCACTTTTCTTTACGTACCTCATTTGCAGTCCTAACTTCCTGACAGTGGGTCAGACATCCTGAAGTTATGTTAACCTTTTTTGGTCCTGTGTAATACAGAAGCCCCCTAGGGCAGTGTTGGAGGCATAATGCCTTACACTAGCTGGTTTTCTGCAGAGATCAGTTGATTGAAAGAAATCCTGGAGGAGAGAAGAGGTGTGTGGGTTTTAGGAATAATGTTTTTGAAGTTCCCTTATATTTCCATTTCCTATAGAGTAACAAAGCGTTGCTAACTACTTCTTAGTTAAAGGTAACAGATGATGGTGCTTTTTCTGTATATAAACAGGAACTTTTGTAAAGACAGTCTTAGGCGTTTATATATGATAAATATCAAGACAAATAAGTGGTTACATCAACAGAATTTTCAACTCACTGATGTCTAGGAAAGTATATTGGTCAGATACCTAATATTAGAATGTATATTTTGTAAGTAACATTGGCCCCATCTGTTTATTTAACCTCACTGAAGTTTTCCTGGTCCAGACTTTTAACTCCTTATGGACAGAGATGTGGTTTTTTAAGTTAAAAAATCAGTGTGGCTTTCCCTTTTTTTTTTTTTTAATTTATTTGTCCTGCAGTAGAACACTGTAAAATTGGAAGTTGTCTTAATATACATGACAGGAAAGTAAAAACTAAATCATTTCAGTCCTGGAAGCCATGACATTTCTCATTTGGGATACCAGTGTTTCTAAGTAAACCTTTCCTTCTTTGTCAATATGTGTGTTCTGTTTTTAAACAGGGGCCTCAGCTGTGAACTTGTCAGAAACTCAAAATGGAGATGTGTCAGAAAGAACAGTGGGAGGTGGAAAAATTAAAAAGTCCCTAAAACAGTCTGTGAATGTGGGCTTGTCAGAAGCCCAAAATGGAGACATCTCTGAAGAAGCAGTAGTAGGTGGAAAAGTTAAAAAATTCCTAAAACAGTCTATGAATGCAGGCTGGTCAGAAGCCCAAAATGGAGACTTACCTAAAGAAACAGTGGAAAATGTAAAAGTTAAAAAATCCTCCAAGAAAAATGGAGACTTACCTAAAGAAACAGTGGAAAATGTAAAAGTTAAAAAATCCTCCAAGAAATCTACCACGCTGACCAATGGGGAAGCAGCAATACAGTCTCCCAATTCAGAATCAAAAAAGAAGAAGAAGAAGAAGAAAAAGAGAAAAATAGTGGATGATGCTGGTCCTGGTATGTATTGTCGTTGAACTTAAGCTATTCAGGTTTTCAAGTTATCATTCTGCTTTTCCTCTCTTCTTCTTATGTCCACATGACATGCAAGACTCCTCTGTACTTACTGGCATAGGAGAAACTAGCCTGGTAGCTAAAGCAAACATTGAGGGGGCCGGAGGGGACTGCAGTTTAACGTTTCTCAAAATACTGCTCTTCTTGGGCAGTTAACTATCTGAGCTTTTTATGATAAACAGAACGTACTATGACATAGTATTGGGCTGGCCAGAAAGTTCATTCGGGTTTTTCCATAAAATCTTATGGGAAATATTTTAGGTTTACCTGTTTCCAAAGAGAACTGTGGAATTACTGACACTAAAGAAATCTGGGCTGGTAGTAGAATCTGTCTTGGGTCTTTATGTGTCAAGGACTTTGCATTTGCGATTCTTTTCATTTACGTCTTTTTTGCGCCATTCCTTTTTCCTACAATAAATTCCTGCCTTTGAAAGGCAACTTAGTGATAATTTGGATATGCAAAGTGTATAAAATAGCAGTTAGGAAACTTCTGAATAAATGGAACGTTAATTTCCAAGTGAGTAGAATGGCCAGGACTGGGGAGGCAGGGCTATTTTCTTTCGCAAGATTCTTGGATTGAATAAGCTTAGGTGAAAGAATAGGCATTTTAATTGAAATGTGAGCAAGCAGAGATTTCAAGACAAGATAGAACAGGTGTCAGCAGTCAGCAGACTATTCAGCCTTCTGCCTATTTTTGCAATAAAGCTTAATTGGAACACTGAGATGCCCATTTTTTTACTTGGCCTTTGTGGTGATAGAGACCATATGGCCTGCAAAGCCTAAAATATTTACAGTCTGGCCCTTTATAGAAGTTTGCAGGCACTTGTGTTAGCATATCCTATTCATCTTTTGTCTGAAATAAAGGTTTCATTTAGAAAGACACTTTGAATTTTCCAAACATGCATGGCTGTCTTTTTACTACCTACAGGCTATAATACATTCGTAAGTTATGAGAAATCGTTTAAACAAAAAGTGAAATAAGATAGAGAAAAGCATGAGGATTAGATATTACAGTTTTGATTTAAAGTGAGTGTAATCCTATTCTAAAATGATTAGTGCCCTTAGGATTCTTGTTCTGAGTATGCCTAAGGAAGTGATATTATTTCTTCTCTCAAGCATTGAATCACAGGGCTGGGAGTTTAAATCCTATTGGTAACCGTTAAGAACTGTTTTAAGGAAAACAGAAGTAATAAGCCTTGAAGACCAGCTGATAATATCCATGGCCTTTGAACGTGTGGGTCCTGCAGTGTTGACCATTTCCCAGAAGGGTGGTAGTAAGGTCCAAGGAAGAGGCCAGTCCTGGGCTACAAAGAGTCTGAGTTCTGGTTTAGGTCAATTCTGTTCTAACTAGCATCACTTACTGCCATAAACTTGTAAAAGCCCAGCATGGTAGTTAACCCATTTGGCCCCGAGTGGAACATTTAAGATCATGATGGGAGGTAAGACTGCAAAGGTAGTTTAAGGGACTATGTTACGAAAGTTGTGGATGTAGAAATGAAAAGCCAGGAGGCCTTCCCTCTCCTCCCCTCACCACTTACATTCAAGGAACAGGCCAGTTTCTATCGCCCAGCTAAGTAGATTGTTGCTCTTGCTTTGCTGTCTGCCTCTAGTAACATGAAGAGCCTTTTGTGTTTCTGTTCCCCTTTAAAACAAAATTAGCTTTTATAGAAAATTTGTATTTAATGGCATAGGAGGAAAAACCGGTGCTTGTTACAAGTTATTTTAAAAAACGTTAATGACTTGCCCTTGTTTTTTTTCTCAGTAAAGTTTATAGAACTGGGTGTGATTAACATACTTAAATTGTTTAGTTCAGCTTATAAAAAATTTCTTGCTCACTTAAGATGGTATAATACATAAGTAGTAAGTCAGACAGAGAAAGAAATATTATATGATATCACATATATGTGGAATCTGAAAAATAGTACAAATGAACTTACAAAACAGAAACAGACTCACAGACAGAAAACAAGCTTATGGTTACCAAAGGTGATGCGGGGTGGATAAATTGGGAATATGGGGTTAACAGATGCATGCTACCATATATAAAACAAAGAACAAGGATTTACTGTATAGCACAGGGAACTGTATTCAATATGATGAAAAAGAATTTTTTAAAAAGAATGTCAATATATACATATATGTATGTAGAACTGAATCACTTTGCTATATACCTGAAACCAACACAATATTGTAAATCAACTATACTTCAGTAAAAGAATATGTATTAAGAAGCCTAAAAAATAAAGTGTGTTGGCAAATCTGTGTGTCCCACTGGGTTTTTTAATATAGCCAGATTTTTTAATCAGGAAAAAGAGATTCTTAGCAAATTAAAACTGAAAATATGTTAAGCTTTTGAAAATATGCCTTTTTGCATCACACGTCTTTTATTTTATGGTCTCATCTGGTATTCTTATTTTAAGAAAAAAATTTGGGGGGGGCGGTTTGTCCTTTAATCCAAAGATTCCAAAAAAGCAAAAACTGAAGACAAAGGAGACTCTGAAGATGGTGCCCAGGCTCCTGAAGAAACAGAGAACAGTGTGGAGAAGCCAGACAATGAGGACGATGACAGCATGGTACCCAGCCTGCCCCTGGGACTGACAGGTAGCTATCAACGTTTTCCAGATAGATCTTCTCTAAAATGGCATGCCTCCTTGGATTATAGTATTTAAAGGTTCAGTTGTGGCATTTAATTTACCTGGAAAAAATAAGTATTGACAAGAAATGGTTTTATATCTAACTATTGCTTTTTATCATCCACATTGTGTGCCTTAGTTCTTGTTGTTTCTTTCTCTATTTTTCCCTTTTCTTTATTTCTAACACTAAATATTTTGACATGCACACGAATAGTTCTTGGGGTCCTCTGTTCCTTTGGTTTGTCACTTTCTAAAGCTCACTCCATGTTGTAGGAAAATCATTGGCCCAGAAGTCTGGAGCCCAGAGGTTCAATACTGGCTCCATTACTAAAAGAGAAGGGTGAAATTAACCTTATTGAGGGGCTTGTGCCAGAGTCACCTCCTGTAGCCTCTATTTCTGTACCTGTAAAGTCAAGCGTTTAGGCTAGAATCAGTTGATCCCAACCAGAAATGTCTAGCAGTTGCTTGGGTTGTTTGGTTTGGGTTTTTTGTTTATTAAAATAATTGAGGCCCAGCACCCAATCTCCATAATCAAAATTGCAAAGGTTTTGGCAGTGGTTCTCAAACAGGGTAATTTTACCTCCCAGGTAGGGTGACCGGCTCATCCCAGTTTTCCCATTCAAAGTCCTGCATCCCTTAAACCTCTGTCCCAGGCAAACCATGAGGGTTGGCCACCAATATGTTTGGTTGTCAGAACTGGGGGCAGGCTACAGGCATCCAGTAGGTAGAGGTCAGTGATGCTGCAGGACATCCTATAATGCATAGGACAGCCTCTCACAACAAAAAATTATCCATCCCAAAATGTCAGTGGTGTCAAGGTTGCCAAAACTTGGGTTATAGCCAGGGCACGTGTGGGGCGGGGAGCTCCCGGGTGATCCTGATGCCTCCCCCTGCTGGAGAACCACAGCACACCTGATATATGGGTACAGTCTAACCATCTGTGGCTACATCTGACTCTTCTCAGTTGTCTTTCTGGAATGAGTTACTATTTTGATTGATTTCGTATTCAGTTTTTATTACACTGAATGCTTTCACTTTTTATTTCACATTTCTTAAACATTTCGTTTCTCTCTGAACTCTCCCCCTGCAAACCACCCCCGTGTCTCCCCTCTCCCCTTCCCGCCACCTTGGCATTTTCATTTCATACAAGTCCCTTGACTGTACCACCTCTCCGTCTGTTATTTTGTTACAGTATAGGCTCTGGACTTTACATCACACGGCCATTAGCAGTGGAGAAACTTCAAAGGTATAAGGTTTTTTTATAGGAATGGTTGGGGTTTATTCTCTTCTTATTGGAAGAAGCTCTTCTAAGCTTGACACCAACCCAGTAATGTTTTCAATCAGTAAAACTAATTTAGGAAGCTAGCAATATTAAGTGTTAAGAAAAGATAAATTTGCTAATGATAAACTGTCTTCTCTTTAGGAGCTTTTGAGGATACTTCGTTCGATTCTCTGACTAATCTTGTCAATGAGAACACTCTGAAGGCAATAAAAGAAATGGGCTTTACAAACATGACTGAAATTCAGCATAAAAGTATCAGACCACTTCTGGAAGGCAGGTATGATTAACATTGAGGTTTGGGCATTAGTGCTATTTTTAGTGCTAGTAGTTTGGAAAGAAAATACCAGTATGTTCTGTTGATCTTGCACCGTGTTGGGTAACATACCCAACCTTCGTTAAAGGCTTTAGCTTCTTTACTGATGTTTGGAGAAAATTGTTCACTTCTGTTTTTAGCACAATTCTTATTTTTGAGTTAAGTATTTATAACCCACATGATTGATTTCAGTGATAGAGAAGGTGGGGACTTTTTTCTTGTTATGATCCAGCCTCAGTGCCTAAAACATGTGTGATAGTACATGGTACTTGTTGAATGAGTAGACTAAATGTCTCTCTCCTTTTCCTTTTTATTTTTTAGGGATCTTCTGGCAGCTGCAAAAACAGGCAGTGGCAAAACCCTGGCATTTCTCATTCCTGCAGTCGAACTCATTGTTAAGTTAAGGTTCATGCCCAGGAATGGTAAGTCTGTGGTCCCATTGATTCTGCCAGTATCCCGTTGGAAGTCTATTGTAGCTATTGGTGGACTCCTGGTGATACAGTTTGACTTTCACTGTATATCCTGTTTTGCTTTTTAGGAACAGGAGTCCTTATTCTCTCACCTACTAGGGAACTGGCCATGCAGACTTTTGGTGTCCTTAAGGAACTGATGACACACCATGTTCACACGTATGGGTTAATAATGGGTGGCAGTAACAGAGCTGCTGAAGCACAGAAGCTTGCCAATGGGATCAACGTCATTGTGGCCACACCAGGCCGTCTCCTGGACCATATGCAGGTAAGAGAACACTATTTTGTGGTCCCCATCTTTGGTCTGCGTGAAACATAAACTTGACAGCTAACAGTTTTTCTTTGTCCTTTGTCTTGTCAGAATACACCAGGGTTTATGTATAAAAACCTACAGTGTCTGGTTATTGATGAAGCTGATCGTATCTTGGATGTTGGGTTTGAAGAAGAATTAAAGCAAATTATTAAACTTCTGCCAAGTAAGTAGGTAGCATCTGCATGTGGTTTGCCGAGTAGCTGTTGGAAGTAGATGAGAGTTTTTCCTGTATGAAAACTACTAATGTCAGAATTTTAACTTAGCAAGTGAAGTGGTTGTGCCTGTCACCCTCAGATGTAGTTTGCAACATAAGCATCACTCTCACTAGTGACTTAATGCAGTGGTTTTGCCATTTGAGAGGCTGCCATGCAAGTTGAACAGTCCTAACGTACGTCTTGTTCCCGTCCGTCCCCGCCACCCCATCTCACATCTCCTGGGTAGCCATTGACTTGCTGCTTTCTGTGTTATGTTTGAGTGGTACATACCTTGGTTATAGTACTTGAAACATTGTAAACTGCTTATATCTATAAAAACACCATAGTTCAGTACATTATACAATTGTTTTTTTAATACTTCATTGAGGTATAATTAACATAATAATCTGTACATATTTTAAATGTATGATTTGATACATTTTTGGCCTGTTTGCACCTCGAAACCATCACGACAGTCAATACAGTGAACATTTCCATAACCCTCAAAACTTTCTTTGTGCCTTTGTAATCCCTCCCTCTCACCGTCACCTGCTTCCAACAGCTGCCATGCACCTCTCTCACAGGTGACTATTGATCTGCTTCCTGTCACTGTAGATCAGTTTGCATTTTCCAGGGATTCATATGAATTCATATGCAGTGTAACTCTTTTTGTCTGGTTTCTTGTGCTCAGCAAATCCTTCTGTGATTCGTCTGTGCCGTTACACATATCAGTAGTTCTTTGCCTTATTCCTCAGTGGCGTTCTAGTGTATAAATATGCCACAACCTGTTTATCCATTTAACTGTTGATGGACGACTGTGTTGTTAACGGTTTCAGTCTACTACAAATAAAGTTGCTATGAACATCCATCTACAGCTCTTTTTGTGGGCATATATCTCCTTTTCTGTTGGGTGATTACCTAGGAATGGAGTGGCTGGTGTATGTTTAACTTGTACCAATTTACATCCCCATCAGCAGTGTATGGAATTTCCAGTTCCTCCTGTTAAATCTTGAAATTAGGTAGTGTTAACCGTCCAACTTTGTTCATTTTCAAAATTGTTTTGGCTGGTCTTGTCCTTGGCATTTCTGTATGCATGTTAGAATCAGTTGGTTAATCTCTGGGTATCTTGGGATTGTACTGAATATTGATCATTGGTGGAAGACAATGTTGAGTCATTCAACACGTGAATGAGGTAGATCTTCGTTTATTAGCTCCCTAATTTCTCTCAGCAGTGTTTCAGAGTTCAGTGTACAGGTTTTTTCATATCTTGGTGAGATAAAGTTTTCCACTTAATTGTTTTCTTGCCTGATTGAGCTGGCCAGAACCTCCAGTATAATCCTGAATAGAACTGGCAAGAGAAGACATCTTTGTCTTACTCCTGATCTTAGGTGGGAAAGCATTCAGTCTTTCACCATTAAGTATGATGTTAGCTGTAGATGCTCTAGATCTGTATGCCCTATGTCAGACTGAGGGTGATCCCTTTTGTTCCTAGTTTGCTGAGGTTTTTCTTAAATCAGAAATAAATGTTAAATTCTGACAGATGTTTTTTCTGTGTCTGTTGAAATGATCAGGTGTTTTTTCTTTAGTCTGTTAATATGGTAAATTATATTGGTTAATTTTCAACTGTTAACCAACCCTGCGTTCTGAGAATAAACCCCACTTGGTCATGGTGCATTATCCTTTATATATATTTCTGGATTCCCTTTGCTAAAACTTTGTAAAAAGTATGAGTTGGGAAGTAAGCTCTCTTCAGTGTCCTGGAGAGTTTATGAAATATTGATAATATTTCTTAAGTGTTTGATAGACTTCAACAGCAGAGGCCATTGGGGCTGGAGTCTTCTTTACATGAAGATTTTAACTATAATTTCCTTAATAGATACAAGGCTATTCAGGTTTTCTGTTTCTTCTTGAGCAAGCTTTAGCAGTTTCTTTTTCAAGGAAGCTATCCATTTCATCTTAGTTGTCAAATGTCTAGACATAAAGTTGTCCATGGTGTTCCTTTCTTACTATTTATAGTGATACCATGTCTCTCATTTCTGATAGTTCCATTGAGAGCGTTTTTAGTTGTGAAGCAGTTCTAAAGGTTCCCTGAAGGATCTGGGTTATGTTTATGTGGGTGTGTTTCAGCCCGCAGACAGACCATGCTCTTTTCTGCCACACAAACCCGGAAAGTTGAAGACCTGGCAAGGATTTCTCTGAAAAAGGAGCCCTTGTATGTTGGTGTTGATGACGATAAGGCTCATGCAACCGTGGATGGTCTTGAGCAGGTACTTCTTGTCAATACCTTCAATTTTAAGGATCGTTGGTGTTTCCTTGCAAGTGTTTGGAGGATCGTCTAGGAAGCAAATGGGTTAATGAACTAAATATATCACTGCCAATTTTAGATGAGTAAAAAACATTTCGCTGTTTAATCATCTCTTGTGCTAAGATGGGAGGTGAGTTAGTTACAAGGCAGAGAGGCTGGATTCAGGCGCCTTGCTGTGGAAATGAGGTGACAGAGATCCAGACTAGGTTGATTAAAAATAGAGCTGTAAGGTTGAGTCTTTTGATGAATGATATGTTTCCTGTAACACTTTAGCTTAAAAACCTTTCATTGGTGGTTTAGTTTTTAAAAATATATTCACCCAGCTTTGTTATCATGTTTAGGACAGTGTGGTTATTTGAGATCTTGCTGTTAAGGACCTTCTAAAAATGAATCATTGATACACTTTGAGGGTTCTAGTTAATAGAGGTATTGGTATATTATGATTACAAGAACTTAATAACCAGTAGTCTCAGAAATATGGAAAGTATTTAGTATCCAGTGATTGTGGCCAATAAAAGGAGTCAATAGTTAAAATTAGTCTTATTTTAGGAATGCATTATAATGAAGGCAGTAATTTTGCTGTAGGTGAGGCATAACAGTGTATATGCTGTATTAATCTGTGCTCTCCATCAAATTATATTAGTTCATGAAGCTGGAAACGTCCTTTTGATTATTTTGTGTCTGTTCACTTGAACCTCTCCTAGGGATATGTTGTCTGTCCTTCCGAAAAGAGATTCCTCCTACTCTTTACATTCCTTAAGAAGAACCGGAAGAAGAAACTAATGGTCTTCTTTTCATCCTGTAAGTCCGTGAAATACCACTATGAGTTGCTGAACTACATCGATTTGCCTGTCTTGGCCATTCATGTAAGTGATTATGATGAATTTATTAAAAACAGTGTACACTTATCGAGTTATATAGATCGTGGGGATTGAGGTATTGCTCTCTCCTCCAGACATAGTTCTAAGTAGTTTGGGCAATAGTGGGTGGCTGATCCTGTGTGGAGGGAGCTTTGCTGGGGGTGGAGGGGCGGGGACCAGAAAGGAGGAGAGGACGCCATCCCTTGAGGAAATAGGACAGGTTATGAACTTGAAATAAAGCAGGGTAATAGTTCCACAGTTCGGGGATTCTACATCGAGACCTCCCACAAACAACTTCAACTTTTCTGTTCCAATGGATGTTTTGTTTTGATTCTAGGGAAGGCAGAAACAAAATAAGCGTACGACCACATTCTTCCAGTTCTGCAATGCAGATTCGGGGATCTTGTTGTGTACAGACGTGGCAGCTAGAGGGCTGGATATTCCTGAAGTGGACTGGATTGTTCAGTATGACCCTCCGGATGACCCCAAGGTTCCCTGAGAAATTCCACATTCCACAGAATATCCCTTTAATGTGCAGTGACTGCAGTATTTCTCTGATGCTGATAGTGTTTAGGGCTTTTGCAGGACCCAAAGAGGGTGTGTGCAAGGAGATTTGAGAGGTGTCCGTGGGACTTAAGTTAGGATCTGTTAAGAGCAGTAGATGTCAGAAGGAAATAAAATTTGCTTACAGAGATACCATTCTTTAGCATATGTAGTAAAATAAGTTTTATTGGGTATTTCAACAAACAATAGATTATATAAATTATCAGCCAGCATTTAAATACGTTTCCCGAAGCCCTTTTGAAGTTGAAGCACACTTAATAGTCATTTGATTAGATCATAGAATTAATGTGAATGTTCTGTCTAGCTTTCCTTGGCCCCGGGCATGGCTCTGTTACCTCTGTGGGGATGCTCCCTGCAGAAGGAATGGGGGACTAGCTTTGGGGAGCATGGTCACGGGCTGTGTGACGCCACTAGGCGGAGGTGGGCACTGTCTCACTGCTGGCACACTGCCGTCCACTACCGTGCGAGTTCTGGATGTGCAGATCGCCACGGGTTGCCATGGAAACCAGTGTATTACCTCAGGTTTTCTCTCTCCACCAAAGGAATACATTCATCGTGTGGGTAGAACAGCCAGAGGCCTGAACGGCAGAGGGCATGCCTTGCTCATTTTGCGCCCTGAAGAGTTGGGTTTCCTTCGCTACTTGAAGCAATCCAAGGTAAAGACCTTCACTTGGACAACCTTAAGCTGGGGACAGAGTCCTCTCGAGAGGAATTCGTTACTGGGGCACGTGGCCTTAAGCACCATTTCTAGGTGTGTCCGAGGAGTCCTGCGTCGTCGCCATGCTGTTCGGACAGTTGTTACAGCAGTTTAGCAGATGAGATTTATGTGGGTCGCCCCCAGGAGATGTGAGCAGAAAACTCTCCTCGAGGCCCCGTTCTTGAGCTCCGTGTCGCGCAGGGTGCATGCAGTCCCCAGTCTCCACTCATCCCCCCAGCCGTGTTTGAAACCTCTTCCACTCCTTGTGAGTGAGCTCCCCCACACCGGTCATCTCTGCTCCCCTGCTGCAGCCTTTCTCCACGTGTCTTCACCCTGGTGTCTGCACCTCGCCCGAGGCCAAGGGAACCCATTCCTTCCTACCTCTTCCTCCCTCAGGCCCTTATTCATTGACTCAGTCCTTCCCTGGCAGTTAGCTCTTTACCATCTTAAGTGACTGACCAAAGAAATAACTTCAACCCTAAACCCGCTCTCCTATCACTAGGTCCAGCATGGCTACTGCCTGTCGCCTTTCCTCAGTCTGCCGTTTTGAAAAGTGGGTTATATTTCAACTTCTCTGATTTTGGTCTCCAGTCCGCCCTAATCGGGCTTTGGCCTCTCTCTTGCCAGGTCGTGAGAATGCTTGTCGGGCCTCTTCACTGGCACCGTGTCGCCTGGTGGATTGTCCTTCCCCCACTGCCCCCATCGTGGAGCAGTTCCTAGGGATTGCCATCAGCCCTTGCACTTTTTCTCCAGATGCCTGTTTCCTGGCTCTCAGATAGCCTCTGCTTCCGCTAGCTGCTGTGTCCTCTGGGAGGCCCTGCCCTCCTTCATGTCCCCCAGCACGGGTGCTCGACAAGTTGTCTCGTCACTTACCTGTCTCCACCCAAGGCTGCAGGCTCCCTGATGGCAGGGCCCATGATTTGGGCAGCTGTTCTTTTCCCCAGCATCTAGCACCGGTCTTGCACTTTCCCAGTCATCTAATAAAGTTAGAACTGCTAAGAAATATCCTTCCTGTAGGAGTTTGTGACCATTGTGACCTAGCCACAGGGCAGTGTGGTGTTGGAGAGAAGGGCTAGTGGTTCCTTCAGCTGGAAGCTTCAAGCGGCTTCATCACGTTGCATCCACAGAGATCTTTGTTTAGAGAAAAGGGCTTCAGTGATTTATTGCCCCTGCCAGTTTCTCGCCTTTTCTTTCAAGAGGGTTCCATAGCATGATTCCTGTGCAGTGAACAGAGGGAAGGTAAGCCTTTCCCATTGGCATTGGGGGACAAGCAGATGTCTGGCCCATGGGATCCCACAGGCCTGTCCCCTTTCAGTGCCTGACGAGCTGCAGCAGAGCCATCCTGCTTTACTCATCTGCGTGCTTTTGTTTTCTAGGTTCCATTAAGTGAATTTGAGTTTTCCTGGTCCAAAATTTCTGACATTCAGTCTCAGGTATGCAGGGCAGAGGGGGAGGAAGGGTCTTCCCAGAATCACCTTTGTAGTGTCTCATTGACAGTCATTGTACTTGAGTCTCCCTTTTCATAAAGTGAGAAGTTTGGACTGAGTGATTGTTTCGGTGTCTTGTTGTGCTGGTGACCACATTCCAGAGCTCTTTACGTTGTTTCAGTCCGTATCTTACAATAATTTTGTCATTATTCTTAACCGCAGCCTGATTTTGCAGGTATTACAGAGCTTGGAGCAAGTGTATTGGAACAAATGTTTTATATGACGTGCTTTTTTATTTCATTAAAAGCAACATTTCTTTCTGTTTCAGCTTGAAAAACTGATTGAAAAGAACTACTTCCTTCATAAGTCAGCCCAGGAAGCGTATAAGTCATACATTCGAGCGTATGATTCCCATTCGCTGAAACAGATCTTTAATGTTAATAACTTAAACTTGCCTCAGGTTGCTCTGTCATTTGGTTTCAAGGTGCCTCCTTTTGTTGACTTGAGTATCCTTTTCTTTGTGGTTATGAATTCGTCCAGGCATTAAGGGACAGAAGCTTGACCGGGGGCCTTGGGGCTTAGCACTTGGGTTGGTGTGTCTGCTCTGGCCGAGGCCTGCAGGGCCCAGGCCTTCAAGCTGGTCACTGACCTCTTGTCAGTGCTCACATGGGGTGGGCAGGGGTTAACTGTCAGGGTGGAGACTACAGAAGCGAGACAGTTCATGGCTTTCAAAAAGACATCAGAATTTGAGTGGCAGACGGAGCAGGGGGAGTTGTATGTTCTGGGGAGAAGCTCAGAGGGGCAGGGCTTGGCGGTTGTGTGGCTTCACTATACAGGGTACACAGAGGAACGGGATACCTTGAAGAAGCTGAAGACAAGATGGAACCTCTCAGAGGGCTCTTATCCTCTCAGTCATTGAAGCATTTCATGCAAGGAAATTGCAAGACCAGTGAAAGAAAATAAGTGCTACTCGAGATAAAAGGCAAAGGGAACACGTCCAGTTGCTTCTGTCACGATATGTAATATGTGTTTTATTACACATTTTCAACAGAAGAAACAGCCAGCTAGAGTGAGGCCTGCTCGTTAACACTGTGGTAGAAACTCCCAAGGGGACTTGGAGGACCACAGTTTGGGTGGCCGTCCGCATCGTGAGCATCGAGTGAATGTCTGCTGTTGTGAACACATGTTGAGTCCCCTTGTGACAGGAAGAGCAACTCCACTCGGTCAGGCACCTCTGAATCAGCTCCCAACAGAGGTGAAAGTCATTTTGTTTTGACACTGGGAGTATTTCTTAATGTGTTCCTATACACTTAGCGATTTACCTCTTCGGCTTCGCTGCGTGGAAAAATACAAGTATTGCACTGGGCTAAACATCTGCCCTGCTAGTTTTAGTCCAGTCACATGGCCACTCCTGGTTGTCTGGAATGTTCGCATGTGTTTGTGGCCTGGGGAGGGGTGGTGGGGCCCCTGGGGTACAGCTGGCTGGTTCTTCTGCAGACGATAGACTGGAGTCCTTGTCTTTGTGTTGCTTGATTTCCTTAACGTCCCCCTTTAGACGTGAACAGCAATGACGGCAAACTTAAAAAAAGGGGTGGCGGCGGTGGCTTCGGCTACCAGAAAGCCAGAAAAGTCGAGAAGTCCAAGATCTTCAAGCACATAAGCAAGAAACCATCTGACGGCAGGCAGTTCTCTCACTGAAGACACGCCTTTGTCCTGAAATGGATTTTTTTTTCTTGCTCTAACAAAGGAATTGTTGCTGTAGGATTTGGGACTCATCTAACAAGGGTGTGAATTGACTTGGGGCGCTGGCACTGATATTTCCAGTGGGTCTCTTTGGGGATATAAAACAGTTCAGTATTTCTTGATTGGCCAAGGACAGAGCAAGGGCTCTTCTTAGTCTTTGTGATGATAGAATGTTTTTAAGTTTAAACCTTTTTTTCCCAAACCTGGTTACTGTTCTAGTGTAATTCTTTTGGTACCTTTCCTTCCTGGTGTCTGAAGACTTGTATGGCTTAGGGTGCTGTGTCAGCCTGCCAGACAGGGCAGGTGACACTGGACAGCTGCAGTTATCTCAGTTTATTTTTTTAGTTTTGGTTGTTTCTTGGACCTTTAGTTGTTTCTTGGACCTTACTTCAGTAGTTTTCTGACCCCCTACTGAAAATGCTGCCACGTAAAAGGGCAGAGGGCTTTGGGAAATACCTAAGAAGCACCTCCGGTTAAAGGTGACATTGTTTTTTTTATATGTGGGATTTTAAAACAATGATCCTTTCTCCATTTCACTTTTTTAAGAGGAAGAAGTACGGGTTGTCATTGTTACTTGAGTAAAGTGCCCAGCGGTCCTGACATGGAGGGTAGGGCGGGGATGGGATCTGAGAGTTTTGAGCCTCATTTACAGGTGTAATAATACTCTGCTGTTCTCCATTTGGTAACTTAGCAGACTTTTTTTTCTTTAAGGCACAGAGAATGGTGACACTCCTCAGTCAAACTTGTTTGTTTGAAGTGGTTTGGAGTTTGGTGAGCCCTTCCAACTCTTCCTAAGTACTTAGAAGGCAGAACATCTTTTTGAGAAAAATTGCCTCTTTCAGATCCATGAAAGAAAAATAGATTTATGGTGAAATTGAAAACGAACATACATCAGAATGAGCAACGAAGTCAGTGGTTTAGTCAGATGGGGTTATTTGTTGTAGGAACTTTTGATTTCTGGTGTGTTTTATGTTTTATTTTTAGTGTGTCTTGTAACTACAGAATGGTTATTACATTTTGTAGCTATTTAAAACCAAAGTTGCTAGCATCATTTTGCTGTTGTACCAGTTCTTATTCATAGATTCCTATTAAATATAAGTATCAAATGTAGCAGAAACAGTGGTAAACAGCACTGCAGTAGGAAAAGGAAAGAATGATATACTTACTGTTCCACACCTGGGCCTGACCACTGTCCCCCTAGCTAGACATGTCCTGGGTTTCAGACCTTGATTGCTGGACTTCTGGCATTTAATAACTGTTTCTCTTTCCAGTAACTATTCTTTTTTGTTTCAGAAATAATCATGTTTCAGAAAGTACACAAAAGCAAAGAGAAGAATATTTAATCCCTGAACAGAAGTAAATACTGCCAATATTTTGATACATAACCCTCCAGTGTTTTGTATACATACTTTTTTTTTAATCAAAGGTGAAGTAAGTCATCCTTACCCACTATTTGTAACCATCTTGTTTCATAACATTATTTTCCTGTCATTAAATAATTACATCAACTTTGTGTCTCATTTATTACTATGCGTTAACCTTGCCTGGTCTGCCTGGATTTGAGTTCTGAATACCTGCGTGCCCCACACTGGCTCTCCTTGTCTCAATGTGTCTAGTGCCTGTTTTGTCATTTGTGAGAAGAGTATATAAACGGAAGGTGGAAAGATTGTTCTTACTGTGATAACGACTTACTTCAGGACTTGCTGGGAGTCCTGTGTGAAATTCTGCTGGCAGGCTGGTCCAGCCTAGGGACATCCAGACAACCAGACTTGACCGACCTGGCCAGGATTCAAATGTGACGGAGCGGTCACTAGAGTCAGATAACGAGGTCAGTGCAGCACCATCTGCAAGGCTCGTTTGCACAAAGAGAAGGCCTCCTTAGGTTCCTGTGCTAAGAACACAGCAGCTGCTGGTGGCATGTGTGCAGCCACTAACTTGACAAATGGGATTAAGTGGCTTCAGTCAGGAAGGCCAGGCAGCGTGGACTGGAAGCCAAGCAGGTCACTGCTAGCAAGTAGAGACCTTTGGGTCCTCTGGGCTGCAGGTGTGTCATTGCTATTTCTAAGTTTATTTTGGTTTAGCTGCCCAGGTTAAAGCTGAATTTGGGATATCCAAAAAAGGATCTTGTTTATTCAAAAATACGTAGTGGTGGGACTTCCCTGGTGGCGCAGAGGTTAAGAATCGGCCTGCCAATGCAGGGGACATGGGTTCGAGCCCTGGTCTGGGAAGATCCCACATGCTGCGGAGCAACTAAGCCTGTGCTCCACAACAAGAGAGGCCACCGCAATGAGAAGCCCGTGCACCGCAAAGAAGAGTAGACCCCGCCTGCCGCAACTAGAGAAAGTCAGCGTGCAGCAACGAAGACCCAATGCAGCCAAAAATATATTAAGAAAAAAAAAATCATGGTGGTTACAAATGAGTGCTCTGGAACCAGAATGCCTGGGTTCAAATTCCAGCTCTGCCTGTTTTCTGGGCCTGTTAAATGAGTAAAACAAAGTAATAAAACCTACTTTGTAAGGTGGTAAGAATTGAATGCACTAACATGTAAGGTGCTAGGACAGTACGAAGTACCTGTTAGCTGTCTTTATTAATACCTAAATCCTACACAAAAGGCCTGCTGCCCAACGGAATCAGGTACAAGGACTCACTGAAAAGCCTGAGCTATCTTGGGCCTTTTGGAGAACAGGCCAAGGATTTCTGACAGTCCAGGTCCCCTGGAATTCTGATCAGATCCAAGTTTGGGGAAGTGCTCCAATCCTGCAGTACCTTCCTAAGGCAACTGTCAAATTGATTCATGCAGTTTTCAAGGCTGATTTGTATTGGGTGTTTGGTGGAGGGAACAATGACTTTGGGTAACGCTAAATGTTCATGAATCGAGAGCCTGCTAGGTGCCAGGAATTGCAGAGGACACAGATGCATGTGCTGAGCTCCTCTTAGGAGCCTGGTAGGTCTAGAGAAGATAGGTGTCCTAAGCAATTGTGATATTGTTTTCGAAGTCATGTGACATGCAGATATATAGAGAAATGTCCCAGCTATTTCTAAGCCTGGAAATTCTGCATCCTTGGGTTCAGGTGGACTTCAGTTGATAAAGAGCCGTCGGAACCTTCTCTACCTATGGAAGACAGGCTTCTGTTCTGGGAAGTGAGTTCCCAAATGCCACACAAGAAACCCTGAATTTTTGTTTTTGTTTTTTTTTTTAAGATTTTTTTGCCCATGCCCAGGAGATTGCCCATATAGGCCTTTAGCAGGGCAGAGGAATCTGGACGGTTCTCAGCACAGCTAGGTGTGGGAACATCCAGTCTAGAGTACAAACACAGATAGTCTCTTGCTAAACCTTTTAATGATCTCATCCTGTAAAGTAAAATTGCCAGACGCAGGAAATGGCGTTAGTGTGTTTAGCCATCCACAAGGCAGGGTGGCCAGAAGAGACACCTAAGACTCAGGCTTTCCAGCAAGAAACAGCTGTGCCTTTGTTTGAAATGCCTGACGTGGGAAAGCACAGTGCAGGACAGCACAGCCACCTTGGCCCCCATTCCTCCCCCAGCCAGCCAAAGCCTCGAGATCCCCCAACAGTGCTCCATTCAGTTGGGATCCAGTTGGTGGGTGTTAGCACAGGAGATGTCATTAAGAAAGCCATTCTCCCCTCTAGGACTCAGCATCTCATCTGTAATTTAAGGCAGGGGGAGGGGAGGGGATGCAAACAAATTTTAACTAGATGACCGCTGTAGTGGACATTTTTGGTTTGTGGGGCTGCCCAGCATCTAATCTTCCTGAGTTCAGGGACCGAGCCATGTAAGTCCTGGTGTGTGGGCAGGATCGCTTCCCATTGGAAAGCAGAAAGTCTCCCCTGCAGTCAGAAGGGCTGTGACCTAGGTATAACCTGAAGGCATCAGAATGCTGAATCAGGTACTAAAAAAGGAGCAGACGCAAAGTGGCGGATTCCTCATGCATCTTCCAGAGACAGCTGCCTCAGGAGCAGAGGTGACTCCAGCTGCGGCGTCCAGGCAGCAGCAGGACTTAACGCCAGATTGACTGTGGGACGTGACTTTGGCTGTGGTCCTGCCCATTATCGACCTGCCCCTATTTCTGCCTCTTCTCCAAGCCGGGGTCTCCAGCCACCCACTGTCATTTCAATTAATTCCTTTCAGTTTAGATCATTGAGTGGTTCTTTGTTGCTTATAAGAAAGAACCTAACGAAATAACCTCTAAGACCCCTGCAACACTCAGTGACTCTCAGATTTGGTTCGTCTCTCTCCCTCTGTTGGGAGAGGGTAGAAAGTCCAGGTTGCTTCCCACCATCCAGGCTCTCCCCGCGCAGACTCCTGCCTCCTACACAGGGAAAATGGCTGATGTGGAGCAAAGCCAGGCGTTGAAACGTGCAAACATCCTTGAGGCAAGGATGCATCAAAAGAGGAACAAGCGGCAAGTTCGCCACCTCCAGGGAAAGATCATGGAATACTGCTCTGGATCTGGGGGCCTGCGGGGCGGGAGGACGTGGGATCTTCGCATTTCTCAGAGCCTCGTGTGGAGCACCGGCCCTGGTAACGGACCGGGCTGCCCTCATCGAACCTTCCAAGGCCGCAGCTTCTGGAGTCACAACCTGTGTGAAACCCGACTTCACCACTGACCGCGAGGCTTTGAACAGCGACTTCCCGCTCTGTGCCTCAGTTTCCTCATCCACAGAAAGGGAGGAAGTGACGGCATCCGCAGGATTAAACGCAGTAGAGCAAGGGAAAACTTTAGCACCGAATGGAGCCGAGTCAGCTCTTGGAAATGACAGCTACTGAAGCTACTACCGCGAACATCAGAAAAGGGATAGGGTGGGTCAGAAACAAAACAATGTTTTCTCGGACTTCCCTGCTTTCTCACACCCTCTCCCCACCATCAAAACGTCACGGTTTCAGACGTAGGCCAATAAAGCCCGAGAGGTGTCGTACGCTTTCTGTGATTCCGCATCTCGCCAGCAGGGGCCGTGGCAGCCGAGCGGGAGCGACCGGCGTCTGCGGCTGCGTCTGCGCTCCCGCGGCCCCTCTGCGCAGAATCCGGGGATTGATTGGTCTTCCTTTTGTTGGCAGAGGAGGGCCATAGGGGGCTCCTTTTCCCCGGCCCCAGGCTCGAGGAAAGGGGGCGGGGCGAGTAGGGGGAGAGCAGGGGTGCCCGCTCGCCAGGCTCCACCCTGCTCAGGGCTGGCGCGGGTGTCCCCAGATGCAGACGGGACACAGAGCCCCTGAGTCCTGACAGAGCAGGCGATGCTGGACGAGGGCTCAGGAGGCGTGCCTCGTAGCCCTGATGCTCCGGTCAATAGGGCTACCAGGGCGGCTGTGATAGATGAAAAATTTTAAAGGTCAGAAACCACATGAGCAATGGGCCTCAACTTTGTTCAGATAACGTGTATTTGAGCATCTACTAAGGGTAGAACCCCAGGAGTGTAGGGCGGTTCTGATGCCATTCTAGAAGCTTACTGTGAGAGGGATATGACATAAATACAGGGACAATGTACTATACAGAGAAAATAACCATCTCCAAGTGTTAAATGATGGCAGCTTTGGGAAGGTGTGACGTCAGAGTGGAGTCTTGCAGGAGGCTTCACCTGGAGCAAAGCGGGTGACACAAGGGAGGAGCCAGGTGTCCAGGCAACGATGTGAACAGCCTGAGCAAAGGCAAAAATGAAGCAGTTTGGGTAAAACAAGAACAGCACTGTCCATCTCACTGGGCTGCTGTAAGGATTCTATGAACCAATGTAAGCACTTCAGATATACTAGCGGCTATTAGCAGAGCAGGACGTGTACTTTAGGAGGCAGTGAGAGACGAGACTAGGAACCTGGGTGGAACTCAGAGAAAGGAGGCTAGAAAGCCAAGCCGTGAAGCTTGGACTTTAATTTGGTTCGCAGCGGAAAGAAAGCGGGTGCAATGTCAGATTGCTCATTAGGATTCATGCCAGCTAATGTTTAGGGTGGAGAGGACCAGGGTGAAACTGGAGGTGGGGCAAGCTGGGAATTAGAGAAGGAAACAAGAACAGAGATGAGACACTGTGATGCTGCAGTCCTCCAGACATGACACTGATGGATTCGGGGGTGACACTGGAGTGGCTCGAAGAAGACGGTGTGCTGACCACAAAGACGGGGTGCGGAGAGGAATGTGGTGCCGTTAGCGAATACAAAGGAGCCGAGGTGTCGCCTTCAGCAGGTAACCTTAAGTCATTAGCTCACTTTCCTCCTCTAACTAATGGAAAACCATCCCTGCCTCGCAGGCTTGTCGTGAGAATGAAATGAATCAACAGATGCAAAGCAGCTTCTGCATAGCAAGGACTGAACAAGTTTTAACCCCCTCGGCTCCCATTATGAAAATGCTGTCTTGTGTTGCCTTTTAATTATTTCATGTGACGAAGCTTTAGATCCTTGGCCAGTTCATCAGTGTACATACAAGTATTTTCCAAGTCTCCAATTTAATTTTCTTACAGATCATTTTTGTACTTTGTGCTTACATCTACCTCATTTGGAAATTTTTCTGTTTCTTGATGTCTCTGCATGTACACCAGCGGTTCTCAACGGAGGTCAGTTCTGTCTCACAGGGGACATTTGACAGTGTCTGCAGACATTTTTGGCCATCATGATTGGGAGAAGGATGCTGCCAGTGCTTATCAGGCAGAGGCCAGAGATGCTGCTGAACACCCTACAGTGCACAGGACAGGCCCTCACAGCAGAGAATTATCCAGCCCCAAATGTCAGTGGCATCAAGAATGGGAAACCCTGACCTAGACCCTCCTTGAGGGCATGGCTCTGGGTCTTATTTATCTTTGTACCCCTTGTGTCTAGCACACAGAGTTAAGAGTTTAATGAACAGGGATTGAACAGAAAAGAAATCAGGAAGAGGTGCTGATTTCTGGGGAAGAAGAGGGACTTCGGAGCAAGTCAATGTTGCGAATTCAGCGGGATTCTGAGAGGCAAGGAGGACCAGAAGTCATAAGAGAACCTGCAGCAGGACGTTGGGAGTCATTCCGTCACCCATGAGAACTGTACTGAGTAACTACTTTGTATGAGGTGCTGTGCTAGACGCGGCAGCAGCAGAGGGGAGCAATTCCATGCCTACGCATAAGGAGCTCGTGGTCCACTGGAGGTGGAGACACTCGGAAGTAAATCCATCATAAGCAGAGCCTCGTGTGAGCCCTGAGGATGGGCCGCTAATGCTGCCTGGGGATTCATGGATGACGCGAGCAGTGACCAGAGGCAGGAGGGGCCGGGAGAGATCTCTTGGGTAAAGAAGAATAGCAAGGACTGGAAGATATTCCAGGTGGTGGGAACTGCTCGTGCCAAGCGAAAACGGTGGAAACGCCGGGCAGGGCTGCGTGAGAGGACGGTGCGGAGTGATGTGTGGTGGGGAATAGCAGGTGAGCCAGGGCTCTGTATTTGGAGAAGGGTAGGAAACATTTGTAGGTGGACACAAAGACAGAGGGCGGTCAAGAGTCCTGTACAGCAGCTACATGGTGTCCTGTGTAATGAGCACTGATTTCCTGTTAAATAAAGGTTCTTGAACTGCCATCTTGCCTAGGTCAAGAGCCGCTGTAGCCGCTTCCCATTACCTGGGAAGGTAATGCTGTTTGCTTTCTTAGGATAGAAGAGGCTTAAACATATCCTTGGGCAAAGGAGCGAGAAATTGAAGATGGAAGAGAAAGTGAGGGTAGTCGAAGAAGCAAAACCTCAGAGAAGGCTGGCAGGTGAGTAATTGATTTAAACAGGACACTTTCCTGTTTGATGTTTTCCCCACTCTATGTGAAACTTAAGAAGTGTCTGTTTCCTAACAGCATCCCCGGGCATCCTTGGCTTTGAGGTGTAAGGTGGCATTCTAGCTCCCCTGGCACCAGAGCCTGGAGGTTTTCAGCTCCATAGGGACCCAGGTGAAAAGACCAGGTTCTGGTTAGAGCAGCCGTACCTCGGATATGTTGGGATCTGTGGCAGCCAAAATAATGCCCCCCCCAATAATGCCCATGTCCTAATCCCCAGAAACCATGAAAACACTACCTTACGTGACAAAAGGGACTTTGTGGATGTGATTAAGTGATAATCTTGAGATGGAAAGTTATCCTGGATTACCCAAATGGGCTAACTGTGATCACAGGGGTCCTTATAAGAGAAAGACAAGAGGGTCAGACTCAAAGAAGGTGATGTGACAACAGGAACAGAGATCAGAGAGTCAGGGAGAGATTTGAAGATACTACCCAGCCAGCTTTGAAGACAGAGGAAGGGCTGTGAGTCAAGCAATGCAGGCAGACGCTAGAAGCTGGAAAAGCAAGGAAACATTCTCCCTGGAGCCTCCAAAAGGCTCTGCTGACACTTTGACTTCAGTTCAGGGAAGCCCACTTTGGACTTCCAATTACTGTAAAATAATAAATTTGTGTTGTTTTACACCACGAAGTGTGTGGTAATTCATTACAGCAGCCATAGGAAACTAATATAGCACCTTTCCCCCATTTCGAGTTGAAAGACTTCTTTGTACCTGTGTACATTTCCCGGGATCCTTGGCAACCACTTGGAAGACACAAGCTGTAAAACCCTGGACTTCTGCATTCAGCCTTGGAACAATGTTCACAGCTGTGGAAACTAGAGTTTAAATCTTAATTGAACTCCACAGGAATTGAAGACGCTTTAAAACAAGCTGTCTTTTGGCCACAAATTAGACATCTGGAAGTCTCATTACAGACTCTTCTGCAAACGCCAGTGTGACAAGGAATTAAATTCACCAGCATTCTCTGCTTCAGAGAAGTGTCCCCTGCAAACGCCAGCTGGATTGAACCCTTCCGCATCTGTGATGGACAGAGTGCAACAATGTATTCAATACCTACATGTTTGTTTCCCTCAATTCTTTCAGGTGCCTTTGGGGAATAAACGTTGGTGGAATGGTTGGAATACTCAGGTTTTTAGTCCACCTACATTTCCCTCAACTCTAAGTAACAGCTTTACATGCCAGAACAGGTTACCATAGCAATATTTTCTAAGCAATAGATGGGCTGAATTGCACTATTGAAGAAGCTCAAGAGAAAATATGAATAACAACTTGGGAAAGTCCAGCATGCTACAGAGCCTCGAGGCTGTTAAAACAAGGGGCTCAATGGATTCCCTAGTGATCGATCAGAAAGGTGCGACCCCCAGGTCATATAAAGTGCAGTGTGGGCAGCCATGGATCACCCTCAGAACGCCCACTTCCTCATCTCCAAGTGACCCATCCACGAAGCTCAAATGACAAAAGACAAATTAAACAGGTTGGGGGGAGGAATCTTTGAAATTCATATCAAAAAGGGGTACTTGACAAAGTTCTCCTACAGGGATCCTAGGAAGACGGTGGTCACCCTGACAGAATACTTTTTTGATTTTTCTGAATCCCCACATAAAAACAGAGCAGCCAGAGAGCAAAACGAAAAACCACAGACAATAGTTACATAAAAACAGAGCAGCCAGAGAGCAAAACAAAAATGCCACAGACAATAATTACAACAAAAAGTAGGTTACAGAGTGTCCCGTTGAATCCCCAAGCACAGGTGGGTGGGACAAAGCAGCAAACAGCCACAGACCTGCTGGTTATTGGCAAAGTGCAGGAGGAAACAGTGGGAAATAATGCAGCAGCTGATGGATCTAAGAACAGGAGAAACCCAAAAAGAACAAACAGGGGGCCAATTTGAGACCAGCAGATGAAACTGGAGGTTTTCCCACTCTATTGTGAGGGAGGGCAAGGTTGGAAGGGCTAGAGGAGTCCAATCCCTTTGAACCCTTTTCTGGGTAGCTCTAATGAGATATAATATATATTATTATACCATTCATGTGCCATACAATTCACCCGCTGAAAGTTTTTTTCACATATTCATGGAGTTGTGCAACCATCACCACAACCAATTTGAGAACATTTTCACCGCCTCAAAAAGAAAGCCTGTACCCATTAGCAGCCCCCTACCCCCTGCCTCCAGCCACTGGCAGTCACTCATCTACTCTCTGTTTTTACAAATATGCTTATTCTCTATCTTTCACATAAATGGAATCATACAATATGAAGCCTTTTGTGCCTGGCTTCTTTCGCTTAGCATGTTTTCAAGGTTTTTCCATGTTGTCACGTGAACTAGTACTTCATCCCTTTTTATGGCCCAATAATAATCCATTGTATGAATATACCGCATTTTATTTAAACATTTGTCCATTGACGGGCATTTGGATTGTTTCTGTTTGGGGGTGTTATAAACAATGCTACGGTGAACATTTGTGTACAAGTTTTTGTGTGGGCACATATTTTCATTTCGCTTGGGAACATACCTAGGAGTGGAATTGTTGGGCCAAATAGTAACTCATGTTTAACTTTTTTGAGGAACTGCCAGGCTGTTTTCCAAAGTGTCTGCACCATTTGCATTTTTAACAGCAGTGTATGAAGGTTCTAATTTCTCACATCCTCAATGACACTGGTTATTTTCTGACTGTGGCTTGTAGCCATCCTAGTAAGTGTGAAGTGATATCTCATTGTGATTTTGATTTTCATTTCTCTGATAACTAATGATGTCATGAAGATTTTCCTCCATGTTGTCTTCTAAGAATTTTACAGTTGCAGCCCTTACATTTTGGTCTTTGCTCTATTTCAGTTAATTTCTCTATATGGTGTGAGGTAAGGGTCTAACATAATTTCTTTATGTGTGGATATCCAGTTGTCCCAGCACCATTTTTTGAAGAGGATGTTCTTTCCCCCATTGAATGGTCTTGGCATCAATGTCAAAATCAACTGGCCATGAATATATGGGGTTATTTTTGGACTCTCTATTCCAGAGGTCTATTGTGTCTGTCTTTATGCCAGCTCCACACTATTTTGATGACTGTGACTTTGTAGTCACTTCTGAATTTGGGAATTACGATTCCTACAACTTTGCTCTTCTTTTACACAATTGTTTTGGCTATTTTGAGACTCTGTATAAATTTTAGGATCAGGTTTTTTATTCTGGAAGAAGGCCGTTGTGATTTTGATAGGGAGTACATTGAATCTATAGATCACACTGGGGAGTATTTCAGTCTTAACAATATTGTCTTCCAATGCGTGAACATAGGATGTCTTTCGGTTTCTTGAAGTCTTTTAAAATTTCTTTCAGCAATATTTTGTAGTTTTAATTTACAAGTCCTGAACCTCTTTGGTTGATTTTATTCCTAAGTATTTTATTCTTTTTAATGATATTGTACATTAAATTGTTTTTAATTGCCTTTTTGGGTTACTCACTGCTTGTGTATGGAAATATTCGTTTTCCCATGTTGATCTTATAGCCTGCAACTTTGATGAATTTGTTTATTAGCTCTAACAGTTTTTTTGTGGAATCTTTAGGGTTTTCTTCATATAACATCATGTCATCTGTGACATGTCTTAGTACCTTCTTTCCAATTTGGATGCCTTTTATTTATTTTCTTGCCTAATTGCTGTGGCTATAAACATGGTGAACAGAAGTGATGAAAGTGGGTATCCTTGTCTTGTTCTTAATCTTAGCTTTCAGGCTTTCACTACTGAACATGATATTAGCTATAGGTTTTTCATTTATATCCTTTATTATGTTGAGAAAGTTCCCTTCTATTCTGAGTTTATCTAGTGCTTTATCTTCAAAGGGTGATAGATTCCTCAAATGCTTTTTTGCACACAGGCATACTTTTTAAAGATTTGGAAACAATACCCAAAGATTACCTTATACTTTTCCTCTATTTCATGTTCAAAACATATAAGGAAAATAAAGAAAAGAGAGTTTTATTTTCCTTTGTGATTGACTGCCATTAGCCCTTCTTAAAGTCATTAATGAAAATAATGGCTAGTATTTGTCTGGGGAAGTTTTTAAAGAAAGACAGTCTGAGGATTTCAGAATTTGTCATGAAGTCAATCATGGCAGGGTAAGGGGTGGGTCTGGTTGTAGCTACTTCCATAGTCCTGTATCATTTCACCCTCAATAAAGAACACTCTGATACTGGGAGTTTCATATCTTGCCAACAGAATATAAATGTTACTCAAAAGAGACAGCAAGGACTGCTCTTTTGACTAGATAAGTTCAACTGTCTGATTGCTCAGGAAACAGAAGAATCTCCACTGGACCGTAGAGGCATAACACTAGAGACTTGACAAAGAAAAACAGAGAAAGAAAATCCTCCATGACAAGATCATCTAGGAGGTGAAAAGCAATCTGAATGGAGAGCTTCGGAACACAAAATGTGAGCTCTTTTAAGGCAGCTTAAGTCCAGTGTATCTATTTCTAAAAGGCTTACAATAAAAATCAATATAGAGCTAGGTTATTAAAATTGTTGCAAAGTAAGAAAAAAGAAGTATGAAAAATAATTTCTACAATTAAGAATGAAATGCGAACCACAATGATATACCACTTCACATCTACTAGGATGTCTATAGTTTTAAAAAATGGAAAATAACAAGTGTTGGTGAGGCCGTAGAGAAATGGTAACTCTCACACATTGCTGGTGGAATGTAAAATGGTGCAGCTGCTGTGGAAAACAGTGGGGTGGCTCCCCAGTAAGTTAACTATAGAGTTACCCTATGACCCAGCAATTCCACTCCTAGGTACATACCCAAAGGAATCAAAAACATGGACTCAGTTACTTGCATGCCTATGTTCATCACAGCATTATTCACAATAGCCAAAAGGTAGAAACAACCTAAGTGCCCATCAGTAGATACATGGTTAAACAAAATGTGGTTTATACACTTCACTCCAATATTATTCAGCCATAAAAAGGAATGAGATGTTGATACACGCTACACACTGTTCCTGCCCAGATGCCAAGCTCCCTTCACACGCCACTTGCATCAGTGGAATTTTCACCCACCTGCTTTCCTTCCTCCAATTTAGTCCCAACGCTAACCCGTCATAAAAACTGCTGGCAAAATATCAATAATGCTCCTAAACACACAAACCCAGGAGGGGGAAATCATGGCAGTACATGCCCTGGTACCTCCCTCAAACTCCCTACATTAGGTGCCAACATCCCAGGAGGGGGAAAATGTAATTGCAATGCAACAGTCAAAGGTTGATAAAACAGCTACACATGTAGTAAAATTTGGATCCAGGTTGACATTTACAACCAAGTAAAAAATAGTGGATTTTTGTTAAAATAAGTAAAATTAGAGTGATTTTCAATAACTGGCATCAAGCATTACTATGAAATCTCTGCCCACCTGTGGCCCCAACAATGACTCAGTGTCACCAATACCTAGATAAGCTTCCTCGTGTCCTCATCTGCTCCAATATGCCTAGTTGCTCCTCGCTGCTTGTGGGTATTGGATGTCACAGCCTGGCTGTCAAAGTTCTTCCAAATCTAATATTTAACCACAATCTAGTGTATCCAAACCCTATATCTAGCTCCCTCCCACCCCCCAGCAAATGGTGTCTGCTTTGCCTTCCTAAAAGTCCTGTTTCACAGACTAGGGATGTTCAGTCTCAAATTGCTTGAGTGATTCCCTCTGTCAAAAGCACCCTGTGTTGTTCTTTCTTCTTTACAGATCCTACCCATCAAGAAGTCCCAACACTTACAACACCTCCTCCAGGAAGCCCCCCTCACTATTTTCACCCTACTGAAGTTTTCCTGTGAATGTTTTTTTTTGAATGGTAACTTAACGACCCTTCATTAGCCTTCATCTTGTATTGCTCTCAACCTATTTAATGTGCATTTCCTCATCCATCAAATTGTGCCTTCAGTATCCTACCTCATCACAGCTGTTGCAGGTGGAATTCCCTAGGACACAGGGAGTTGCTGGGATGGAGATTAGTGTGCAGGAAGTTTATTGGGGTGTGGCTCAGGGGAAAACATCACCTTCAGGGGCTAAGGGAGAAGCTGAGCTGGGACACAGTCACCAAAAATTCACAGCTAAGCCCACTGGGGGCTCTGAAGCTGAGATGATCCTTCTGAGTGTCAAGTTGGAAAGAGGGGCTGAGACTTTATACTCTGTGTTGGTCATGGCTGAGCGGTCCTGGGAGGGGCTGCGAGCTGGGCCAGGGACTCCCTTCAGCAGAGTCAATTCCAGAATAAGCCGGGGTTGGAGGACTCTCTGTGGCAGATCCCCCAGCTGCCAGGGGACCAAGTCCCTTGATCCTAAAGGGGGAGCTGGTTGTCAACTCTGAGGGCTTAAAAGGAAGTGAGGAAAGAAAGGGGGAGATGGAAAAGAGGGAAGAAGGGGAGGGGTCCATCGTGTTACCCTGGGTCTTGTTTGGAGCAGTATGTGACAGGGTAGTCACTCCCTTATTAGGGCGATGAGCTGCAAGGAGACAAGAGGACGGCCATGCAGAGCAGTGGTGCCCTAAACCAAGGGGCTCTGCTGGCCGCTGGTTGAGCTGGGATTTGCACCCACGTATGTCAGGCTCCAGGGTCCCCCTTCATTGTACCCTCAGTTGGCAAACTGAGCCTCTGGTCACGTCATCGTTTGGAAAGTATCTGGAGATGTTGAAGGAAAAGTGGGCTCAAAACCAAGAAAGAGAATTTTGAAAGTCCTCTGCTTTCTCTGTAATCCTTAGAGACTAAAAGAAAACTTTCATAGAAGGAAAATAATTCTGTGCACAATAAGGGTATTTTTTTTAAGGTAAAAGTTAATTTTGCCTAAAAAGAGTATCCAGAGACCAGACTTTCTGTAAAGCCCAAAAAGGAATTCAAATTTTGGAGATAAAAGAGTGTGCCTGGAATGTGTTGGAATCTGAAATTATAAACCTCAAAGAAAGCCCACGGCGCAGGCATGATAATGACTCCCTCTTACAACCCGCAGAAAATCAAATTCCAGGAAAGAGAAAGGTCAAAACGATAGAGGCAGGGAGGAGAAGCGGAGGCAGAGGTGAGCCCAACTGGCATGACCTGGGCGACTTGAAAGTATTATTCCCGCTTCCAACTTCTGAAGCTCATTTAGCGGCCAGTTGTCACATCAGGGAAATAGGAACCACGGAGGCCTTTCCTGCAGTTCAAGAATCTGAATTCATCTCAGAACACCCTCCCTGCCCCCAGGAGGAATGAAAGCCCAAGGCTTCTGGAAATCATAATACCTTCTGCCCCCAAGGATCTTGGGCCAAACTGGGGTTTTCATCCAAGAGTGTGAGGCAGGACAGTGAGTGAGGAATTTTTCCTAGAATCCGTCCTTAAATCCATGCCTTTTTCAAAATATTTAATGCTTTTCTCTAACACCTTATAGTTAAAATTCACCAACAAGCAACAGATTGGTAGGGTATTTCTTTATGGCTCTCTGTATTCATCCTATAAATCTATACATTACATTTACCGAGTATCATCTGGTCTTGATCGATTTTTCTAATCTGTACTCCTCTCAGTGAGGTGTTTCCTAATTGACCTCTCCAAATTAAGAGACTTAGAGATCTTGGATTTATTTTGTTTTCTAAGCGCTTCTCTCTTTTGCTCCTCTGGAGTTAGAAATTGCAACTCTTGGTCATTCTAAGGCTGATGTTTCAGTTACAGGATCTGGGGCTAAATCAACAGCTCAGATAGGGTTCAGGGTGCAAATTAGCCTGCAGGGGGAATGTGGATAATTCCAGATCTCATTACAGCCGTGCTTTCCAATTTTGCCTTCCTGTGAACTGCTTAAAATGCAGAAAAAGTCCACTGAGACACCCCTTCTCTTCCATGCACCCCCTCGTCTCCCTTATTCTGCTTCTAACCCCTTCTGATGCTGGGAAGCAACATGTGGGAAGATGAGCCAGAGGTAATTAGACTGGCTAATTCTCCGACTGGTGGGAAGAGACCACTGAGCGTGGAAAACACTGAATTAGGCAGAGCCCTCGGTTCAGTGGACCACCCTGGGATGTAACCTATTGATGCAGGGTCCTGAAGGCTCTTGGATAGGCTTTACTATCATCACTGACATTGAAGAACTTTCAGCTGTGGACCAAGAGTCTTTGCTAGAGGTCTTTGCTTTAGTAAGAATGGAGGAATTTTCAAGGGTTGAGGTTTGAATGCACAGAAAAACAATTACCTTTGGTCATGGAAAAGAAAGTAGCTGGGGAAAAAACTGGAACCCATCTGCTAATTAAAATTCTAAGAGTTGTAGGATGAACAATTACTCTAAGACACTATCTCTCCCACATTCCTGCAAACAGATTGGCCTCAACACCCACACGTGGAAAAACAAACACCAATCACGCCTGGATGTTTCCTTGAACACGTTGTCTCTTCCCCATCACCACCTGATCATTAACGTTACTTTGATGGTGAGTTGCCGATAAGCTCGTTGCTTACCTGGAAAAATTATTTTTGCCCACTTTTATTCTAAAGCAAAGTCACAGGAGTGGGGAGGCTGGGACCAACACCAAACCCAGATCAATTCCTTCCTGTGTGTGAGGTGAGAAAAAGACCACCTTCTTCAACTCCAGATAGAACACAAATCTCTGGGTGTCTGAGGACTAGTTGTAGTCATTCATAGCGTAGGAAAGGAATATGCTTTAATTGTTAAATTTCAATGTAAATCATAATTGAGGAAATGTGGCTAAAAATAGTTTTATAAAGGCAGATGACACTATGACATAGGTTAATGTATAGAGGATGCGTTTCTAGATTTATTTCTAACGATAGATACACTGGGGTACCTGCCTGAGACTAGTCCTTGTGCTTTTTAAAACCTTGATAAAGACAAGCAGTGGGTTTGAGGAGGAGAGGTGGCTATTTTAAAGTCACAGGCATCTATTGCTTTCTCTGGAGGTGGACACCTGAATTTCACCCTGGCCGGCAGGCAGTTCCTTTGAGCATTTTGGTTATGCCAAGGCAGGGGTGCAGTCCCTTCTGGAACAGAGATTTCAGGAACCACACGGAGGGAAACTGGTCCGCACGGGCTCCATAAAAGAGCATGGTCACTGGGTGTGAAATACGGGTCACACTTCCTTTAGGGGAGAAAAATTCCTCCAAATGTGGATTTAGACCATACTGTCCTTAAAACTTCTTTGTTCTTGTGTGTGTGTGTGTGTGTGTGTGTGTGAGTGCAAGTTCATGCAGAAGCATTCTTGTTCAGGAATTTAGCCATCTGTATTAGGAGGAAAAAGGAGCTGGGGTGGTAGCGGGAAGGATGCAGTGACATGTCTTCATTTCACACTTGCTTTGTAAAGCTTCACACCAGGCGTCAATGCAGATTAAATAACTCTGCTTTCAGGGAAGGTACCTCTTTGGGTTTTGGTATGGTCTAGGTGAGGGGAGCGACTAAGGAAAGGCCTTAGGAGGAACATTTGTTTCTGATGGGACTTTCTAAGGGCCAGACACCCCAGAAATGGGCTGGGCTGTGAGGACTGAGGGGTGGAGGCTGGCACTCCAGACGGGTGAGAACTCCTCAGGGACCCACCCTTGGAGGGACCTTATCACCTACAATATGGTGATTTGGAACAGCCATATCCAGCCCCCAGTGCTGTTCTCTGATTCCTGAGGAGCTAAGGCAGGGGCCATGCCAATGGGGAGGAACTTTCTCTGGGAAGCCGTAGGAAGGGAAACAAGTAGGACTAAGACTTCTGTGGTCAAGCAGGACATTTGAGAGGGGACATGCCAGCCAGAGAGACATGTCTGAAATACCGAAGTCAGTGGTTCTCAACTTCAGGGGCTTTGACCCCCAAGAAACATCCGGCAGTTTCTGGAGACATTTTTCGTTGTCACGCCTGGAGAGGTGCTGCTGGCACCTAGTGGGTGGAGGGCAAAGATGTGGCTAAACATCCTACAGCAACACACTCCTCATCCCACAGCAAAGACTGTCTAGCCCAAAATGTCAACAGTGCTTAGGCTGAGGAACTCTGACCTAGATGGATGCAGTAAATGCACTTAGATGTTCATATGCAAATATACTAAAAGCTCTGTCTCAAAGGTACTAGTAATGTTGGTTTTAAAACAAAAGGTTGGGGGCTTCCCTGGTGGTGCAGTGGTTGAGAGTTCACCTGCCGATGCAGGGGACATGGGTTCGTGCCCTGGTCCGGGAAGATCCCACATGCCGCGGAGCGGCTGGGCCCGTGAGCCATGGCCGCTGAGCCTGCGCATCCGGAGCCTGTGCTCCGCAACAGGAGAGGCCACAGCAGTGAGAGGCCCGCGTACCGCAAAAAAAATAAATAAATAAAATAAAAAATAAAACAAAAGGTTGTCTGGCAAAAAACAAGACAACAAGATGTGTTTATCGAAGGTCTAGTGTGTGTTAGGTTTTGTTATGTGTTCTGGGGTCCTAGAAATCAACAGGACAAACTTCTTGTCCTCATGGAATTTATATTCCAGTTGGGAGGGCAGACCCCTAAGAATCAGGTACACTTCAGATCATAATTATGCTATCAGCTCTTGTGAATTAACACATTGAATTCTCCCAACAACCCGTAGTGAAATATGTGCTACTATAATAACCTCATTTAAAAAGACACCGAGGCCTTGGACCGTAAGAACCTTGTCCAGGGTCCCACCACTGACAGTGAGTCGCAATCTTTACAGCATTTAAAATTGCTCTTACTGTCAAACAGACTTTAGAGCTTCACTAGCTATATGATTTTTGGTACCATAATTTAATTTCTCTTGCTTCTTCCTTTATGTGTAGAATGGAGATAATAAAAGTATCACAGAAGGTTTTTGTGAAAATTAAGTGTGTCGCGTGATAGAAAGCGCTTGCACAGGAGGGTTAATAAATCGTATAAGGAAAGTGGAAAGTGGAGAGAGAATAGCTGAAAACCTGCTTTAGACCAGTGGGCCTCAAAGTGTGGACCCAGGATCAGCAGCTACATCTGGGAGCTCATTAGAAATGCAGACTCTTGGCCCCCAGCTCAGGTCAAACTCTGGGGCTGGGCCCCAGCTCTCTGGGTGACTCTGATGCACGTTGAGGTTTGAGAACTAATGCATGAGACCAGTCTGAGGCGGTGGTGTTTGGGCTGTGATACGGGGGTGCTTCTCCACTAGATCCTAACTTCCTCCCCAACTACAAACTTTTATATTTTTTTCAGTTTTTTTTGAAACTCTATATTTCCTCCCTTCTCTTTTGCTGTTTCTTTACTTTTGCTTGGCTTCATGCTTAACTGAACCCTTCTCTTCACCTTCCACGACCAGATATCTTCCCTGATACCCTTCCACACCCTCAACTGCTCTCTACCTTCAGTTAGCTGGTTCTTGGCTCTCTTCATTCATTCACTCATTCATTCATTCATTCACTCATTCATTCATTCACTCACTCACTCCTTCATTCATTCACTCACTCACTCATTCGTTCATTAAAAATCATCTGGGAGAACACAAGGGCAATAATATCAAAGAACAAATGCTTTTGTAATAACAGCAGAAGAAGATAATCATGGGAGATGCATGGAAACACTAAAGAGAAATAGCGGGATCAGCTGACTAAAGATGATTGAAATGTTCTACCTCTGTTTTCTTTAAAAGCAAAACCTGACAAACCAGAAGGGAATGAACTGCTGTTCAGTCAATGTCGGGCACTTCCTGATTATTCTCTGCCGGTGCCATGGGTTTGTTGTTGTTTTTGTTCTTCTTTTGCCTCCAAGCCTTTGCTCACCCTCTTCCCCCAGCCAGCTCTGCCTCCCTCCTCCTTCACCTCCGTCAGGGAAAGTCCTTCATCTTTTAATGTCCAGGTCAAAGGCTGCCTCCCCCTCTGCTCCTTCCCATCGGAGGTGACTCCTCTCCCCCAGCAAGATCAGACACCTTTGTTTCTACTTCTAATCAGCGGTTGGCACATTTTGCTGCATTCCGGTCATGCAACAGATGGATGAAAGGTCTTCGGGCCAGGACAACATCTCAGCTGCATCTGTACCACCTCAACGTCTTGCCCTCAACAGTCAGGGCTGGGCTTCGCTGCAGATGATCACACGTGGCCTGGGGATGAGAAGGCCGTCATCGTCTCCTGCTGCACCACACACAACGACTCCAGAGGAATCAAGGAGTTGAATTCCCAAATCTATCCATAAACTTGAGAAATAGAAATAAAGGGCAGCAAAGCAACTTAACAATTGCAAAGTAAATTGCAGACATTGGTGGAGACAAGATCAATGAGGCCTAGTATATAAAGCAAATAAATTATTCAACAAAATGTAATAAAATTATAAATGTGAACACAGGAATGACAGAAAAAAGTATGTGACAACAACACAGATGAAAATCTGCTCTATAATTACACTGAAATTGATCAATAGTCATAAGGTCGGTACCCAGATTCCTGTGTAAAGTAACTAAAAGGAGATGAACGGTTTCTACACAAGAATATATAGACAATAAATCACCATGTGGAAAAATCAGGGCTTCTTTTAGCCATTGAAGAAATGCAAATTAAAACAATTAAAATAGATCATTATACACCAATTAAACTTTTTTTCTGATAAAAAAATTTATTTTGTCAAGGCTGTCAGTCTCTCTCTTGTTTCTCCAAAGCCAGGGCCAACACAACAGTCAATCCAATAAATCTCTCTAAGGTAAAGTTTGAAAATATGTAAAAAGAACAATCACACAGTTCCTACAATTCAACTCAGTTATTAGATTTGGGAGAAAATGTATCAAGGAAATAATCTCAAAGGGGCGAAAGAATTTTGCTAATTGTAATTTAAAAATCAGCAAACCGAAAAGGCCTGGCAAGTACTGTGCAGGGCCTGGAAGTCTACCTGGCTTGCAAGCTAACAAGCTACCCTGTCACTGTTTCCTAGATGCTGTCAGAAGACAGGAGACCCCCAGGTCAGAGACAGAGGACTGTATTCCTCTGGGGAAAAGCTGTAGCCAGAGCTCCAGGTTCATGTATGCCGGCTCCCCACGTTTCCCAAGTCCCACGGGGGTTACGGAAAGGGCCTGGGCTGGATCCTGCCCAGGCAGGGGTCTCTGTTACAGGAGAGGAACACTGAGCTTGGGGGGCTCACCACGGCTATAGTAATGGGAGCAAGCTTGCCTTTTGCCCAGGGGGAGAGGCTACTTCATCTTTTAAGGTGGCTGGCTGCACACACAACTCTGAGAGATGGCCTAGATAATGAGGAGCCAGGGCCTTGTAACCTTGGCCTGCCCTACATGAATGTGCAGGGGGGCTCAGGGCTCCCGGATCACCTCTCCCAATAGTGACTCATTCACTCATTCAACATATCCATTCAAATTTATTGTCACCTTCTATATGCCTTGCACTGAAATACTGTTGACACTTGAACCGTGCAGGTCCACTTATACACGGATTCTTTTCTTCTATAAATACCTACTACAGTACCGCGTGATCCGCAGTTGGTTGAATCAGCGGATGCGGAATCACAGATAGGAGGGGCTGACCATAAAGTTATAGGTAGATTTTCCACAGCGCAGCACCCCTAATCCTCGGCATCGCTCGAGGGTCAACTGTAGAGGTTAAGGATACAGCGGTGAATAAACTTCCTGCCTGAGAAGAGCTTATATAGTCGGGGAGGCAGGTATCCAAAAGGAATTCAATAACATGATGGCACTCTGTGAACTGTTGTGAAGACAAAGCGGAGAAGTGGGATAGAGCCGTCTTTAGACAGAGCGATGGACGATAGATACGATGGTCAGGGAAGGCCTGAGATGGTGACACTGGACCAGACACCAGAAGGAAGTGAATAAGCCACACGCCTACCTGAGGGAAGAGCATCCCAGGCACACCCCAAAGCCCAGAGAATGGGATGTGCTTCAAGGAACGGAAGGCCGGGCAGCTGGGGTGTGGTGAGCAGGGGAGAGTGGTCTGAGATGAGAGTAGAAAAGCCCAAAATGACTTGTAATGGAGACAATATAATTTTCTAAAATGACAAACAGACTTTTTGCATGAAACGATTTATACAGAAGAAGTCAATGAAACCCATCAGACCGAAGCCCCAGTCCAGTGAATGGAGGGCCACTTGGTGTCATGGACAAATGGGGTATGGGGGTTGGAAGAGCTAAGCCCCCCGCATCAGTCACCAGGCGACAAACCTCTCGCTGTTTCTCCATCTGCAAATAGGAAAAATGCCTAAAAAGCTTGCGGGTAAGATCAAGTGAAATAAAATGTGTGAATGTATTTTGTAGTTACAAATATTGGAGAGAGTGAAACTGTAATAACTCGATCTGCATCAAATGTCACAAGAGAATGGAATCTAAGCTTTGAATTAGAAGTTAAAAATAGTGGCAATTGGGCTTCCCTGGTGGCACAGTGGTTGAGAGTCCGCCTGCCGATGCAGGGGACACGGGTTCGCGCCCCGGTCCGGGAGGATCCCACATGCCACGGAGCGGCTGGGCCCGTGAGCCATGGCCGCTGAGCCTGCGCGTCTGGAGCCTGTGCTCTGCAACGGGAGAGGCCACAACAGTGAGAGGCCCGCGTACAGCAAAAAAAAAATAGTGGCAATTGTCATCATTTATTGAACACTTAGTCAACTATTAAACCATACTTTTACAATAATCTCCTGACAGGTGTTAATTATCCTTATTTCTAAAATGAGAAAACTGAGTCTCCGAAAGCTTAAGTTGCTCAACGTCTCTCACCTAATACATGGAACAATATAAAAAAGTGTAACTATGAAGAGAGTATATAGCAACACGAAAAATGTTAAGAGAAATCTGGAAAACAAAAAATTGACTTTAGGCATGAAAAGTGTATGTGGATAGAAGCAAAGACGGGAAAAAAAAGCATGTCCTGCATCCGACTGGGGCAAGATGAATGCTTTTACATTTTTGATATTCTTTGCTCTCGTTTGCCCAATAAAATAGGGAGAAAATTCTTGTGAAACTATTTCAGTTGCTAGTCACCATTTCCTTCTAAAGGATGGTCTTTGTCATGTCAATTTTCATCCCAAATCCAGCTTTTTCCACGATCAAGTGCAAACCCTGCTGCTTGGCATTTGCACTCTGCATGTTCATCTCCTGGTGGCTTTGCCCCAGCTACCCACACTCTGGCCAGGTCCCACCCTCCATTCATCTCATCCAACATCTAAATGCCTTCCTGACAGTTCAGTAAGCCTAAGGGCTTCTCCGACCACAGCTCCCCGCATCTCTGTGATCCCTGAACAGCACATCATTTCTGAGATTTTTTTGTCAACCACTTGACACTTACGCCTGCAAGTCCAAGTATTTTTATCTTGACTCCTCTGCCTGTTGCTCTTTATGCCCCAGGAGCGTGTCTGTGTGTGTAAGCAAGACCAGTTCCACACAGGATGCAGAAGGCAAAAGTCCTCGCTCTGTGAGTGGATGATGAAGGGAGAGTAAGGAGGACATTCTTTGTGTCCCTCCTGCAGGGTCCAGATCCCCAAAGATTGCCCCAGATGCCAGGGGTGGGATGCTCAGAGGACCAGGGAAGAAACACTTCCCTCCACTGCAGCCTAGGGAACCTTTCCAGAAAGAGCCTCTTCTGGGCGGCCCGCTCAGCCTGAGGCTGTTCCCAGGGTGTTGGTAAGAAGCCAGTGAATGACCGTCAGTCGAGCTGCCCTGACAAGAGAAGGGGCAGTCTGGGCTCTGTGTTCTTTAGGTTCTAGTCTACTCCCAGGAACAGAAGTATTGCGGCTTTAGGCTGATTTCATTTTGATTGAACTGTTTTTTAAAGTGTAAGAGACTGAAAATGGGGGCTGGGCGGCAGGTTAGGGGAATTTCACTTCTCACTGGTTTCTACCTTTGCCCAGGGGTCAACAAAATATAACCCGATCTCCACCCTGGATGTGAAGACTGGAAGACATACACTAGGGTCAGGAACTTCCGCAGCCGCAAAGGGAGGGCGGGGTGGGAATGCGGGTAGGGATGTGATGGGACGGGTTAGGGATGGCATGGCGAGGAGGTGGCGAACCCTCCCGTGTCAGAGCCTCTGCCAAACTGCCTAGAAGCTGCGTTCTTTCTGCACAGAGCCAGAGAGGGAACTTCTCACGGCAGCAGGAAGCCTCGCCCGGCAGAGGTGTGGCGAGTGAAGCGGCAGGCAGGATGGTGCCGGGTTGAAGAGCTCCCTGTTTGACATACCCAACACCTGAGTCTCCTAGTTCACCTAGGATGGGGATCCAGGAAACCAGAATCTCTCTGTCCGGTGCCTCTGTTTCCGGATGTCAAACTGTGCCCCAGGCTGTTCCCAGGGATCCGCGAAGGTGGCGGCCACGGGATTCCTAGGCGATTGTGAACCTTCTCCGCGGACTCCCGCGTTGGGGTTCTCTCCGCGCGGCGGGGGCGGGGAGACTCGGCGGGACAGTCTGAAGGCCCGGCTCCAGTCGGCGGGCTCTCCGGACCACCCGCCCCCGCGCACCCCGGGTGCAGCTCTGCTCCAGGGGCCGCCGGCTCGTGGTGGGGTCCACTCTCCAAGGCCGCCCTGCGCACGGACACCGCGTGCTCTCAGATTCCCAGCCCTACGACAGCCCGTTGCCCCCGGGAAGGCGAGGAGAGGCGGGAAGGACTGGCGCGCCCGGCGGAGCTGGACTCCTGAGGGGTCCCACTCTTTTTTTTTTTTTTTTTTTCCTCCACTGGAAAAGAGGTCCACGAGGGCTCCAAGCAGAGGCGCCAAAGGAGGGCTGCGGCACAATGAGGGACCATGGTAGGACGACCTGGACCCCTCTCTGCCGTCCCCGGGCACACAGGGCCCCCCTCCGACGCTCGCACCCTCCCTGTCCACGCTGAGCGCCAGGGGCGCGTGCGTCCCCGCCGAGGAGCCAGGATCCCGCACGCCCCGCGCCATGGAAGCAGCTAACCTCTCGGTGGCCTCCACCGGGGTCGCCCTTCGCCTGGGACCCGAAGCCTAGAGCAGCAGCCCAAGCCCCGGCGGGGTCGTCCAGTTGACCCCAGGCGGCACCGCCCTGCCTGGTCGAGAGCTGCCCTTCTCTGTCTTCACGGGGCTGGTGGTGACGCAGCTGGTGCTGCCGTTCGCGGCCACTTTCCTGTGGAACCTCCTGGTCTTCGTCACCATCCTGCGCGTCCGCGCCCTCCACCGTGTGCCGCATAACTTGGTGGCCTCGACGGCCGTGTCGGACGTGCTCGTGGCAGCGCTGGTGCATCACGCCCCTGAGTCTGGCGAGCGAGCTGTCGACCGGGCGACGGTGGCGGCTGGGCCGGAGCTTGTGCCACGTGTGGACCTCCTTCGACGTGCTGCGCTGCACCGCCAGCATCTGGAACGTGGCGGCCATCACCCTGGCCCGATACTGGACCATCACGCGCCACCTGCCGTACACGCCGCGCACCCGCCGCCGAGCCTCGGTGCTCATGATCGCGCTCACCTGGGCCCTCTCCGCGCTCATCGCCCTCGCGCCGCTGCTCTTCGGCTGGGGCGTGGCGAACGACGCTCGGCTCCAGCGCTGCTAAGCGAGCCAGGAAACCTCCTACGCCGTCTTCTCCACCTGTGGCGCCTTTTACCTGCCTCTTGGCGTGGTGCTGTCTGTCTACTGGAAGATATACAAGGCGGCCAAGCTTCGCTTCGGTCGCCGCCGCAGGGCTTTGCTGCCGTAGCCCGCCACCGTGCAGGTGAGGCGCGGGTTGAGCAATGGGGATTTGGGGAAGCGGGTCGCTGCGGGAGGAGGAAGCGTGGCGAAAGGGAGAGCTGGCGGTGGAAGTTTGCACACTTGGCGCACGCGCGAAAAGATTGGCCACCAGCGCAGCCCGAGCGGCCGGGGAGTTTGCCATCTGCTCTCCTGCAGCGCACACCGAGGGGCTCATCACCTGCGCCTGGCGCGCAGGCGAAGGGTTCGCCACCTGCGTGGCTGGTGCGCGCGGGAGAAGGGGAAGGGGGCGACATGGGCAGCGTTGCTCGGTAGCGGTGAGGGCACGTCTGATTTCGCTGCGCCCTCTGTTGCTTTTCCCCAGGAGCTATTGTGTCCGTGCGAGTCTTTAGCCGCCAACTTCCTAGTCCCGGCTAGACCAAGCGCGACTGCAGGGGGCTGGGAATACGTCCTGCAGATGAGCGAATTCCTGTGACCATGCGCCCCTTATTTAATGTCTCCACTGCGCCCTCGTCCACACCCTGCTGTCCAGAGACGATTCCCCAACCCTATCGGCCAGCTCCCTACCAAGGGGGAAGTGAGGATAAAAATGAATCCAAGTGTCACTTTGCTTTCACTGTCCCAACCCCAGTGCTATCTTTTAGTGACTTTGGAACGAGGTAGAACCGTGGGTTGAAATCCCAACTGGGGACGTTGGGGCAGTTGCTTAATCTCTGTGGGTTTTGTTTCCTCAACTTTAAATAAGTGAATTCCTACTGCATAGGGCTGTTGGTTTACTTGAGATGAAGCATGCGAAGCACCTAGCACAGTGCCTGGCAAACGGGGAATGGGGGGCAGAGCTGGCTGGAGCAAGGAGATCCACAGCGCGTTGCCTGGCAATCTACAATGGGCCCGCACATAAGCCTGGAAATGAATGAGGTGGAGGAACCTGCATTTGGCAGAACTTCTCTCCATTGTATTTAGAGTCGGGGCTTTCTGCCTTTCGGCCAGACCCTAACAGATGACAGTTCCCGCCTCACCCTGGAAGCCCCAAACTCTCCTTTTGAGTGAATGGGGGTTTCAGGCTCTCAGTCCTAGAGAGTAACAGGACTTATTGCCCCTTTCCTAATACAATATATGGACCAGGGAAAGGGGGCATGAGGGGGGAAGGAAAGAGACGGGGTAAGTTCTTCTGTTGTTAGTTTTGTTTTACTTTTGAAAGTTAACTCCGATACTTAGGTTATTCAAACGTGTGTACTTTTAAAAGCAGGCGTCTCGCCAACCCGCACGCCCTTCATTAAATGGCAGAGGAGTTTTGTAGGATAAAATAGGAATGTCAAGTGGAAAGTGTTGGTAGGGGAGAGCTTTATTCAGAATTAATGATGTCCTTTGAAAGGTCCCTCGGAAATCCTGGGGTGATCATCGCTTTTCTCTCTGCTGGCTGAGGTAGGGCTGACTTTTACTGGCTACATCAATCCAGTGCGCACCCAGAGAAATCATGGTGAAACGGATGCTAGAAAGGCTTGCCAAGCCTGAGTTGAGTGTTCATTTTTGACGGAACCCATTCAGGCAGGTGATACAAAGCAGATGTGCCTGGTCGGGAGCCTGGCCAATGGGGAGGCCACTGGCAGGGAGAAAGAGCTCTAGCAGGCGGGGCAGCGTGGTGCACTGATTTAGCCACCTGCTGGCGCCACCTGCTGGGGCGAGCCACTTCTGCACCTTGTGCTGCAAGTCTCTGCTCTAGGACACAGCATTGGTCTAAGTCAGGCTAAGAGTCCTGACTCATGTGATGCTGAGATACATCTACAGATGAGATGGGGTTCGAGAACACCTTGCTTCTTTAGGCTCCAGCAAGCTGTCACTCAAACTCCTGGGTAATGTTGCTGAGTCAGCATTTGCAAGCTTGGTGACCACAGGACACCCAGACAGAAATTTAAAATAATGTGCCGGGAGTACTCTCTCCATGCGTTCCCCCACCTGCTTTTGTCTGACCTCCGGGGAAATGAGTCAAGTTGCATTTAGGTCCTGCAAAGTGTCTTTACTGCTTTCTGTGGGTGATGGAAGTACTTAGGAAGGCAGAAGACCTCTGGTCATGAGGCTGTGCACACCCTTCATCTTTTTTCAGGATTCTGTGACTAGGTCCCAACACTAAAATAGTATCAGAAAGGGATCTGCAGCAGTGCCTCAATTTTTTAAAGTAGAGAAGGAAAGAAATGCTGACTGAGTTCCCTCTTTCAGGCACTGTACCACTTTACCTACATCCTCTTATTTAATCCTCAGCGTCCAGACAAATTGGCATTACAGTCTCTGTTCGTCAGGATAAGCTAAGATACGCTGCGTAACATAGAAGCCCCAGACTAACGGTTTATCTCACTCTCACTCAAAGTTCAGTGTGGGTCTGGCGGCCCTCTTCCTGCTCAGCTCTCCTCCAGCTGGTAACTCATGGATCCAGGCCCCTTGTCATCCTTGAGCTATGCTGTCCTGAACACGTGGCTTCCAAGGTTTCTGTGGAAGGGGAAGCAAGACCTGGAGATACAGCAACTTTTACCTGCCTTGCGCTGAAGTGCCCCTTCGGGTCACAGTCCATTGACCAGACACTGTGAAAACTTGGGGAGCCTATGGCTATTTGGTGAACACTAACCGTCTTCGCCACACAGCTCTCATTTTACAGATGGTCAAACTCAAGTGCCATAAAGTGAGTTCATCCACGACCACACGGTTATGGGGTGGAAAAGCTGAAGTTTGTCCCAGATCTAAAAGTCACTGTTCTTTTTCACCCCTTTTCCAGTATGCCATGCTCTCTCCAGGAACTTAACTTCTGGGCATTGTCACAAACATCTCACAAGCATCTAGACCTTCATGGGAGACAGGCAGTCATATCCCAGTCAAGGTGGGTCATGGGGATGTCAACTGAAAACAAAAGCACAACCTAAAAGATGAGAATTATGTTTTATTCAGTGGACTTTCTGAGGACTTAAGCCCGAAGACAACCTCTCAGGTCACTCTGAGGGACGGCTCCAAAGAGGTAAGGAAGCAGCCAGGATATATAGAAAAACCAGGTAGTTGGAACTTCAAAAGATTACTGTTAATTAAAGGAAACCTGATATCTTAAGTTTGTTTTTGTTTTTTTATAAATTTATTTATCCATCTTTGGCCATGTTGGATCCTCGTTGCTGCGCACAGGCCTTCTCCAGTTGCGACGAGTGGGGGCCACCCTTTGCCGCGGTGCATGGGCTTCTCATCGCGGTGGCTTCTCTCGTTGCGGAGTACAGGCTCTAGGCGTGTGGGCTTCAGCAGTTGTGGCACACGGGCTCAGTAGTTGTGGCTCGCGGGCTCTAGAGCACAGGTCCAGCAGCTGTGGCGCACTGGCCTAGCTGCTCCGCGGCATGTGGGATCTTCCCAGACCAGGGCTCGAACCCATGTCCCCTGCCTTGGCAGGCGATTCCTAACCACTGGGCCACCAGGGAAGCCCCAGATATCTTAAGTTAATGCATTTAGCGCTTGTCTATGTATGGGAAGATGCAAGAGTCTGGGCTCATTGAAATCAGCCCTTTGATTTGCACCTTAGCTATCTGGGGCCTGTATCCTGCTTTTCTTTGTCCTGAATCCCCTCAGGGTTCACAGTTCAGTGGCTGATGGCTCGAGGGCCACAAGGTCCTCTGTTTACTGATATGGCAGGCGACATTTTTCATGCACAGCGAGCAGGATCTCAAAACTATGCCCGTGAACACCTTTCCAGGAGAGCTGAACACAGTTGAGCCCAGAGGTACTGCCAGCTTCTCTTGGGAGACGGGATTCATTCCCACCTGCATCCTTTTTTTCAGCCTCATAGACTGAGCGTGACACATAGCGTATATTCTGCCCTCACCATGCACCTCCCATGGGTTATGACTTTCCTTCTGCCCTGTGCCTTTTACTGCTTAGAGGAAGAAAGAAGCAAAGCCAATAGAGGTGATTTGGTTGGCTTTTAAAATGTGACATCAAACATTTTGTTCTTTTTAATTATCTGATATCTGTGCACAAGTTGATACTGGGGCCATTTTTTCATTAGGTACAGTGAGGACACCACCGAGAGCCACCATACTTATAGGGGCCCGTGGAAATAGTTTAATTTTAATTTCTTTTAGAGGAAAAAATGAATATAATTGTTAAGGAATATGTAATCATGAGCCCAGCCTCGATTATATTAGTCTTTATAGTAATATGGTCATAAAATATAATTTTTAATATTTTTTTAATGGAGGAAGGACCCACAGAGGCAAGGATGCCTCGGGCTCGTGAAGGTTATAACGTGGCCCTGGTTGATACCCTTCACTCATTCACTCAATCAATAAACATGTGTTGGGAGACAGGGTGTACAGTGGTTAAGAGCATGGGGTTTAGAAGCAGGGAGGCCTGGATTTCAATTCTTTTTGTGCCACTTATTAGCACTTCAGCTAGGTGAGTTCATCTCCATCTGCATTTCCATCTGTAGGTAAACTGGAAATATTGCCATCTGCCTCTTAAAATTCTTGTGAAGAATAGATGAGATAATAGTGTATATGGAGTAACTAAAATAGTAAACCCTAAATGATAGCTGCTGTACTGTCTTCATTATTATTTTTGAAATTCTTCTTATAAATTGTAAGTAATAAACTATTATTTTATACCTCTTACCATTATAGGTGGGTTTGTTATTTATTTCTTAACAATTAGTACAAAGCTTAGCGTCTTAAGACAACAAAAACGTATGAACTCACAGTTTCCATGGGGCAGGCATTGGGAATGGCTTAGCTGGGCGGTTCTGGCACAAGGTCTCTTGTGGTTGTAACTGTGGCTTGTTTGCATGTCTGTTAGCAGGACGTCTCTACAAGGCTGCTTGAGTGTCATCACAACACGGCTGCTGGCTTCCCCTAGTCTGAGACAGTGAAGCAAGGAGGCAACTGCAGTCAGTGCCTCTTATGATCTGGTCTCAGAAGTTATATTCCATCACTTCCCTTATATTCTATTCCTTAGAAGTGAGTCACTAACCCCAGTCCATACTCAAGGGAGGGGGGATTAGGCTCCACCTTTGGGAAACATGTCAATGAACCCGTGGACATATTTTAAAACCCCTTCAAAAGGACACGCAGATGGTTCAAGGTTACTTGACTGACTTGTAGTGACCTATGCATCAGACAATGTAGTAGCCTTTGAGGTTTCATAGAAGTGGTCTCTGATCTCAGGGGATTAATTTTAGTAAGCCACAATTACAGAATTAATAATAAATTCTTATAGGTGCTTTTCTAGAAGTCTGTCCAGGGGGCAGCGATCCCAAAAGACTGATAGTGTACGTGAAAGCACTTTGGAACCTGTAAAGGTCAAAATAAATTTGTAGTATTGAGCTATAGCATTTACGATGACTTGGATCTGAATTTTAGATAATGTTATATTACAAAATATTTGGCTCTCCAACCCAGTTCTCCACATTAGTAGATTTGTGTTGCAAGCATACAGTATATAAGCCCTAAGTGACCTGAAATCTGTACAGAGCCCTCGACGTTTTTGCCACTTTTCCAATGTTTAGTTGTCATCTGTTCCTCTCCAAAGACCAGCGGCTGGTGGGCTTGTGTACAGAACCACGTGTGGGACCTGGGTTCAGTCAGAGCTCAGATATGGGAAGAGGATGGTGGAAAATCATCACCCTTGTTCTGATTCCAACTACTAAAAGAAATAGGACTGAAACACATTCCCATGCCAGACTGCAAGGTTATTTTAACTTTAGAAAAGTAAATTGCATTAATCAAGTTGTATCAGTGGTAACAATACATCTGGCTTATGGTTTGATTCTTTTAAGATTGGCACTGAGAGTTTCCAGAACTACTTAGGTGGATGAAGGAGCGTTTTCTCTATACTTTTAGAAATATCCCTGGCTTTCCCCTCTCTATAAACTTCTCCCTTGTTCTCTTACATCATTATGCTCATTCTGGCTCTTTACATCTGCTTCCATTTCTCTTTTCTCTGATTGGACTGCTGGGGAAGAGTGGAAAGGGCAGGGGAAACGAAGGGGGATGTAGATGAGCATGGTGCAGGGATCATGTGTTTTCACCAATGACCTTTAAATCCATGTAGTTCTTGGAGAAGATTGAGCTTCTCAGTGGAAGAATGACGTCAAAACTCCTTGGTCATTAACCCTTTGGTAAGTCACAGAATTCGCTGAAGACCGAACAAACCTTTGGACTTGCTGTCCAGAAAGGCATGTAGACACTTGCTTGCCCAGCGTGTCTAGGGCACTCCCTGAAGCCCATCTCTGGAGAGTGATGCTCAGCCTTTCCTCCTACTGGCTCTCCCAAGGGATGGAACCCACAGTGCAGCAGGAACTGGAACTCTCTGAGGCAGGGCCGTGGTGGTCAGGGGAGCCATGGCCCCCTAAGAGGGCAGGTCAGAACACTGAGGCTGGACAATGCGTGTGCAAAAGGCAAAATCTCCCCTCTCTCCATTACACTGTACACCTTCTGTGCAGAGACTCTCTGGCCTGGGAGTCTAGTCACCTCAGGGTAAGAGCTCTTGCCTCAACAGATGACCTTCCATTGGCCTCCACCCATAAAGGGGGGTCACTAGATCAGATGATATAAGAGCAAAAACAAATGTCGTGTAACTTTAATTAACACACTTGATTACAATTCCCCCTTCTCATCATTAACTCCAGTGGTGCCTTAGCCATTCCAGGGTGACTAACAGCCCCGCCAAATCCATGTTTTCCAAATATAAGAATAATAGTAATTGTACTTTATGTTATCATCATACCCAAAATTTTAGCAAAACTGTACTCTATGGTGTATATAATTACCCTCAAGGGAAAATTAATATTTTTCAAGCCCAGCAGTGCTCTGCTTTTATTTTTTTACAAGAAAATGTCCTTAATTTATTTTCTGGCTTCTTTTGCACAAGAGAAGCAGCTGAGAAGATTTCCTGGTCTAGTTTGTCAGACAAGGTAGACAGCTCCTGTTTACTTTGAGGGGCTATTTTGGTTAGTTATCTCTTCAAGATGCCTTTACAAATGCAGCTTGGAGCTTGGTTATCTCAGTACACCTTGGGCAGAGAGAATGGAGCTCTGGATATCCCAACTCCTGACCCTCCGAGCTCTGGTTAGAAATGGGGGATTCCAGTTACAATCCAGATTGCCTTCAACCAAAATCGGAAACGTCTCAGTGCCCTCTGCCCTCTGCCCTCTCTCAGATGTTGCAGGGCTTGATTAGTCACTAGGGTTAGTGTGTCTCCTCACACCAGCCTTGTGAAGAGCCTCACTCTACTGGGTGCCTGACCGTGCGTCACAAGGCAAACAGGCTGGTCCCAGAAGTGATTAGTAACCTTCCTTCTTTCTGCTTTCCTTTTCTAGTTCTTATTAGGTTGTTCATCTGACAACATTAGAGGTTTACATATGTTTGTGGGTACTTTCTGTGGCAGCTGGAATTTTTCTTTTCTTAATTGGGGGGGGGAAGGGACAAGGGGACATGAAGCTGGCATTTCTGAGGTCCTGCCATGTACTACTGGCTCACTGTCATCCTCCAGGAAGCCCACCATAGAGATAAGTTTCTTCATGGTTGGAGATGTGGAAATGGGGGCTCCGATTGGAATCCTGTCTAATCACTAACTTGCTCTGAGCCTTGGTTTCCTCATTCCTTCTTTGCTGGCTGCTGTTATAACTGAGTAAGTTGGTGTGTGGGACCACATGGCAAATACTAAACGACTCTCAGGAACTGTGAAGGTCTGAGATTTTAGCCTGTTTGCAAGCAAACAAGTCGGCCTACCCTAGTTTACTGGACGCTGGCAGAAGGCAGGAGACTCCCGGATCAGAGTCAAAGACCTTTATTACTCACGGTACACAGGCAGCACAAGCTTCATGTGTGCATCCGTTCCCCGTTCCTTCAAAGTTCCATGGGAGTCACATGGAGTGGCCCACTGGATTGGCATCACAAATAGTAGAGAAACTCCCAGATTAGGGAACTCAAGTCTGTATTGGCCAGGGTTGGCCAATAAGTAAACTTGCCCTTTGCTCTTAGGAAACATGAATCTTTTATGATGGGTTGCAAGTAAACCTGCCTTCTTTTCTACTGGGAGACACTATCTCTATCTTCCAAGGCTGTTTGCTCTTCAAACATCCTTGACAAGCTAGTCCAAAACAAGGGCTGTCAGTGTTTTGCTAGCAAAATGTGCAGAAATGCAAGAGACTTAGAGTTTTATCCCCCAAATATCTATTTATTCAGTAAGTGTTTATTGAGATTTTAATATAGGCCATATATTACAAGGTGCTGGGGACATTTCAGTGGACAGGACCCACGTGGTCCCTGCCCTCCTGGAGTGTTGATCGTGACACAATATTCAGAATGACGATTCAGAATCCATGCCCTGATATCAGAGTGCTTACGGGAATAGTGGGACAGAATATTTGAAATTGGGACTTGATGGGGAATTCCAGTATGTAGTCCCTATATCCACAGTAGGTGATTAATAAATCTCTGAGAATATATTGTCTGGCTGATTTGGTCCTTAATTAATTTTAGGTGGAAAAGCCTCAGACTCTATGGAGATGTTTAGGTGAATGCATCTTTTAGGTCATGCCCCCTTCCCCTTCCCTTCCCTTCCCTGGAAGAAAGAAACCACACAGGCCTGGAACCAAACAGACTGGGCAGGCACCTTTGTTCTGCTTTGCCCTGCTCGTGTGGCCTTGGCCATGACATTTGATGTCTCCAAACTTCTGTGTGTTCAGAGCACCTGTCCTTTTACAGCAGGACCAAAAAGTGGCAGGTGCTACTGGCTGTGTGCCTTCAACAGTCCGTATTTTTGCCTTCAGATTAGTGGATTCTAAGCCAGCGTCAGAGGCTTCTTAAACCTGAATGGTCAGTTTTCCCACAGCTGTGCAGAGGAAAGTCAGGGCCAAGAGGCTGAGGAGACACCCAACCAAGAGACGCTCAGGGATGGCCCCAGAGCTGGGTGCCAGAGCCCCTAGACATTTCCTAGGAAGCCGTAGATGTCCATTCTGAAAGCATCCCAAGCGCAAATGTGATCCTAAGATAGGTTCTTAGATAGATCCTAAGATAGATTCTGTGTGAAATGGAGATAATCCCTTGAAGGACTGGTGTGAGGATGAATTAAAGTCATTCGTTACAAGTGTTTAGTCTCTGTTTTACAGCAGCTTTTCTGGAGTTGTTCTTAGTGTCTTTTGGTTTACTATTGGATATTACATTTCAAGTGAAAAAAGCCAACCTTGTCAGTCTCCTAGCAAACCAGGGGGACTGCCTTTTCTTTCTACTGCCTTTTCTGTTTCTCTTCCCCCAGGATCCCTTTGAACTGAACTGACCCCATGTCTTTACTTCTGTAGCATAACAAGGATTTGGAATTGCATTAACCCAGGGAGGAACTTAAGTGCCTGGGAGGTCATTGAGGTCCCCAGAGGAATGGCTGGGAAAGTGCCCATTGATGAGCTGAGTGGGAGAAAGACAAACATCACCTGCCACTTCCTCTTGTGCTCTGATACTATTTTTCCCTCCGGAAAATGGACTGGTGTGATTCACGGGGTGATTTCAGGTGACACATTTTATCCCCCAGGCTTCCTTTGGTGGATGGTGGTGGTCTACTATGAGGGAATTGGTCAGTGTTATCTCTTCTAAAGGGGAGAGGTGACCTGCAGCTCCCATCTGTCTTGGGGGGACCAGAAACCTTGGGACGGCTCATTAAAGAGGGGGTGCCCACTGGCCCCCAGAGGGTGTGTGTTTGCCAAGACAGGCCTTTGTGAGGGGCAGAGGGATGGAGAGGAGGGAAGTGCTGGTTGGTCACCACGAGAGACCTTTTCCTTCTCTCTCTCCAAGTGGCAGCGGGAGGATGCTGGGTTTACACTAACAAAAGAAAGGACTCAACTTTGTCCATATTGCCATGATCTGTTTCAGGCTGACCTAGTGGTTTTCTGAATAAATAGAGATGAGGGTGGGGGGAAGGAGCAGAGACCAAGAATTTGAAGGTAGAGCTGAGGGTGAGGTTTGCCAGGTCAGACCACGTGGTCGCCTTCTTGGCTCCCACTGTCCTGCCCCAGGCGAGAGGAGACAGGGCTCTTCCTTCTGTGGACACTGAAGTGCCCCGTGGTTGGGTGGCTCTCCTGATGCCTGCTTCCAGTTGTGTCTGGGGGGGAAACTAGATGCAATCCTTGCCTGGGAGCCCCTTGCCTCTGAGTTTTCTCCAGCATCATGACTGGCAGCATTCCGGGAAGGAAGAGAACTGCAGGTGCAGACCATGCTGTTGAAATGTCAACTTAGCAGCTGTTTCCTGGGCACCTGTCAGGTGCCAGGTGGTGTTGCCAGGCAGGTGCTGTAAAGGAAGACCCAGGCCTGCCGTTGTTCAGCTTGGACTAGAGGAGTGCCACATATAACACCCATGATCACACACATTGCTACAAAGGAGGGGAACATGGTACCAAATCACGGGGAGACGTGATTGAGTTTAGAGGGGTGCTGACTGAAAAAAAAAAGCACAACGTAGGAGTTGTGACTTAAGTTTTATTTGGGGCAAAATGAGGACTATAGCCCGGGAGACAGCATTTCAGATAGCTCTGAGAAATCGCTCCAAAGAGGCAGGGGGGAAGGTCAGTATATATGTGATTCTGGTGAAGGTGGAGTACATGCAATTGAGCACAAAATCAGCTCTCAATTTAAAGTGAATCCCTTTAGCACAGGAGTGTATAATTTCTTGCAGTACTGATGTTTACAGGCTGCCTCTCCTGGGAACGTTGTGAGGGGCAGGCCTGGGTTTGTTTTCTTTGGGGCCCTAGTCCCAGCCCCGCCTGCCTCCATGAGTATTTTTTTTTTTAACATCTTTATTGGAATATAACTGCTTTACAATGGTGTGTTAGTTTCTGATTTATAACAAAGTGAATCAGCTATACATATACATATGTTCCCATATATCTTCCCTCTTGCGTCTCCCTCCCTCCCTATCCCACCCCTCTAGGAGGTCACAAAGCACTGAGCTGATCTCCCTGTGCTATGCGGCTGCTTCCCACTAGCTATCGATTTTACATTTGGTAGTGTACATATGTCCATGCCACTCTCTCACTTTGTCCCAGCTTACCCTTCCCCCTCCCCATATCCACAAGTCTATTCTCTAGTTGGTCTGTGTCTTTATTCCTGTCTTGCCCTTAGGTTCTTCATGACCTTTTTTATTTTTTTTCTTAGATTCCATATATATGTGTTAGTATATGGTATTTGTTTTTCTCTTTCTGACTTACTTCACTCTGTATGACAGGCTCTAGGTCCATCCACCTCACTACAAATAACTCAATTTCGTTTCTTTTTATGGCTGAGTAATATTCCATTGTATATATGTGCCACATCTTCTTTATCCATTCATCTGTTGATGGAAACTTAGGTTGCTTCCATGTCCTGGCTACTGTAAATAGAGCTGCAATGAATATTTTGGTACATGCCCCCCCCTTTTTTTTTATTTGTGGTACGCGGGCCTCTCACTGTTGTGGCCTCTCCCGTTGCGGAGCACAGGCTCCGGACGCGCAGGCTCAGCAGCCAGGGCTCACAGGTCCAGCCACTCCGCGGCATGTGGGATCTTCCCGGACCGGGGCACGAACCTGCGTCCCCTGCATTGGCAGGTGGACTCTCAACCACTGCACCACCAGGGAAGCCCGACACTTTTTGAATTATGGTTTTCTCAGGGTATATATGCCCAGTAGTGGGATGGCTGGGTCGTATGGTAGTTCTATTTTTAGTTTTTTAAGGAACCTCCATAGTGTTCTCCATAGTGGCTGTATCAATTTACGGTCACCTTATCTTTGATAAAGGAGGCAAGAATATACAGTGGAGAAAAGACAGCCTCTTCAATAAGTGGTGCTGGGAAAATGGGACAGCTACATGTAAAAGTATGAAATTAGAACACTCCCTAACACCATACACAAAAATAAACTCAAAATGGATTAAAGACCTACATGTAAGGCCAGACACTATCAAACTCTTAGAGGAAAACATAGGCAGAACACTCTATGACATAAATCACAGCAAGATCCTTTTTGATCCACCTCCTAGAGAAATGGAAATAAAAACAAACATAAACAAATGGGACCTAATGAAACTTCAAAGCTTCTGCACAGCAAAGGAAACCATAAACAAGACCAAAAGACAACCCTCAGAATGGGAGAAAATATTTGCAAATGGAGCAACTGACAAAGGATTAATCTCCAAAATTTACAAGCAGCTCATGCAGCTCAATATCAAAAAAACAAACAGCCCAATCCAAAAATGGGCAGAAGACCTAAGTAGACATTTCTCCAAAGAAAATATACAGATTCCCAACAAACACATGAAAGGATGCTCAACATCATTAATCATTAGAGAAATGCAAATCAAAACTACAATGAGATATCATCTCACACCAGCCAGAATGGCCATCATCAAAAAATCTACAAACAGTAAATCCTGGAGAGGGTGTGGAGAAGAGGGAAGCCTCCTGCACTGTTGGTGGGAATGTAAATTGATACAGCCACTATGGAGGACAGTATGGAGGTTCCATGAGTATTGAATGGTGAGTGCTGTGCACCCAACGTGCTCCCAGTTCTCGACCATGGGGACTTGGTCGCCCAGCTTAACAGGTCGTGGAATGCCTCGGCCAGCGGGGCGGGGGCTCAAGCCTGGATGTGACACCAAGGCGCCTGCTCTTCACTGTCTCCCCGTCCCCCGCTTTTTAGATCATATTATTTGACATTGTAGGGACCACCACTCTCACTCTCTGAAGAGCCTTCAGAATTTATTTTAATCTATGGTTTCAAGGACTTTTTTGCCTAATATTTACTGATGGAGTATGGGATCAATGCCTCTTGAATGAGGCTGGAGGGGAGGGCTCGGCCAAGGTTGGAGTGGCCTCATGTCGCTGTACCATCCAATGATATGTTTTATTTTTGAATTCCACTTTTCCTTTGTTCCCAGGTGAAGGAGGCCCCTCACGAGGCTGAGATGGTGTTCACGGCACGTTGCCCTGCGGTGGCCTTTCAGAATAACAGAGCCTCGTGGCTGGAGCATAACGTGAAGCGGGCGGCTGTGATGGTGGGCGTTCTCATCAGCGTGTTTGTGCTGTGCTGGATACCCTTCTTCCTGACGGAGCTCATCAGCCCCCTCTGTGCCTGCAGCCTGCCCCCCATCTGGAAAAGCATATTCCTGTGGCTTGGCTACTCCAACTCTTTCTTCAATCCCCTGATTTACACGGCATTGAAAAAGAACTACAACAATGCCTTCAGGAAACTTTTCACCAAGCAGAGATAAACCCAGGGCTTGGAGAGACGTGCAGGTAGGGTTGTGAGGAGGGAACTGGGATTTCTCCCCTTCACTGGAGACCTGGGTGGAAGCCTTCCCCACAGCTGAGTATTAATGACGTTTGGGAACCATACCACTTGGGCCTGGACTATAGGAGCAGCAGTGCCAAAGCAAATGGGTGGCAAGTGTGCAGCAATGTCCTCTTGCCGTGTATGTGGCAGACATTGCTAATTGATCTCGGCACATCTCCCCACTGAGGAGGAACTTGGCCTCAGAATCCTTTGCAGACAGCACATCAGGCAGTTACTGCAAATTGCCTAGAATTCATACAAGAGTCAAAGCTGATTTGCCCTTCCTTTATCTAATTACCATATTCCTCAGCACAGGGCCCCAGTGGCCTGTTTTGTGGCCCACTCAGGAGGCTGTCTTCTTTGTGAAACAGCCCTCCCCTCACCCTTATCCACCCAATTCAACGTATCTTTCCCAAATTCCAAGGCAGTGTATCCCAGTTTGGGTGATAAGGATCATCTGAACTTTTGTTTTCTAAAAAAATTGTCCAGTTCAACCCATATCTACTGAATCAGACTTGTAAAGAGGTCTGGTAATTTATATTTTATTAAATTCTCTAGATGATCTTTTTTTAATCAGTGAGAGACACTGCTGGACGCTTAGGCTGCTCTTTAGAGCAATTAAATTGGCATTTCTGGGGGTTAAGATCCAGGCAGTAGTGCTTTTTTTTTTTTTTTTTGGTACGCGGGCCTCTCACTGTTGTGGACTCTCCCGCTGCAGAGCACAGGCTCCGGACGCGCAGGCTCAGCTGCCATGGCTCACAGGCCCAGCCGCTCCGCGGCATGTGGGATCTTCCCGGACCAGGGCACGAACCCGTGTCCCCTGCATCGGCAGGCGGACTCCCAACCACTGCGCCACCAGGGAAGCCCGGCAGTAGTGCTTTTTAAAGCTCCCTGGGTGATTCCACTGTGCGGCCAGCTTTGGAAACCCCTGGTGAGGCCTCTCCTCTGCTCTGTACAAGGGAGAGCAGCTGTGAGAAATGTTTCCATTACTTCACCATTCTGACTTGTATACGTAATAAAGTACTTTTGAAGCATTCATTTCTGGGTTCAGAATCATTCACATGTGATTGGTCACACACACGGATACATGTTCATATGTACATACACTCACGTGTATGTCACTGAGATGGGGAAAATGTCTGTTGTGAAACTAAAACACAAACACCACCACCACCCTCTCCCCCCAAAACTGCCATAGTGAATCTTGGCCTTCCTGAAAAGATTAAATGTGGCCACATATGGAGGAATCCAAGGGCCTTGATGAGGGGGGTGCCTGGAATAAGTCATCTTGGCCAGAGTCTACCTGACTTTGGAGGTGGCTGGCTGCCCATTGATTAGGTGTTTTAATTTACACGAAACAGTTCACCCCACCATTGACTCACTTGATGTCTGAGGTATGCAGACCATCTTTCAACTTACACTATAGAGTTATCTGTACTTTGGAGCTTATCAGAATATAGGTCCACTGGGCCTTTTCCAAAATCTTTGGGACAGATAGAATCTTTTTCTAAGTTTTAGAAATGCAATATGGTGTGTAATCCATAGATTAATTAATACCCCCAGCTGGTCTGAGCCAGCAGCCTCTAATCAAACACATGGGTACTTCTGCAGTAAAATGCATGAATATTTACACTGTGAGAAAAGAACTAAAAATAACCTCACACTGGGTCAGATCAGATTTTATCATCACATGAGTTAGAAACAACCTTTATTTCCTGAGCTTTCTGTGCTTTGCTATTGAGGACCCGTATAACCTCAAGCCATCTGAAGTCCCAAACTTGCTCAGCCCTGCTGAGAGGAGAGATTCTGCAGGCAGTCTGGGAAGAGTACGTGGTCCAACCATTCCTTTGTTGCTAGAGGACGGGACATCACACGGTGCTTGGCATGGCCCCTAGGACAGCCTTCTTGGAGTCGCATTTTGGAAATATGTTCTTCTCTTTCATTGAAGGTGCTTCAAGAAATAGTCTTATGAAACTTAATCAATGCCTTTCACATAAAGCTGTAGTTGAAGTCATCTGATTACACTCTTTGTGAAGGCATGTTTTCTTATGATAATGGGAACTTTTAATTGACCATGTTTCTGTTTTTATTCTGTTCAGGAGGCAGAACCAAACTTATGGCTTAACTTTGGAATCTATATAGGAAGGGGTAACCTACTTGTGTTTGACGTTCCTAGCCAGTCTATAATCCCAATTCTTATTTAAGTTCTCCCTATTCTAGCGTTTTATGTCTTATTTATACTTTACCATCATATTCTGTGTATTTCCTACAAGCTACCTCAAATCTTCTGTGAACTGAGACGGGGAAGAAAGAAGCAGGAGATGACTGACAACCTGGATGCAGTGGAACAGGTGGGCACATCATTACTGATCAAATGGCGTCCTCAAACATCGTCACTGGTGGGTTTTAAGGGCTATATATAGCTCAAGCTTGGGGCTAGTGAGGATTTTCCCCTCTTGGTTGAAAGACACTAGGTGGTGTTAATGGTCTTCCCCCCATCATCCCTCCCCTCATAAAACACACAATCAGGAATACATTTAACAGTACTCTTTCTTGAGCACCCACCATGTGTAGCTGCTATACTCGGTTTCATATACAAATACTCGTTGAATCCTACATCTCTCCTACAAGGTAGGCACTGTCCTCATTTAATCATGTTCCAAGAGTGTGAGAAGCTTGCCTGTGGTCACACAGCACATGGTAGAACAGTACCTGGACTCAAGTCTGCCTGAATCCAAACATGGGAAAGTGAAGGGAACACAACAGCAATCTGACTGGACTCCACGTTTCAATGTTGGCTTGCATTTCGCAGCACGGGACCCATACCTGGTGTAGTGGCTCCACTTGCCTCTTTCTGGTTGGATTCCAGGCAGGAGTCTTAGAGGAAGAGTCTAGGTATGGTTGGGGGGTGGGAAGGGGAATGCAAGTTTCTGGTTTACTCTCACTATTGCATAGGATGCTTCCTCACTGTGTTCACTTGGCCCGGGCTTTGAGTTAATGCAGGATCATCATGGAAGCGTCCCAGGCAGAAGGAATCATTTCTGTCGAGTTCTTCTTGAAGGGAAGTTGTGTGCCGGCTAACTTGGTGACAATTTCTGTCGGACCTTTCAGAGTTGAACTTTTTCTTCAGTTAGTGAGGCCTTCCCTGACTACTCACTATAATTACAAAATGCTCAGTTTCTGAGACACATCCGTTGGTGACTAACCTTACGGAAGGATGGACTTGTAATTCTTTTCAATACAGAGTATCAGAAATAGAAATCTATAGACAAACTGACAGATTTACAATAAACATTGCAGGAACTCCCTTAAGCCTAATGTCTCTGTTCTGCCTCAGATCTCTCTGCCTGTAGGACATGAGGGAGAGAGGGTTGGGAGGCTGTAAGAGGAATTAATCTCTTCCTTGCTAGAATTTATTTGCTGATTAAGTTATCACTAAAGGGTCTTCATGTCCAAATCCAATTCCATAAAGTTCCAGGCCTGCAGGGTGGGTGTGGCTAACCTGACAGTTTTATTTTGTAAATTTAGTCCTGCATAAAGCGTGCTACTTTTCTCCCCTTTATCACTTTTCTCCCCTTTATCATTTTTCTCCCCTTTATCCATGTTTCTTCAGGCGAGCCTGAAGGAAATCTGGATTCTGCTCACGACTGCTGTCCTCTGTGAGCATCTCTTCCACGTGTGGGTACCAGCCCCAGAAGCCCTCTCTTCTGGCGCCTGACCTTCTCCCTCCACACTGAAGCTGGATGATATAGAGAAGTGTCTTTTAAACTCCAGGTCACAACTTGTCATGAAATCAGTGGGTGATCGTCTCAGACAGCTGTGTTCTCAGTGTCTGTACACAATCACTACAGACTCTGGGTGGCGCAGAGCAACAGGCCTTCACTCCCTGCTAAGGTGTCTGTGAGTTGCTGGGATTTCACTGATCCAGGCTGGGCTCTTCTGGGCTCAGCTTCAAGCTGTGGGTTGGTCTCCGTCTGCTCCATGTGTCTCTGAACCTTCTCGGGCCAGCAGGGCAAGTTCTTTTCCAGAGAGACGTGCAAGGGGACAAGCCCAGCACACAGCACATTCTCAAACCTTTGCTCCTCTCAAGGCTAATAACCCACAGACCAGACCGAGCCCAAAGTCAAGGGTGGGGAAGCACATTCCAGCTGCCAGGGTGCCATGACAAACGCGTCCGCTCTGGGGAGTGAAGAATGGAATCCAATCATTCAATGTTTAGCGTTGTTCAAAAGTTACGTAAGACAGGAAAAACATCAGCGTGTAGTGTGGAAAGGGTAAGCACTGTCTCATAAAACCCCTTCCAGGCATGTTTCACCTGGAGTATCAGTCACTGCTTAGCCGGACTCCCCACTTCTGTCCTTGCCCTGCCCCCCCACCCCTGCAGTCTGTAGTCAGCACAGCCGCCAGAGGGGTCTCTGCTGAAATCTTCTCAAAACCCTCCAGTGGTTTCCCACACAGGACGCCTTCCTGTCCCTCACTCACCTGCTGGGCATATGCTCGTACCTACAGCTTGACAGTTGCTACTCCCTCTGCCTGGAATTCTCTTCACACGGTATCTATCTATGTGATTCATTCCTCCACTAGTAGTGAGGTTTTGTTTATTAATATTTATTTAATGCTAAGAACACAGATATCCTAAAGAAGGGGCCGACAATTAAAGAACAGTCTGGTTTTATTTTTCTAAATAGGATTTTCATAATAAAACCACTAGTGATTCAAACCTCTAAAACACAAAAGCACACAGATCTAGAAAAATGCACAACATATTTTCTCTCTTACTGGAATTAATGTGACAACACCTAAATATTATCTTTAAGAGAGAGCAAGATTAAAATTGTGCAAAGAGACAGTACCCGTAGCTTTTAAACCATGAAACCAGTACCTGGCTTGTAATCAAATGAAAGCATGTAAAACAGTCTGCAGTTTATAGAATTCAAAGAAAATCAGGGTGACTAAAAAGTGAAAGAAAGGCAATAAGGCACAGGAGATACTCTGTAAAGCAGGATGCTCCCATGAGGTCTACTGCAAGCTTGGATGAAACCAGGAGGCTCTGAACGCCGAGAATCACTGATCAGACGGATAAAATGTGGCATCTATGACAGGCAGCAAATTACCTGGCTGTCTGGTAAAATTTCCAGAATATAAACTGAGGTGGTTTTCAGTAAAGAATGAAAAGTCGTATCCCCTGCCTACACATTATAAAACACCAGACACTTTGCTTAGTCAGCACACTGAGGCAAAACGCGATAGTGTACGTGTTACCTGTTGGTACACTTTCCCCTCAGAAGTGTACCTCTAGGAAAACCGGTTCCTTTGCCCGCTTGGGTCTATTCCCAGGGCCTGACCCAGAGCAGAAGCGCAAATATTTGTTGGTTGAATGAATGAGTGAACAGAGATTTATTTTTCTCATGTAATAAGAAATAAGGAGGCAAGTGGTCCCCACATTGGTTCGGAAGCTCGTCGTGCCTTTGGGGAGCCAGGCTCTTCCCAGCCTTTCGCTCAGGGTGCCGGATGTCCTTTGTGACGGTCTGGAAATGGCGAAGGCTGCTCCAACACCCTGCTCTTCCCCAGCCAGCTGCCGGAACAGAAGCTCTTCTCTGCGTCTCGTGCCGATCAGCAGCAGGAAGGTCTCCTCCGTACTGGCCATAACTGGGTTAGACACCCAATTACGTGCATGTCTGTAAACCAATTCTTGGCAAACAGAAACAGACTTCTCATGACTGTTTTAGGACAGCTGTCACGATTCCTCTCCTGGGGCTGGACACACTGCCACGCAGAGCTGGACAAAAGTGGTTCTGCTGGTCAGGAAAGGGATCACCCACATCAGGTTTCCACATAGGACAGGCACAGCTCCCCTTGGACCATGACTCAGAAGTCCCATCTCCATCTTTTAAAGCCCAAAAGCCAGAGGAACACGGGTTGTGCTGTGATCCTCGTGAGACGGAGGCAGCCATACAGCAGCCCTGGTCTGTCCCCAGGTCGAGCCCCGACCGCGTCCCCCTCACTGCCACCCAAACCCACTCACGTAATCAGAGCAGAGCCACTCTCACGGCTTTGTCTCCCTGGAGCTGTTCCTCCAGAAGAGGAGGGCGCCCTCTTTGCTTCGCTATTTCCCCCCAAGACCCAAGAAAAGGAGATTAACTACTTTGGGCTCAAGGACTTTCAATTCCTAAAGAAAGCAGATTTACTGAACAAGAATCTGATGTCCTGTTTCTATTTTTTAGAATAGTAAACACAGTTAAAATTTAAAAACTTTATTTTTTGAATAGATAATACATGTAGATGGTACAAAATTCAAAAGGTACAAAAGGTACAGAGTGAAAAGTCCCCCCCAGCCCTCTTCCCGGAGGCACCCAAGGCGGTCAGGTTCCCGTGGATCCCTTCAGAGGCGCTCTATCTGTACACACGCACGTACGGACATGCACAGCCACAGGCATTTTTCTCCATCCCCTTCCATTTTTTTTTCTTTTTTTTCTTTTTTTTTTAGAAACAAACACTACTAAGCGAAGAGCCTCTTTTTCCCCACTTAACCATGCATCTTAGGGAACATTCCATGGCAGTACATACAGAGTGGCTTAATATCCCATTGTATGGATTTGCCACAATTTATTTAACCATTGCCCTGTGTTGGTGTAGTTTCCAACTTTTTACTATTGCAAATAATGCTGCAGTGAAAATCCCTGTCTATAGGAAAAATCCTTAGAAGTAGCGTGGCTGGCCCGAAAGATCTGTGCATTTGCACTTTTGATAGAAATTGTCTGACTACCCTCCACGGGGTTGTACTGTTCATACTTCTGTATCCAGAATGCTGTATCCCGGGGCTGCTTCCCACTTCTTGGTTGCACGTGGCTCAGTCGTTTCAACCAGACAAGTTACCTTTACGCAGGGTTTACTTTGAGCCAAAACAGACTCATAAGCTGATCACTGACAGTAATGTGCTTCCTTTCTTCCCCCTTCCCCCCATCTACATGGGGAGAAAATACTTCTGTAAAACATAATTCCTTTGAAAGGCCTGAAACCTCTCACACCTTTCTCATCCCAGCCATCGAGGTTAGAGTGTAACAAAGACTCTGGGATCCTCCAAAGCTGCTGAATGAAATTGCCTCCTTGTTCTCAAGCTAAGCATAAAATACATGAAAGGTCCAATCTAAACTTTGCTAATGCGGGGACGCAGAGCTGCAGTTTGGAGAAGCTGTTTTATCCAGCCAGAATTTCCTGCTCATCCACTCCAGCCAGATGCTGAGGAGACGGCGGGGAACGATACAGGCGAGGTGCCTGCGTTTGCTGCTCTTACACACCAGAGGGGAGGGCAGGCAACACACGTCGCAAAAGACTACGTGAGAGTCCAACAGGGACGGGTGCCATTGAGACAGCGCAGGGGAGAGGGCAGTGTGTGGTCAGGGCTGCAGGCTGACGCTGAGGGGTCTGTATGAGCAGCGGGGGGGTCTGGGAAAGCCCTTGCCCACGATCTGGGAGGGAGGGCGGTCCAGGCAGAGGCAGAGCAGGTGTGAGCCCGGCACTTTTGAGGAACTGACGTAAGGCTGACGCGGAGAACCCGTCGTGGTCCCCACGCTGTCAAAGAGGCGGCAGACCAGACACTGAATCTCCCCTAATGTTTTTACATATTTATTGTGAGAACAGGGGAGACCATAACATTATTTTTTAGTAGCATTGTCAGCCTATCACCATGTGCTGTGAGAGGGAATGCTGTGGGCTGGCGGAAAAGGACCAAGAGAGGGCCTGGGGACTCTGAAGACGCATCACACAAGGCCCCTCTCCCGGCCAGCGCTCAGCCACCCGGACAGAAAGCGGGCCCTCACCCTACGGGGGCTCTTCACCGTCCGGCTCTGCGGCAAGTCGTGCTTTCCTTGAGGCCAACACTGGCCACGAGCGACTCATAAAGCACCTCCTTCCTCAGAGTGTGTTCTAAGCCAGGGATCCCCGACCCCCGGGGTGGTACCGGTCCGAGGCCAGTCAGGAACCGGGCCGCACATAGGAGGCGAGCGGCGGCGGGCAGAGCTTCATCTGCTGCCCCCCTGTCGCTCGCATCACCGCCTGAACCACCCTCCCGCCGCCTTCTGTGGAAAAACTGTTTTCCAGGAAACCGGGCCCTGGTGCCAAAAAGGCTGGGGACCGTCCACTAACTGCAGCTCAGGCTCCGCCTAGTAACCGTCAGCACGCGTTGCTAAAAGGCCCACTGCCCCCTCACACTGATCACCTGTCACCTGCAGAGAGGGCAACACAAGGCCATGCTGAGGCGACAGAGATCAGGGTGGCACAGGTGCGCAGGCCACAGCTGACGGCCCACGGTGCCCTCGGGCAGGGCTGCGTTGGTCACTACAGATGCGATCGGGGCTGTCAACCTGACAGCCTGAGGCCTTCCCCGTCCCCTGCGCCCGGTTTCAGGAGGCCCGGAGCTGTGGGGTTCGTCAGCGAGGGGATCCTCAGCCTGGGAAAGGCCTCCTGTCTTCTGGCTCTGCTGCCGGCCCAGTGGACACCGGTAGGACCCGGCTCTCCACAGAACATGGGCAATGAACCCACCCCCAATTAAAACCACACCATGCGGACTCTAAGAGAGCTCAGGCCTGACGAATTTGGGCTGTGCCCTCCCTGTTAAAAAGGGAGACAGGCCCCTGGCTTGTAACCTCAGCGCCTCCCTCGGGGGTGATCAGCTGAGCCCAGTGACCCAGGAGCCTGAATCCACGCCAAGGACAGCGACAAATACGTCCCCAGACGCCTCGCGATCGTCTAGCACGTCCCGCTCACAGCAGCTCTGATTTCCGTTTAAACCCAAGCAGCCCCGTGTACTCCCTGAGGGGCAAGTGGGATGGAGGGGAGCCCCAGCCCACAGGCTCCCCGAGAATCCCAGGGCACCTGCCGTCAGCAAGCTCACTGCTCTGACTGAGCAGGGACAACGGACCGCTCCCTGGGGAAACCCTGTCCCTCCCGGAGCACAGGTTTCCTAAAAGTAACTTATTTTTTAGCTCCAGAAAAGCCTGTGGGCTTAGCAGAACAGCCAGCCGTACTCTGTGGGCACACAGAAGGACACAGTCCTGGGAGGGCCCCCTGAGGGGCTTCTGAAATGAAAAGGGCCTCGGGGCACCTCCTCAGCCTCTGAGGCCTAACCGTAAAGCACATTTTCTGTCCTCATTACTCACAAGGGCAGCATCCGCCCTGTGGCTTATCTGTGGCAAACAGAATTCTCAAGACGGACTTCTGTAGTTTAATTCAAAATGTGCTCAAGGAGCAGAAATTGATTTATTATGTCTTAGGCCTTGTAGATTAAAACATGGGAAAAGATATCTACTGATACCTCCCTACACCAAAACCAAACCGAACGAAACTCCTTAGAAACAGCCCAAAGTAAACGCCCCTACTTTTAGAAGAATTATCGGCTGCTTCGGGTTAGTCATGCCCTTCCTTCCCCTGTCATCTAGAAGAAGGACCACCACAGCCTCCGATATTACCTGTTCCTCTTCCCTACCACCTGTGGATAATACACGAATAATCTAATTGCTCAAAAGTTGTTAGTTAGGGAATGGGTCCACGAGCTTCTCAGCATGATAACCAAGATGTTTCTCTGAACCCGAAATAGTTTCCAGTCAAACTGTCGTCTCCTTCCCCTGCCCTCGGAGCGCCACCTGCTCTTTGGCAGTCACTTGCTTCAACTTCATTGAGTCCTTTCAAAACCCACAAAGGACCAGGGCTCAGGGCAAGTGGAGAAGCGCATGGCCCAGGAACGGTGCCCTTATCACTCGGGCACCGGGAGTAGCCTTCTCACGGGGTGGGCCTCGCTGGGAGGACACAGAAGCCAAGGGCTGTTAGTCCAGCAAGAGACTGTTAAAGTCTGTACGCCATCAGCCCCGCTTAACGTATACATTAGGGAACTAAAAATGAGCACGGTGTCCCTGTGGCTGCACTGAGCGCCCTCCTTGCATGTCTGAGCTTTTATGTTTTATGGCCCAAACCTGCTGACTGGTACGTGTGCAAGGCTCGTGTGGAATGACGTGCAAGCCTCATGCTGGGTTCACTGACCCCAAGCTGCCAGGTTCCCCAGGGCTGGGGCAGGAGAAGTTCTGTGTGGATGGACTGCTACTTCCAGAGGAGAAACCTGAACCCTCCACCTTCCCTTCAAGCCCCTGCAAAGACAGGTCCCAGCCCACCTTTCCAGACTGGTCTCTAAAGCCTCCTGCAAAGACTGGCTGCTCACTCCTCTCCCCACGAGCATGCCTTGTACTCTCCCCACACCCTCTTGTACTTTATCCAAAATGGCCTTCCCACCAATCTCTGCTATTAAATTGCTATTCCCCCTTCAGATCCAGCCCAGACCCAGCCTGCTCCACGAAGCCCTCTGGATCTCCGCACACCTCGCCGCTCTTCCTGCTGGGACGCCCTCTGGCACCTGCTCACGGCCGGTCCCTCTGCCACTTACACGTTGGCCTGGATGGCAGTGGCGGGAGAGCCCATCTCCAGGCCCAGCCCTGACCCGTGCAGAGCGGACGGCACGTGATGTGCTCTTGGCGAGGGGGATGCACCGGACCACCCACAGGGTGGCTGGGACTCACAGGACAACAGGGCGAGGTGAGGTGTCATTCTTACTTACATATCCTCAAGCTGAGGCCCCTGCTTCCGATTTCTGGTGAGATGAACTTGAGCGGAGCGTGAGGGTGAAGCCAGGGCAGGTGCTGAGCTTTCTTTCTAGTTGCTACACCATCAAGCCTGCTGGCTGGCACCCGAGGGGACGGGAACAAAAGGCACCACGGGCAAGTGAAAGGCCCGAGTGAGCAACACTCACCTGGGCTGGTCATTCAGCTAAAAGCCTTGTTTGCTAAGAAAAAAAAAAAAATCCCAGTGGTCCAGCTCTGGGGCCACTCGCTGGGAGCCTGGCTGCTGGGTCTCTGCCACCCTGCTCTCGCCCTCAGTGCCTCCTTCTCAGCAGCTGCTCAATTAACATCACTTTATTCAGAGTCCAGACAAACATGGTACCTTCATATGCACAATGTCACTGGAGAAATAAGGGCTGAATCGACACAGAGAACAAATACTGCCCACATTTCTTCAGCGGAGGATGGGTGTCATCCAAGCCACAGTGGTTGCCTCATCTGATTCCATCGACAACAGTGGAAGCAGATAGGAGAAAGGGAATAGCCAGGGTGTCGAGATCATCACACCTGCATCTTTGCTGCAGCGTTCAGAACCATTTCACCATCTTGTAGTTGATACACGGCATTTAGAAAAAGACATCAATGACGTACGATGTCGCCTGGGAATTTTCAGGAGGGCTTGGCTTTCACCTTGGACAGCAGCACCTCGTTCTTGCGGCCCTCCTGGAGGGGAAGCAGAGAGAGAGAGCAGAGAGGTGGGGACCGCGTCGGCACCCGCATGAGGCTCAGACGGCCTCTGCGTCCTTTCCCATCCCGCAGGGAGCCCTGTGGACCATGGACCAGCCTCCTTGCATGCTGCCACCATCATGGCGGAGCTTCCTGGCCACACGCTGACCTTCAAGGCCCCAACGGCTACAAAGACGACTGGTTTCTGGACTGTGAGAATGAGGATAGGAGAGGATTAGGCACTGTCATTCCAAAAGACTTCAAGAAGTCTCTAAAATCCCAAGGGACAGAAGCAGAAAGCAGATACTTATGTGACCCCTCCAGTGAGGAAGGGGGAAAGTCCTCGGAGACCACGGCCTAAGGAGTTATAAGAGGCAGCCCCAGTCCACACAGCAGGCAGGGCACGTAGAAAAGCTCTTAGCCCGGCAAGAGTGAAGGTTAAGAACACCCTTGGCTTTACGAGAGAAACTCACAGAAGACAGAGGGAAAGAGACGTGTCAAGGGACACCTCCCCCTCAAAGTGAGCTGAAGGAAACCCATCACTGTGTGTGCTGAGGGGTCACTGGGGCCTCCCCCGCGTGGGGAGTCTGGCGTCCAGGGTGCAAGGCCACTGCTGCATCGTTTCATATCCCCTTCTTCCAAAGCTTATCACTGTGTGTCCTCCTTCCCCCCTGTTCGTAGTGGCCTTGACATCTCAGGGTACCTCCATCTGCTAGCACACCATCTCCACACCTTCCCCGGGCCACGTCACGAGGAGCCCTGTTTAGAGGGAGAGGTGAATGCAGAAGGGGGAAGGGCCTGGAGGGGTCGAGCTCGAGGGTGCAGGCCCGGCGTGTGGCTAGGCCTCCAGTTGCCATGCTTGGCTGGAGATCCACTTAGTGTGGAAGAAGAATTTTCTGTCACCCATGGCCCCTCTGCATCCAAGCCCCCTAAAGTCAATGTTTCCATCTCCCTGGGTCCGGCCAGGTGCTCCCGCTTCTCTGGAGGCCCTTTGGTCTTTCTGGCTGCAAGGACCCTGGTTCACCTGTAGGGTTTCTGCGTATCTTCCACTCAGAGCTGGGGAGGCTCTGGGCTGGGTGGGGGTGAAGCTGAATTGTTTTACCAGAAGCAAGATACTCTGACATTTTTTAAGCACGTGTTTTTGGAGGCGTAGAGAGTTAATTTTTCCTGGGGATGGGAAAAAAAAGGTGGTGAAATAAGTAACATGTGTTGTGTTAGAAAAGTTGAGAAGAAAGTTTTCTTATTTAAAAAGAGTTACTGAGATTTGCTTGGGCGAAAAAACCTCCAGCCAAAAAAAAAGGGCGGGGGGAGAGGGAGGGGTAAAGACAGACCAAGACGGGCAGAGTCAGGCTATCATATTGTGACACTACTTTCTCTACTTCTGTGTGTTTTTCAAAATTTCCATAATAAAAAGATAAAACAATAAAACAGTGAATAAATAACTTTTGTTACCCACCTCACCTTCTGAATAGAGAAAAAAAAAAAAAAACCCTAAAAACCAAAACAAACAACTCGTAAGCATCAAAACACTGCTGTGGCAGAGTTCCACCCGGGGTGATTTTGGTCATCATACCACACTGAGATGATGCTGGAAGTTCTCAGTAAAAACATCCTTGGCTGTCACCTGGTACGTGAGCACTGACTACCTTTCATGGAATCTCCTCGGAGCCTTTCGGGACTACAGAATGATACTGTCGGTCTGTTCAAAGCAAATACAGAAAGGGCCCTTTAGGTGTTTCTTTCTATAAGAAAAGGGAAGATGTCTCCTCCCTCCTGCTTCTTTCCTGCTGAAGACGGTATGGGGCTCGCTAGGTGCCAGACATCCTGAGCTCCGGTCACCGGAGATTACGTGCCCAGAGCCAGCGTCATAAAGATGTATGGCTGGCATTCGTCAGAGCCAGGCTAGAATCTGAATCTTGGTTTGGTGACCTTGTGACAGACTGTGCTTTGGGAAACACAATCAGTTGGTGTAATGATGCAATTAAGGTGATTCCAGAGTATGTGTTTTCTCCTGGCGGACTTGTTATTAGTAACAAGTCCAAGAACAAGCAAGCCAATGGGATTTTAGAGACAACCCGACGTTGCCAGTCAAAAAAGGCCTTGGTCTCAGAGGAGGCTGGATCAGGCACGGAGCCCATAGGCGTCAAGGGGCTCAGTTAATATGGAGTCAACTAAACCATAAAGGGACGACGGCGGTGGTCAAAGGCCATGTTCTGGCTAACGCCCTGCTCTGCATGAAGAGCCATTACTGCCCAGGACGGTGCTGGACACCAGGATGCAGTGAGAACTCAGACCTGGGGAGCAGTAACCCAAGCAGGTCGAGGAGAGGCAAATAAAGGAGGCAGACAGAGGGTTCTGGGAGGAGAGTCCATCCTGGGATGAGAGTCTGACTTTTCGAACTGTGTTTCTTCCACAGATGAGATCTCACCTGACACTGCAATACGTAAAAGAACAGAATTCCTCTACCTGGAGGAATGGGGTGGAAACTGGGGAGCAGCAGGCAAGCCTCAACACCTGTGATGGCCCCAAGCTACCTCAGGGGATCTTGAAAAAAAAGATTAAGATTTGGGAATGCTAACCTGTGGTTGTTAATTTTAAATTTTTGCCAAGTAAAATGATAAAAAAAAAAAGGAATGTATACTGTCACTATCATTTTATAAGAGAGAGCAATTTTAACATCAAAAAACAAGGGGACATGCAATTTTTTAAAAAGGTGAGTCCTTTAAGTGAAATACACTTAGCTATCTGAGGAACATATATCATATTCCCCCTGCCCCCTTTTTTCCAACTTGTTTTGGACTGAAGAAAACTGAGGCCAGCACCTGGTCCAGTCTGGGGTCTTCTCGGGCTCTGAGGGACCCACCCTCAGTCTCTGACTGAGAGTAACGGTGCCGAAGAGGCGGGAACGTGGAAACCTCCAGCTTAACGCATCTGAGGGAACCTTCCCTTCGGAGCAGAGATCACCCCAAGCCTTCAGCCTGAGAGCCTGCAGTGCAACAGTGAGCTTTTCTATGTCACTTTTATTTGCTTTGATTCTGACAGCTTATACTGATCCTCCTCAGCTCATTTGCTTTCTGTTCCTGCTGTCAAAAGGGCAGTGCTGGCGTTCACGCAACGTGTGAAATGTAGTTCTCCTCTGGGCCTTTTCTCCTTGTGCGTTATTTGCGAACAAGGAGCTCAGATGGGGCGCAGCGGGTCCCTACTTGTTCCCTGTCAGCTCACTCACTGGTCCTTCAGCTCCAACTGCTGCCGGCCACAGGGGCCCCCGGACCCGGAGAACCTCGCCTGGCCACTCTGCCCGAGGCCAGGTCCTTCTCGTTGGAGAGAGGCCTTCCCCGACCACACCCTCTACATTAGTCCCCGCCAAGGCAATGGCTGGAAGTACTTCTTATTTGTTACTACTTGTTTATGAGGGTCTGTTTCCTAGCTTGCTATCTGTCTCCCCCAACACAATGCAAGCTCCCGGACACAGGGACCCAGTCTGTTTTACGACCTGATGTATCTATCCCAGGGCCGTGGCAGGAGCTGGAAGAAAGAACATTTATTGAAAGGACGAGAGAATCTGAAATGCCTACGGTTGTGGTTCTCAAAAGTTAAGTTACAAAAAAGGGAAGGAGAAGTAGAGAAGAAAAAGACAAGGAAGGGAGAGAGAAGAGCCTCAAAACAGGTAAGGACCAAATTACTGGTATGGACAGATTGTATTTTTTATTCCACTGACCACACCCCAGGATACAACTACCTTTAGCCGCCCCCTGTATTTTCAGCAATCTCTAAATTCACTAAAGCCACATGGATTTACATTAGAAAGGGGGAAAAATTCCGGAAAATAAAGCTGATGAGACAGATCTTGGCAAGCAAAAGGATAGTCTCCTTTCTGGAAATTTTCTTAAAAGGGCACGTTTCCTTCTGGAATGATGGAGAATAATCCTGCCCAAATGCAGGGAGAAAAGACAGGGGCAAACAAAGTTCGCCTGCGTGTGTGGGTGTGACAGGTGCCAGACACAGACTAGATGCTCTCCTCTCTCGTCTGACCCAACAGGGATGAAGTCCCTCCCCACCTGCACAGCTGGCGAGTGGCAGGATTTGAATCCAAGCCTGCCACACTCAAATTCACTCACCTCCCATGTGGCTTCTCAAGGTCCCTCCCCAGTCTAAGATTGGGAGGAGGGGAAACGCTAGACCTGAACCCACAGCAAACACTGTTTCCAGGTGGGCTGATGAGGCCATTTTACTTGTGAGTTTAATGTGGTTACTGAGTGTTAGGAAATTGAAGTGACGTTTCTTAGAATGTCCAGTTAGAGCCTCAAGGTGGGCCACAGAACAACGCAATCGTGACGCACGCTTCACTGTCACATCCACTGCCAACCTGCTATCTCCCATTTCAGACCAGTGGAAAAACAAAGCAATGCTCTGGTTTGCAAAGGCTCATCTGGGGGTGAACACAATCTCGCCCAGCCTTACATGCCAGCCCAGCCCTCCTCTTACCTCCTTGAACTCTTTCACAGTCTTAAAGTACAGCCTCTGTTTTTCTAACAGCTCCAAGTACTGGTCGTTCAACTGGTCTCTTCTCATTTTGTTCTCTTGCTTCTTCTTCTCCATCTGTTGAAACATTTTGGGAAATGGTGATAAAAGGCATGTTCTGACCAAGGGCGGCTGGCAACGTCCAAAAGGCAACTATTACTAACATTTTCATGGATTTCCTTCCTGTAGTTTCCTTCTATGCATCCTTTTTGAGGTTGGTTTATTTATTTGCATAATATTGCACAGAGACACTATAATGTTTCAGCAATTCTCCTATCACTGGGCATTAACTGTTTCCTTTACAGTAAGCCCCCTATATACGAACCTTCAAGTTGTGCACTTTCAAAGATGAGAACGTGCGTTTGCGTGTCCAATCACGTAAGTTAGTTCACGCGTCCGGCGTACACTGTCACGTGTGTGCATCCTCTACAAGTGGTTGTGCTTTTGTGTACTTTACTGTACAGGACTGTATAGAATACAGTATCTTTATTTCAAGCCCAGGATGTCTGGAAGCAAGCGTAAAAGCAGCGGTGATGTAGCTGGTACTGTACTGTACTTTTCAAGGTACTGTACTGTAAGATTAAAAATGTTTTCTTTATTTTTTTGTGTTTGTTTTTTACGTATTATTTGTGTGAAAAGTATTATAAACCTATTACAGTACAGTACTGTAGAACTGATTGTGTTAGTTGGGTACCTAGGCCGACTCTGTTGGACTTAAGAACAAATTGGACTTACGATTGCGCTCTCGGAACGGAATTCGTTCGTAGGGGACTTCCTGTCATGAGTCTTTGTGCGTGTGAATATAAACGATTTCACAAGAAACAGGTAGGCAGTCCCCTCTTTATTCAGCAACTCTTCCATGGACACCCAGTCTATTACTTGCACTCACTGCTCGTCTGTTCCGTGCACACCCTTCACCTGCCAGTTCCGGGGAAACCTGAGCTCTGGGGTACACACGCTCCCCTGCCACCTCTATCTGAGCGGGACCCATCATGACACCTAGATACGGAGGGCTGTGATTTTGTTTCTTTTAAATAAACACAATAAAAGACATCCATCCAAATGAGCATTGTTCTGCAGAGCAGACTTACTCCATTCAAGTGCCAGTCATTATTCAAACCCTACCTGGAACCCTTGTTGAGAACTGCTTTTGGAGTCAACAGAATGAATTCACTTAAAACAAACAGTTCTTGGGTGCCTGCTACAGATCAGGTGCTGTTGTCAGCCACCAGCAGGACAGACACGAGAGGAGAGAGCCCTCCCTGCCCTGGGACCTGACCATCCTTCTGGTGCCCGGCCACCTCGCGGGCGCGACGGGCACAAGGGCTGCCTCCTTCGCTGGCCAGCACTGAGGTGCCTTCGCCATGAAGCCTGGGGGAGGATGGAGAGAATGAAGGGGTCAGGCCCATTTCTCTCCCCAAGAATGCACCCGACAGTCAACAAAGGGGAAGCCGAAGGGGAAAAAACCCCAGTAACTTCCTGTTGTTCTTTACTATGAGCAAAAGCATCTCCCTGAGGACAAGCATGGCAGCTGGAAAGGTCCCCGCATTGAGGTTGGGTTGTTATAGGCCTGTGGTTGGCCAGGCTCTCTGCCCCCCACTTCCCTCGTGCCCCAGATCATCAAGAAGGGACTCCACTCCCTCCTGCAAGAGAGCCTGTCCGCCCTGGGTAAGGATCCACGCACGTGGACAGGTGCTGCCTCATCTTTGCCCTCATTTTTGAGGTTGAATAGTCTTGTCACCAGTGACACATTTTTTCTTTTTTTTGCTCTTGACATGATTTTACTGACGTCCTTAATAGGAAGATGAATATTTTGCTACAGGGAAAGGGGGTATGGTGAGCTTTTGCCCGCAGTTCATCTCTGGTGAGATGGGATTACAGGCAGCTTGAATGAGTGGATTTTTAGGACAGGTCCTACAGGCAATCCTTCCTTTCATGTGTTTACACTCTGGTTGCCCTCATCGGACCACTTTGCCCCAGGATTGTGAGAGGAGATGCCCTAAGTCCCCAGAAGGTTTCACTGCCGTGCCCGAGGACCAGGTGTGTGATACGTTTTAAAAACACGACCAAAAGCAAGAGACATTGGAAGCACTAGTTAGGATTTGTCTGGCTATGGTAGTGGGAGGCTGTGGCTGCGTGCCCGGCTTTCAGACCATCAGCAAGTCTTCTTTCCTACCGACAAAGTGTGCCCGTGCAGAGCCACAGAGCGTGGAAATCCCCACGCTGCGCCCCGTCTGGAAGATTCTCTGCAAAGCTATCTCTGGAGCACCCACACCCCTCTTCAGTTCCTCTCTTTTCTCTTCTGACTTCTGAGGCTCAATATCCTCTCACTTTAGCAGAGTTCAGCAATTACTTGCACTTTTTACAGGGGGTTCCTGGAAACTAAAATGCTCTTAAGCTGCTAAGGAATGAATCCCTAATGGTAGAATGTCAGGAACCAAAGAGCCAGTGAGGATGTGTTTCTGGGCAAGAGAGAAGGCCTGCTGGTGAAAGTTTCCTCATCTGTGAAGTGGGGGGAACCCCACTCACTTAAGAGGGCTTTAGGAGGATTAGCACAGTGCTTGCCACATGGTAGGTGTTCCGTCCACAGAGCTGTTGCTAAGAGCAGCCTCTGAACGACCAGTGCGGGCAGACCGTGGAGCTAGCCTGCCCACTGCAGGGTCAGAGGCCTGGTGGGACCCCTTGCAGAGACACTGAAGATGTGTCTTCAGAATTGAGAGCACGTTCCCAGGACAAACAGAAGAGGCCTGCTTTCCCCAGGGCCTTCTCCATCACCAGTGAAACCCTGGCCGCATTACAGAAAGGAAACCATCTGACCTTCATTCGACTTTGCTTAATTCCTTCTACGATCTGTTCCATCTGACGTAAAAACTGGTCCCGGGAAGCAGGGGAGGCCATGGCTCTGAAAGAAAGACCAACAGAGGTATGACCAGCAAACAGGACTCTCAGAAAAGGGGAGGCACCGAGGGGTCAGCCCTGTACCCGGATAATGCCCCAAGAGGCAAGCAGGCATTTGCAAGGCAGGATGGACCCGTGGGGCCCCCGAGATCCCAGGCAGCCCAAGATTCTAAACTCTGAGGAAGGCATGAACATTAGCCTGGTCTTGTAACTGAATAGTAATCTTTTTTTCCCACTCTCCCTATAGTTTTCTTACTAATACATATTTTCTTAAATAAAATAAAACGTGACTAAAATTAACAATTTTATTTTTAAAATTTTGAACGATGGCAGGTTCTGCTTAAGAAACGAATTTCACTTAGTTTTTAAAAATCTGCAGGTTTAGAGGCACTGCTCGAGACTGAGAGACATTTTCTGAGATTTTCCTAAAACCAGGCTGGGAAACCTGGCCCTGTTTCCAGGAATAGCAGCTAAAGAAGCGATGCCCTAAAACTTGCCCCTTCACCTCCAGTTCTGCAGAGGAAATGACACCAGAAGGATCAGAGCACACGGATACAAGAATGAGAATTCTTCCAAAGGACAGGCTGAGAGAAAGCAGAATTGGCCACAAAAACACTCAAACCTCAGCTTCTCTCAATGATCAGGGGATAAAGATGAAGGAACCATTTTCAGAAATGTCGCAAGGTTGTTAAGTCACTAACTGAATCTGAATATTAAATGGGGCTGTGAGGATTTTTGTTTGTTTTTAGTTAGAAATGAAACTTAAAGTCTACAACTTGTTATCCATTAAGATCTTAGTTGCTGGTCACCTGCCAGGGGACAGCAGAGACCTGTGCTGGAAGGAGAGGAAGCCTGGTGGACGGAGAGCCAGCCTGGGGCTGCCCGGATGGCGGGCAGGCCGATGGCCATGCTTGAGGGCTGGTATGATTTGGCTGCAGATGGGCCTTGCCATCCAACTTTTGGAGAACATATTTACACCTGAACAAAGTAGTTTAGAGTATGCACATGACTTAAAAGCCAAAATCTACCACAGATTTGAAAAGTATTTAAAAAAATCATATAGATTATTTCATTATTTAAATTTTATTTTATCTTATTCTATTTTTTGGCCACGCCACACGGCTTGTGGGATCTTAGTTCCCCGACCAGGGACTGAAGCTGGGCCCTCGGCAGTGAAAGCACAGGGTCCTAACCACTGGACCGCCAGGGAATTCCCTCGTTATCTAAATTTTAAAGCATCTCTATGTGCTCAAAAACAAATGTTATTAATCTCATCCTAGCAGGACAAAAGTAATCTATGAAGAAATCATAGTAGTTAGGCATAGTCAAATTATTTGAAAGTTCACCTTTTCCCTAAGCTATTCCTTGGTGTTTTTTAAAATTCACTGTATCGTTAAGTTTTCGCAAGAACTCAAGCTCTGCGTAAACCAAGGCTCATCCGCATGTAGCAGCAGGGGTGAAAGCGTAAGTAAGAATCCCACCCTGAGCGCTGGGCCTTGCTCGATCGGGCAGAGGCGAGCCAACAGAAGCGCAGGGCACACAAGCCACCGATGGGAGGAGGGCTGAGAGCACTTACTGTGAGAAGTTCTCATGAACTGAGTTCAGCAGGCTAATCTGGGGAGGAAAGAAGAACAAAAACACAAAGCAAAGGCTGACAGACGCCTGTGCTGACCCCAGCCACCGCAAGCTTGCCACGTGTCTCTGGAGGCTGCTTCTGAGATGAACACACCTTGTTCGCACAGATGAAAGTAACATGAAAAAAAAGAGCAACGTGTTCTCACCTCCGGAGTTCCCCCAGAGCGTCTGTCTACCTTCCCACAGCCATGACCACAGGAATGACGGAACCCAACGCCCAGCTGGGAAGCCTAAGCCAATATTAGGGCTCTTAGGGCTGTACCACAGCCCTTTCGATCTCACCAAACACTGCCCTTTATTTTCAGGGCCATCAGCTCAGCAGAGGGTCAGTGGGCGTGGAGGGTGAGAACACCGTGGCCGTTCTACTCCTTCCCACAAAGTCTCTGCCAATGCGGCCAGCTGCCAGGCGGCCCTAAGAGCCTCCACGGGGGTGCGCCCTTCAAGGCCCCTGTGCCCTAGAAACGCCATAGCCTGCACCTAGGACTCTCTACCTGTCCTGGCGACCATCCAGGGCAGGCCTGTGAGTCTGGAGTCTAGAAACCTAGGTCCTCTTTCTGGCTCTGTCACTGACTTGGCTTGTGAGCTCAGGACTGAGCATTTACTATATTTGGACTCAGGGTCACACTCTGTAAAACGGAGATGATATTCTTGTCCTTATGGCTCCACAGGCATGTTGAAAGCTAAAGTATCACAGGTATAAATAGACCTGAGATAAAACGTACAGTTTATCCAAATGCAAACTTCTAACCGCATTAGTATGGCTTGGAATTTAAATAGCCCCACCCCCCTGCATACTCCTCGTTCTTAAAAGAATGCAACAACTTTAAACACTGCTGATGAAGGAAGGTCAGTGGGCTTCCAGGCTTCCTCAGGAGGGGCTGCCCGTCTTCCCTCACCAGGCAGGAAGAACCCAAGGCCAGGGTGTGCAGCAGAGCTACCCCCAGGGCTGACGTAAATCCCCCAAACGCGTTTATCAGATGCCTGTTCTGTGCCCATTACTGTGTACGGCCCGGGATACCGAGAAAACAGAACCCAACCCCTCCTCGAGGAGTGCATCTCGGAGGAGAGAGATCGATCTGGTTTGACTGACAATAGGCAGTAAAGGACAGTACTCACTGATGCCTCCATTTGGGTCCAGGTAAAAGGCACGTCTGTTAATACTGTTCCTAGTAGACTGGTAATTAGTGCAGGTTGCAGGATGATGATAAAATAAAAATAGGTTCTGTCACCCTCAAGGGGAGGGGGAGGCAGGAGCTAATACGTATCACCACATGCGAGGGACTTCACAGGCACTGCCTCGGCCTGTCTCCGTCACTGCAGTTCTCTCCGTTTTACAGGTGAGGAAGACAAAACCGCACTAAAACCCAAACCCCTGTGAGTCCAGGGTGCCTGCTGACGCCACCACACTGTGCTGCCGCTGGGAAGACAGCGCTGCTTTTTCCTGAACACAGCTGCACACCTGCCCCAATCGTCTGCCTTCCATCGAGGGCCCTGACCACCAGGGGATCTGGCCTGAGTCGGAGTAACATGGAGGGGCCGCCCCGGTCACCCCTTCCACTCCCGCTTTCGTTCTCACAGTTCTTTTAGTTCACGCCTGTCTGCCGCGGATGATTAAACCGCCATTGCCCCCTGTCAACCCTGACAGCCCCCCCTCCCCATTTCCTTTAGCTGGCTCTTTCCTTCCCCTAAAACTCACACTAAAGTCTCAGCAGCTGCAGGCCCTCCTCCTTTTGCACCTCTCGAGCTTCCAGGATGTTTCTTTTTATGACGTCGTCGCTCACGAGGCGCCACACAACTGCTGCCCACCCTGCACCGTGGGCACTTTCTGACCCTGTAGTCGGTGCTGGGCACACGGCAGGTGCTCTTCCCACTTCAGCCGAAGGCATCCCGACAGCAGGTTCGCGCAAACTTCCCGGGCGGACAGCACTGGTAGCTGCTCACCTGATTATGTTTCTTCTTTCTACAAAGGCTCTTACCTCTTTTTCCAAATAAACCTTCTTGTCATCCAGGGTGTTATATAAAGTGAAAAATTGCTTGGTTTCTTTGTGCACTGCTGAAACTGCAAATGCAAAGAAATCAGCAGGTGAGTGAGAAAATGTATCAAAACAATCCTGAGTACCCTCTCCCCGCGGAGGCGCTGCAGGACTCGGACCTGCCAGTGCCGTCTGTGCGGAAGCCCCACGGGGCACAAAGGCCGGTGTAGGGCTGCTGCAGGCCGACGGCACGTGCGTGGCAGCCGTGACGGGCCCGCCGACACGAGGAGCCAGCAGAAGCTCCCTGTCGGCGTGCGGGACGCGGGTTTCTCCGAAGTCCTCCAGGTGAGGGGTCCCGGGAGGAAGGCAGAGGGACGAAGCAGCCCCATGCCAGCTCTTCCTGTCTGTGTGGCTCCCTCCCTTCCCACGCTCCTCAGGGGCAGGAGCCACAGCCGGCTCGCTTTTGTAAACCCCGTGCTTAGGGAGAAAGATTTAACTTAAGGCAGAAACTATTTTCTGCTGAGAAACTGCATTGACACCTGCCGCTGATCATCTGGGTCAAACGTGAGGACCGCATAGAACGTCAGGGTGGTGAGGTAAGACGTGAAAGGAAGCGTGCGTCTGGACGCATGTTCTGAGCAGGGACAGTGCTCCGGCTTGAACCAGGAAGGAGGGTTGAGACGCCAACGTCTCAAGGGAAAATCTGGGGTATATTCTGAAAGAAGACTTGGAGTTTTCCAAGTGGGAACTGTAGGGCACTGGCCTCCTGGGCCTGGGACCAGCTCACAGGGGTGAGGGGCACAGGGACTGCAGGGGGGCCAGCTGGCCCAGACGAGGCAGTAGTTAGGATTCTGAAGACTGTCCATCCAGTTAGGGGGAGCTATTAAATGTCAAGGCTTTTAAAGCAAGAGTGTAAAATGATCAAATTTTGTGTGAGAAAGATCCCTCAGGCAGGAGTGCAGACAAGGGGTTAGACTCTGGGCAGTGATGAGAAGGTGGCTACAGCAGAGAAGACAGGGGGGTCTAACTTGGCTTGACAGCGATCCCAGTGGCCGAGGGGAAAGACGGAGGGGGAGGCAAATTCAGTCTTATATGTGTTGAGTTTGAGGTACCCGGGACACAAGCAAGAGTGGGAGCCTAAGGAAGGGGTGATGGTCCAGGATCTGTTTACAGAGGATGTGAGCTGGGCCTTGAAGGATTTTGTCTAACAGAATGAAGAAGGGGTCCCAGGCGCAGGTTAACAGAAGTCAAGGCCTAGGATGTCAAAGTGCATGGTGTAGTCAGAGGCAGCGTGTGCACTGAGGAGGGCAGAGTGGGGACTGCGGGCAGGAATCGGGACCTTCAGGCAGGCCACCTAGACTGGGGAGGGTCCTGGGCAGAATTAGGAGAGAGGCTTTCTTCAGTGGGTCTAGGAAGCGCCTGAGGATTTGTCACTGGAGAGAAGTGATATGACTGGATGGGTGGATGACAGACTCAGAAGGGGCTGCAGACCAGCTAAGGCTCACTGGGCTGAGCTATGATGCCAGAGATAACAGATATGGCAGCAGCGCTGGGAAGAGAAAGGCAACGACAGCTCTGAGTGTCACTCTGAGCCTGGCGAGATGTGCTCATTGATTTAGGCTGAGGGAGACCCAGTCCTGCATCCCTGGGTGAACGTGATGCTGTTAAAGGCAAGGACCACACGAGCAAGAAGGTCTGCAGAGGAGAAGAACAATGAGCGAAGGCTGATCTAGAGATGCCGGGGTCGCGAGGTTCCGTGTGACGCTGGAAAGTGGAGCGCGATGACTGACAGGGATGAGGGTGGGCTAGAGGCATCACTCTAAGAGCTCAATCAACTTAAGCTATCTGTCCAGGGAGAGGGCAGTCAGAGCTCCATGGTGTTTCTCTTGGGCTTCTGGGCTATGTGAAGTGAGTGGGCCTGACGATGAGCTGGGGGCCTTCCCAGGGGTGGCTTTCATGGACGGTGCCACCACGCTGAAGTGGGACAGAACCCCGCGCCTCCTGCCCCCCCACCCCCCACCGCCGCAGAGTCAGCCTCGGGAGCTTGTGTGTGGTCGATGCACCTACTCTGGCGGTAGAGTTCGATAAATCTCTTCTGATACTGTATTAGCTCGGCTCTGCTGGGCACTTCGTCAATCCTGCGATGCAAAATTGCTATTTCTCGGTTTCTTCGAGCCTAGATGCAAAAGGGGAGGGGGAGACAACACTGTTTGGTGAAAGGCCTTACGTGTCCTCTGGGGAGGCAAAACACTGCTGCCACCCACCCTGTGCCCACACCCACCCTGGAAGGCAGGCACCCGACGTGGCTGCGGCCTGAGGTGCGCGTCTCAGACCCTGACTCCCCCGGCAACACAGGGCGAAGGCGTCAAAATAATGGATCGGAGGGAGGATTCTGAACAGGAGGGCATGTGTGGATGGTGCCCCTGGCCAGCCCACCAGGCCCCCAAGGACTCCAGAGCAGCTGATTCCCAGCGTCAGGCAGGGACCAGGAAACAGAAGTGCTTCCCAGATGACAAGGGATGCTGCCCTGCTGCCTCCATGCACATCCCAAATCCCTTAGCGTGTTTGAAAAGCTCCTACAGTTTCCTCCTAAAGCAGCTTTCTGGCACTTCCCCCCTCCTGTGAAACGAACTGGGCTCTTCTAGCCGAACTGCTCCAGGTGCATCTGGGGAGGCAGGGCTGTGCGTGGCGCAGGGGAGACCTCGGGCTCCGAGGTGGGCGGCTTCCCCGAGGGGCAGCGCTGAAGAGGGCCACCCAGCTCCCACCACAGGTTCACGGTCTCAGCGCTGCCCTTCTGCTGTGCCTCTCTGTCCTCCCCCTCTCTGGCCCACTTTATCACAGTGGCAGACGGGGACCTCTAATTCATTAGGACGCAAAAACCCCTCCAGGCGCAAAACCCACTATCAACTGTCGTGATCAAACCAAAATAGTGCCTGCTGCTCTGGCTCTGGCTCCTATACTTTCTCAGGAATCTAAAGATAAAATCATTCACTCTTTTCACTGTATCTTTAACCTCTCCTTTTCTACTGGCTTCTTCTCATCGGCATTTAAATATGTTCAAGTCCCTCATCCTTAGAAAGGCCCTGCCTTAAACCCTGATCATCTTTCAGCTTCCATCTTTCTCCTCCCTTTAACAGCACAACTTCCCGAGAGCAACGTACCCCAGTGCCTCTGACCCCTCCGCTCCCCTCGGTCACCCTTCAACCCACTGCCGCGGGCTGCTCCCAACACCCACTGGCACCGCTCTCGCCAAGGTCACCACAGACCTTCTCTCTGCACCTATGGAAATTCTCAGCTTCCAGCTTTCCTGACTTCTGGCAACACTGACCCTTCTCTCCCCTGAGCTCTCTGTTCAGCTGCCACGAGACCTTGGGCTCCTGTCTTCCCTGGGCCTCCGGCTGCCTGCTTGGTCTCAACCCTCATTGGTGGAATCCTTCTTTCCCTCTTCTCAGCCTGTATTTTCACATCCTAGGTTACCACCTATACAGCGCTGACCCCCAGATCTCCAGCCCAGACTATTCCTACTGGGGTGAGTACCCCAACCTTTAAAAGCCCTAAACAGATCTCATTAACACTTCTATTCACACTCCCATCCCCTTCAGCCCTATCCTTTCTCCTTTAGGCTTTTGCTCAATGAATAACACAAGGATGCACACTATTGCCCAAGTCAGAGATTCCCCCACCAACCTCGACTCCACTTCTCCTCTAACCCATCCCCAGTTCCATGGATAAAGCTGCTCAGCCTCTCACCTGCCGGTTTATTTCTGTCCATTTTCACTGACCCAGCCCTGGCTCAGGCTTCAGCAGGCTTAGGGTTCTACTGCACCTTCCCTCTAGCCAGCATGTATGACTGACCCCCAGGTCTCCAGCCTGTAGTATGCAATTCGCATATAAGCCCCCTTGTACTTTGATGCATATGGACATATCTTGGTTCTCAAAGAGCCAGCCGGCTCCCAGAAGATACAGCATCCCATTTACTATTCCTGGGATCTAATGCAACACTGAATACACAGTAAGCACACAGTCAAAAAGTTTCCAAGTATGCAGCTGTCCTGTCCTGATTTTATTTAATTCTGTGTCTCTTTAAGATTGGTACAGTGTCCTTGTATCAGGACAAATTTGACTCCCTGGAATTTAGCCCAACAACTCAGCAAAACAAGCACGGGCCAGAGAAAGGAAAAAGAGGGTCCCATTGGCCCCTGCAGCCCCTTGGCCGCTCCCCCCCAGAACCTGGCCTTCCTTTCCCAGAGAACAGAGAGAAGGCCAGGGCCAAAGTGCAACACAAGTTAACGCTTGGCTTTTGAATGTGCATGAGCCAGAATCCGGCAATGTAAAAGATTGTATAACGTAATTTTGATCTATGTGAATTTAGAGCCAACTTTAAAACTCCCCATATTTGATGGCCTTCTCACAAACCCCTAAGGTTATCAACTAAGACAGCTAAAGTGGGCACTTAATTTAGGGGAAAGGTACTAGACAAGAACACAATATTTTTAAATCTACCTTATCCTCCCCCCGCCACATTTTTTTAAACAGCTATGAGATATAATTCACAGGCCATACATTTCACCCAAAGTATACAATTCAATGGTTTTTAGTATACTCACAGAGTTGTACGACCATCACCACTACCTAAAATTGCAGAACTTTTTCATCACCCCAAAAGAAACCCGTACCAATCAGCAGTCACTCCCATGTCTCCCCACCCCTTACCCCCACCATTAGGCAGCATTAATGCACTTTCTGTCTCTACAGGTTTGCCTCTTCTGGACATTTTAACAATTTTTTGTAGTTTGCAGAGTACAAGTTTTACAATTCTTTTGTTAAATATATTCCTAAGTATTCTGTTCTACTGTAAATAAAATTTTCTTAATTAAAAAAACAAAAAGGGCTTCCCTGGTGGCGCAGTGGTTGAGAGTCCGCCTGCCGATGCAGGGGACACGGGTTCGTGCCCCGGTCTGGGAAGATCCCACATGCCGCGGAGCGGCTGGGCCCGTGAGTCATGGCCGCTGAGCCTGCGCGTCCGGAGCTTGTGCTCCGCAACGGGAGAGGCCACAACAGTGAGAGGCCCGCGTACCGCAAAAAAAAAAAAAAAAAAAAGTACTGGACAAGAACATTAGACCTCTAACCTTCGCTCCAGCACTTACAAGCTGCTTGTACTTCACAGATGTGAGTCAATTTGTTCACATAGAAGATGAGGCTAATAGCTACTTTCCACCCACCTCAAATCAAACGAGACGATGGTGAAACAACATACCAATGTGAGGTGTTATAACCAACATAATCCGTTGAGTTACACTCCAGATAGGAGAGCGAACAGCAGCTTTCCCGAGCCTCCCCAGCTCTTAGATGCTGAGGCTTTCTACCTCTGCTATAGGCACGCAAGCCTAGTGAGAGGCATTTACTGGCTCTTGTTTTCACTCACCTGTAGTAAACGGATCTTGTAAAGCTTCTCTTTCTCCATATTGTACCGTCTGTCTAGGTCTTCCTGAAATTGGAAAGAAACACAATTATCTGGGAAGAGGAAATTTTCATGTTTTGATGAAATCTTTTGAAGTTGGACAGTTTTTATATATCTCCCTCATCCTGAGGCTCCAAATTCCTTTTTTCAAATGGCCGAGTTCAGGGTCGGGTCCTAAGTCCCGGGAGACCCTTGACACTCTTTCACATCACTTTATGACAACTCTTCCTTCTTCCGGGACCCAGGCTGCATCCAGGGTTCTTAAGTGAAGTATCCCTCAAGTCCACGTGCCCTTTCCTCCCGCACCAAAAAAGATCCATGAGGAGGAGAAGACAACCGTGACTTAAAGAGCCTGTTGTTCTCTGTCTCTGTGTTTGGAGGTGATGATGGCTTGCTTCCTGCATTTCTGTTTAGACCTGCACTATCCAATATGATAGCCAACAGCCACAAGCGGCTATTTAAATTTACGGTAACTAAAACTTAAAAATACTCAGTTTCTCAACTTCCCTAGCCACGTTTCAAGTGTTCAGTAGCCACATGTAGCTAGTGGCTACCACACTGGACAGCAGAGACAGAGAACATTTCCACCACTGCAGAAAGGCCCTTTGGACAGAGTTGAATTAAAAGAGAGAAACTAGCCCCTCGCTGAACCCAATGGGGTAAAAGACAGGGCTGGATGGGTTGCTGAACTGGGGAAAGCTACAGTAGTGTCAGAGGTGCCCCTTCCCCACTGTGTGCGTAAACACACACACACACACACACACACACACACAACCAGCTCCTCCATGGGGCTCAGCTGCAGGCAAACCTCAACAGCCTTCACCATGGGAGGCCAGAGGTTCACTCTCTAGGAGCCTCTGAGGGCACGAAGGGAAGAGAAGCCCTAAAGGAGGAGAATGTTAGAGGCTTTCCTGTTTCTCTCTTCCTTCTCTTCTTCCTTTTCTATTCCTTTCTCCTAGAAGCACCTGTTTAACTCAGAACAGGGGTCCGCAAACTACAGCCCAGCAGCTAAATCCCACAGCCCTTGGGTCAATTTCGCCTCTGTGCCTAGTTTTGTAAATAAAGTTTTACTGGAATGTAGCCATGTCCTTTCACTTATCTATAGACTACCACGACCACGGTGGAGCTGGCCCACAAAGGTGACAATATTTACTACCCAGCCCTTTACAGGCTGCTGACCCTGGAACACAGTCCCCCCGGAGAGAGCTCTCTCCCTATGCACTGCTCGCCCCTTGGAGCCTAGGCTGTGACGGGCATGTGTGGACCACACAGGCCTGTCCCCTTCCCGGCTCAGATGCCAGGGTGGGGACGGCATGCCTTGTGCCAGGTGCCGGCCGTCAGGGCCGTCCCCGGGAGGTCCTGCTCCACACATGGGGCGGATGCACGAGATGGAGCCACGCCCTGAGAGCCCGAAGACAAGGAGGTGGCCGCAGACAGGACGAAAAGACGCGTGAGAAGCTGCCACACCAGCAGAGGACAGCGGCGGTCCTGAGAATGAACAGGTACTTACGTTGTGCGTCATGGCAGGGGTTAGGGCACCGTGCTGCTCTCCCCCGGAGAGGGTCTGCAATAAGGAAAAGTTAAAAAAAAAAGAAAAAAAAGAAAAAAATGCTTCTCAGGAAAGGGATGGGACAGAAAAGCTGAGGGTCCAGATGTGGGGGGGGGGGATGGGCAGACCACGTCTGAACAGGGCACAGCCTGCACACGAGCCCCAGATTTTAAATTGTTCTTACATACCTGTCAGCCACACACTAACAAGCTAAACTCTAACTGTCTTTGAATGTGAGTCAATCCCTCTAACAAAGTGTGACTGCTAAGAAGAGAAACGCCATCCTGAAGGTCTGTGATTTGTGCAAACCCAGAGGCTGCTGAGCGCACGTGAGCCTCCGAGCTCAAAGTCTTAGAAACAACTGGAAAGGCTGGATGTGGGTGGGTGGTCCCAGGACACCACCCACTGCACGGCCACACTCTGCTATCCCCGTGCCAGTCTTCACGGCTGTGGCTGGAGTGGCACAACCCATCATGACAGGGAGGTGGCACCTCTGAGGCCCATCTCCCCGCAGCCCTGGTGGAAAGCATCTGGACTCATGCTGGCTGCTTGGACAAGTCCCCTCCCCTCTCTGAGCCCCAAGTTCCCCATTTCCCCAAGAGAGAGGGTGCAGTCGATGGGGTCCAAAGCCACACCCAGCTCTCACATCTTAAGCACAGGGAGCCTCAGCAAACAAGCCTTGAATAGAGTGTGAGAAGGGACAAACCACAGTGATCCCTACAATCTAACTTGGTGAGAGAAACAGACTTATTTTTCTGTCCTTGTCCACACTAGCTCCTTGGAAGGTCAAGGTGTCTGTTCCGACAGCCAGTGGGCCGTGTTCCTGAGCCCGGGATGCTCCCGGGCTGCCAGAGCTCTGACCTCACATCCCGTGCTGCTCTCTGCTGCCTTCCTGTGTCCCCGGGCAGGAGTGCAGGGTGAAATGAGCAAACTGGCACAGAATTTACAGGCAAATGGGACGAGTGGGAACAGAGCTCAGGGGGCTCCTGCAAACACCCTGTCCCTAACAGAGGGGGCAGCCGGGCTTGTGACCCGTTAATTCTTATCTGGAGTTGCTGCTAGCCACACCTATGGGTGCTTTAACCCATAGAAGGAAGACAAAGGACAGGGACAAATATTGAAGAAAACTATTTGAGAAATGTGTGTTCAGAGGACCAGGCTGAGGGAAGTCTGGTCTTTTTCGGCACCAGACTCTTCGCTGTTGAGTCCTCTAGAAATCCTTTCACGGTGGAAGTCACACAGCCCCAGCAGACTGGAGCAGTTCTCCACAGCCCGTACCTTTTCATCTCTGCCTGGAGCCCTCTCAGCCTTCAGGTTTTCAATTTCCTGCTGCAGCCGGGCCATCTCCTCCTTTAAAAGTAACATGAACATTTGCAAGATTTGGACAGGCTAGTAATCGGAGGCAATTATTTACCTTGATCTAGAGTCTTTTTTTCACTTTTCGTGAGTTTACGTGGAGTCAGAAAGTCCATTAGGCAGTAGCTCCCCAGATCCCTCCCTGATTTTCAGCCTGGGAAGGTTAACTCAGGAGGATACAGGCAGCTGTACCTCAGTCAGAAGGGGCCTTTCTTCCTAAAGGGCAGGCGAGGCTTGCAGTAACCCCTGGGACACGGAATGAACGAGTGGCTTAGAGCCCAGTCCAAGCCTCCTTCTTGGTGCCGACCCTTCCCCACCTTTCCTGGGACCTTGCGGCCCGGAGCCCTGCCTCACCAAGGCACTCCTCCCCTGCCACACGGCCCTGCGCAAGTCAGACCAGCTTCCGGATGGCTCTGGCGCTACCGGACCACGAGGTCTCACGTGGCAGAACACGCAACATACAGACACGCCAGGTTTTCAGGGCGGCCCTGGTCTCCTAAGATGCTATGCCTTTCGCACTTTGTAAGACTTTTCTTTTCAGTACATTTGGAAATTAGAAAACATCGTTTGTTAGACTGTGCTCTCGGTCTGGGGGTCTGGCACACCTGAGTCACTTGCGGGGTCCTCAGAGGGCACCTACCATAGTCCTCTACTCCTCTCACACACTGCCACGTACCCGCCTGGTGAGCCTGTTTTTCCGACCGCACCTGGACAGGACCCTCGGCAGCGCGAGAGAGGGAAAGCAGGAGGTTTTACAAGAATCTTGTTTAACATCTGCCAACACCAAGCCACACTTACTCGACAATGTGCTTTAAACTCCTGTTCCTGACTTTTCAGATTTTCATTCATGGCTACAAGGGCTCTCAAGTTCTGCAGGATGCTGAAAAGAAAAGACCAAAAAATGACTGACTTGAAACAAACTATTATGATTTTATGAATCACGGGGAAAACCGAGACCCCAGATAAAAAGGGATTTCTTTCTTAATTTCCTTGTCTCTCCCAAGAGTGTCTAATGGGCTTCCCACAAATGGTTATGACCACCCTTTAAATGACATTATTATTCATTTATAAGCTGAGTCCATCGGGCCACATCCAAACAAACACTACAGAATTCAGCATTAAAATGTCAGCTGCAGAAACAACAAGGAGTTTTAAGATTACTGTATATTTTTAATGATACTGATTACTTAACAGACTCAGAGCACAGACAGTATCGTAATTTTAATATTTTTCATTTCCCTTCTGAAAGGAAACGAGTTTTAAGGTCATTAAAAGCACTAATTTGAAATTTAAAATGTCAAGTATCTAATAGTACTTTGCTCCACTTCATGAAAAGAGGGTTTCTAATCATAAAGCCAAGTAATCTGTAGGTACTTCTTGGCTAAAAATGTCCACCAAACCCAGAACTGCTCAATCTGTGCCTGAAGCAGGTATTACTTCATGATTTCACTCAAGTGAGTGACACTTGGGAGATTTCACCACCCACACAGTTTGGTGCTAAAACGGTCAAATGTGAGTGATTATATTTAATTTAAATGGTCTAAATACAATTAATTGAAAAATAAAACAAAACACAAAAACCCAGCAGCTGTGTCTTGGTCAAAAAAGACTGTACCTTCACTCCCAAAGGACAGGGCTAAAATGTGTGCTGTTAAAACCTGGTAACCATGGTTGACTCTAAGGGAGGGGGGCAAGGGCGGGAGGAGACTTTTCGGCACACGTCCTTTTGAACCTTGAATGTATTACTTAGTTTTTAAAAACAGAAAAACAAAACACAAAACGAGCTGTTCCTGACCCCAGGGGGAACTGGGGGGCGGGGAAGAGGAGGCTAACTCAGAACCCCCTGGGCAACAGTCACGGCCCAGATCAGCGGTGGAGTAACTGAGCGGCACGGGGCCAGCAGCAATGACCCCCAGCTCCTCAGCCCGGTGCTCAAACCACCAGAGAGCTTCACGGAGAGAATAAGCACATGCTGAACCCTCTTACCTTGGGTCAGCTTTGGCTTCTACCTTCTCAAGGGCGGCCTGTTCCTTGTCCAGTTTCTCACCGTAATTCTTGAGCTGCGGGAGACAAGGAGGCACGTTGTGGGGACAGGAGACGTCCTCTCCTTCCCGGCTCACACCTGCACCCCTTTCCTGACAGCCCACTGGATTTGGCTGTATGTTGAGAAAATAGGTGGACGAGAGGAAGACGATGGGGGTGGAGGGACAGCATGGAAAGGTCAAAACCAGACCCTTCTTGACACATTCTGTTGGTAAATGAGACCTTAAAGGCAATACCTTTAAATCACAGCAGCAAATGGGTGGAAAGCCAAAAGTAATGCTGACAGCAGGTGTCTTTCAGGAGGAAGAGGTAAATAACAACAGTGGCTGTGAGAGACAGACCTGGGTTTCAATTTCAGGATACCACTATCATGGCTGCTTGACAGGGGCAGGGTTAAATCTCCCATCTTGAAAAATTCCACTTTCTCTTTCTGAGTCAGACAGTTGGGGGATTTTAAAAAAGAAATTTTAAAGAAATTCAGATTTTAATTTTTAAGGTGTGCAGATCTATCCCACAATAGAATACTAAGCTGCTATTAAAAAAAGAAAGAATAAACAGCTCTTTTATGATGATCTCTAACATCTACTGTTGGTTGAAGAAAACAACATATAAAACCATGATTCCAATGTGCTTCCAATGTGTGTAAAGGAATGTACACATCGGATGTACACAGGTATAAAAGAACCTACATGTTATTTGTACATGCATGAAAATTTTCTGAAAAGATTCACAAGAGACTGGTTACCCTCTGGAGAGAGTAGCTGTTTGCTTGGGTTACAGGGGGAGCACCCTTCATACTTCTTGAATTTTGAACCATGTGAATGGGTTACCCATTAAAAAAAAACAAGTTAAAGAAGTTCTAAGAGTTCCAGCTGAAAATGGAAGACCAAACACAAGCTGCAGCGAGCTCCTCTTGCCTCAAGTCCAGGCGATTCTGCTGGATCACAGGAGGTGGGTACCTCGGGGACAAGGAAGATGGCAGCAGACAGGAAGGGCCTGTGGAGGACTGCCGTGTGGACCCAGAGGACGCAGGAAGGCCTGGGGTGCAGGGCTGGGGTCTGTATCAGGATGAGCCAGCGGGCTACGCAGTGAAGCCTGGCTCCCTTAACCCAAGGGCTGGCGCATGGGTCCCAGAGGCAGGGCAGCCCCCAGAGAGCTGGCAACACTCGGCAGCAGACACAGTGCCCCAGCCCCGAACAACAGGTACCACTGGCTGATCCCACCAAATAGTGGGACCCAACCTTCCAGAATAGTCACTGCACCAAATGGACACAGAACCCATACAGTTGGTCACAGAAAATTTCAGAATCAACAGTAAGCACACCATGAAGAATTATCAATTCTTTTATATATATCAATTATATATAATATATATAATAATAAAAAATTATATATATATAATAATATATCAATTATATATTCAGATATAACCATAAAAAATGTTTCAATTCAACAAATGAATTCTGATCTGAAGGAATAGTTTATAGATCAAGAAAAACTTCAGACACAGTTAATGCCCTCAGAGAGGCAGGAGAGGATACTGCATATTAAAAACAGAATTAACCTCTCACGTACAAAATCAAAGCTGTGATTGCTGAAATTGCAAGCGCACAGGCTAGAACCTGGGGGCCTCCGCTAACGCAGGGGCCTGCGGCAGCCCCCAACCCCCGGCCACACGTCAGGGCTCCCGTCTGTCCTCTGCCTTCCGTGCTCTGCTTCACTTTGCCTAAGTTTACTGGGAAGGCAGATCTTCCCTGTTTTCCAGTGCTACTAGGTTATCCTGCAAGGCAGGTTTTGCTGAACAGGTAAAACCTGGGCACACTGGCATGAAAGGGCTCAGAGTGCTCATTCTGCCCAGTCCTTGCCTTGAACAGATGAGAAGACTGAGGCCCAAAGGCAAAGCTCATTACTGATTCAGGTTCACAGTGTTCAGGATTCTGACCAAATCTGTCTTCTCTATAAGCTGTTCAGCACTAGGTTTTGGAGAGCCTCCCGTTTTTCTAGATGGGAATTAGTTTGACTGCCCTCCTGGACAGCAAGCTCGCTAAGAGGTCAGTGGTGCCGGACTGTTAGCAGTGGAATCTGAACGGCCCCTCTGCTTTAGTTTCTCCAGCTGCAGAACAGGGATATCAACAGTGTGTTGCCAGGGTTGTTATGAAGATTCAATGACTAATACAAATGATGTGCCCAGAGCACACCCAGCACACTGTAATGTTAGCTGTTACTATTATGTGAGGACAGGAAGACTATCTCCTACTATTGACTTAACTCATACCTTCCACCTTTCTAGCACATGTACAGGGTTCAAAAAATATCTGATTTAGTGTTTAATACCAAAAGTGACTTGATAACCATTCTGGATTTATATCCTAAGACAGTTAAGTGTTTAGGGAAATTGATATGAAGATGTTTTGCCTTTAATCTCTTCCAGATTGTTATAGAAAGATGGATCCATGACTTGGCAAACTTCAAGCCAGGGACTGTGTAGCATGAAAAGTAGGACAGCTGCAGGGGTTCCACCCCAGGAGTTTGCCATCTAATCCAGAAGGAATGGAGTCACAGAACAGTGTAAAGAAAGCTGATGTGTCCAAATGCAACACAGGCACCTTTAGAAAGAATTTTTAAAAAATTCCTCTAATTGTCATCTTGCGTCTGCCCTTTTCAAACATTCTGACAATAACTGAAGCCACCAGTCCAGGTCAGAATTACAAAGCTTTGTCAGGTTTATAGCAAAGCAGTGAACTAAGTGCTGCATACTGCTGGATAAGTGACAATTTTAAATGGGCAAATTTCATGCGAAATTAAAAAAAAAAAAAAAGGGACTGCCTTGGCTTCAGAGATGCCTTTGAAGGCCAGTCCCGCTTCCACATGGTCCAGAAAGCACTAGGTGGGGCCCTCGCAGCGAGGCCCTTGTAAAGTACAGCTGTAGCCCGAGCACGAAAATCACAATGGGGAGAGCTCTTCAGACCTGGGTGAGGATTCACTTTCCGTGGAAAGAGGGACAGAAGTAAAAAGAACTAAATTCCTCGCATGACAGAGCTAGTACCACAAATGTTTGTTTTCCTCGCCTGGCTTCTGAGGCAGTCGCCAGTGGGAGGTAAGTATGCTGTGATGCTGATGGAGGACCGCACAGTCACCATCTGGGTCAGGACACGGACCACAAGGTCAAACAGACCCACAGCCCCTCTTCCATTCCGCCTAGGAGATCACCGGCAATTGTGAACAACGAATTATACCCTCTGTAGTCGTGTCATCTCACAAAAAGAAACCTCCTCTCTCTCACGGAATCCAGTGTTCTGGAGCAGAGGCCCTTTGCCGTGAATGACCCACCGTGTTCTTCAACGTGGCCGCCCTGCCTGTCTGTCAGGCCCACTGTCCTCAGGAAGCTTCCCGGACCCTTGCAGCCCACAGCGACCTCTCCCACCCAGACTCTGATGGTTTAGAACACGGCAGTGTGGATAAACTTATGGCTCGAGTCATGCGCTACCATGTGATTGTCCTTTGTCCCCAGATGGACCTGAGCCCTGAGAAGGGGATGGTGACCCCTCCACACGGACTGATGATGCAGGCATCCCATCAGTGTTGCAGGTCAAACGATTACCAACAAGACCCATGGAGGAAGGAAACCTGCTCACCTCTGTCAGTGTTTTCTTTTTTTCCTCATATCTGGCTTGTAGGTTGGTACGACTTGCCTGCAGCTGTAAACGAAAGATAAAAGACATCTGTTCTCATTTGAGCCTCACAATGGCACAGATTTGGGAGGTATCCACATTTCACAGATGAGAAAATGGAAGCTCAGAAAGATTTAAACTAAACAAATATAGACGTTTTTGACTCAATTAGCACCAACTACATGTCAGGTGATATACTAGGTTTCCTGCGTAAATTCTAACAGTGAATCCTTACTACATTCAATGGACGAAGACATTACCCTTATTTAACATAGGAGGAAATAAAGACTCAGAGGGGTTAAGTTACTTTACTAAAGTTTCGTAGCTGATAACTGATAAGGACTGGGTTCAAATTCAGGTCTGACTTCTTTGTATGGCTACAATCACTTCAGTTAACAAACAGAGAGATGGAAGGAGGAGTAAAAGAAGGAGAAGGAATAAAGCACATGGTCCATGTATCCCGTTCACAGGATACAAACTGCATTGCTGCACTCAAGAATCTAGCATAGAATTTGACTGGATGGCAGACAATGCCAGATAGAAGAAAGGATTCAGGACTTCAACATGCGGAGAAAGAAAATGAACTACCTTTACTGCTCCAAGTTATACAATCGTAAACTTACATCTCAAAAATGTCATTTCCCTTTTCCTTACAAAAAAGGTATATCTTGTGCTGTCTATGAACTTAGATATCTGAAAACATTCCATTCAAAGCTCAAAGCGTTTGTACATTTCTACTTTTGAAAAGGGGATGTGGTAGAAAACCACAGTTAGACTCATCAGACACTTTGGTTGTTACTGGTGTACAAATTAACAATGAGAAATTGTATTTTGTATCTCAACGATTATTTCAAAATAACTCAGCCCATTAAAAAAAATTATTTATTTATTTATTTATTGGCTGTGCCGTGTGGCTTGGGAGATCTTAGTTCCTCGAACCAGGAATTGAACCCGGGCCCCAGCAGTGAGAGCATGGAGTCCTAACCATTGGACCACCAGGGAATTCCCAACTCAGTCCATCTTTGAACCTGTAAGCAACCTATTAAGAATTATGTCACCTTCAAAAATCATTACTCTTGGGCTTCCCTGGTGGCGCGGTGGTTGAGAGTCCGCCTGCCGATGCAGGGGACACGGGTTCGTGCCCCGGTCCGGGAAGATCCCACATGCCGCGGAGCGGCTGGGCCCGTGAGCCATGCCCGCTAAGCCTGCGCGTCCGGAGCCTGGGCTCCACAACAGGAGAGGCCACAACAGTGAGAGGCCCGCGTACCGCAAAAAAAAAAAAAAAAAAAAATCATTACTCTTAAACTGTGCTTCTAGTTACCAGTCTCCACAACTGATGAATTTCCAGCCAGGCCTCTCAGGAAGTCACCTCAAGCAGAGGGCAGGAGAGAGAGAGGAGGGAAGCAGGGGGCTCTGGCTTCTTGCTTTTCAAAGTGTGCCAGCTGTGCAATGAGGACTGTTATTAACCTGTCTGTGTCACTAGTAGATGAGGGCATTTCTGGAGAAAGTTTGTTTTTCTCTTGAAATTCTAATGACTTAACTCTTGAAGCACCAGGAAGAGTTCCTGCTATTTTCGTACCTGCTTCACCCACCTTCCTGCCCCCCTCTCTCCCCTGCACCCACCCACCCATCTGACATTTACCCAAGGCTCTGCTCAGATGAGGTGTGCAGTGGAAGGCAAAGAGCACGGCACAGTCCTTTCCCTCAAGGAGCCGAACCAGTAAACTGGGGATTAAAGTATAAGAAGAGCTGGGCCAAAGATGGGCCCCGGGGAGGCCAAGGAAAGAGTCCGCTTGCTCATGAAGGAAGGAGTCACCGACAAAGACACACGGGCGCTGGATCCTGACAGGGAAGACACCTCTTCTCTTTAACTAATCACAGATCTGCCCAGCTTTTCTCTAACAGGGGCTGTCCCAATAGCTTAGCTAAGTTTTTGTCTTGCTGGAGTCCTCCGTGATTCTCCCATCTCCATCTTCTTCTTCATCATTAACCCCGAGACTTACCCCCCAAACTTCAGCTGCTAGTTAACACTTCTTTCTGGATTCCTCTTTCTTCAACCTCGGGTTTCTTGTCCGCTATCTACTAGCTGCCTTCCTGCTCTCTGCCTCTGGCAGCATATTCCCCTACTGGACCATGTTCTTTATTCCTCCTCCTTCTTTTACTCCTCCTCCCATCTCTCTGTTGGGCTAAGGCTCTCTCCGTGGTTCTCAACACCAAGGCCGCAGGAGAATCCTGGTCACTTTCTACCCTCATGGCCTTGTAGGAGAGGTTCTTGGATTTAAAGAGTTTGGATTTTCTCATATACTATTGGTAGAAGTATCAATTAGTAAAACAATTGGTGAATAATTTGACAGTTTCTAGAAAAACTGAAAATGCATATTTTTTTGATCCAGCAATTCCACTTCTTAAAATCCGTTTTACAGAAATATTTACATATCTGCACAAAGATGACTGTACAAAGACGTGCATGGTAGCATAAGTTTACAACTGGGAAAAAATCCCTGGGGAAGAAACCTCATAAATAGAGGACAGGTGAAATAAACTACAGTACATATATACTGTGTATATATACTACGTTCTTTCATCAGAAAGAATGAGGTAGATCTATAGGTTCCAGTCTTGGTTCCACTGCTAATAAGCTGTGTGACCACAGGCAAAACTGCTTCACTTCTGTGTCTCAGGTTCTTCATTTGTAAAATGAGGGTAATAATAGTACCTCCTTCACAAGGATGTTGTGTGAACTGAATGAGTTAATTTTTTAAATAATTAATTAATTTTTGGCTACGGTGGACCTTTGTTTCTGTGCATGGGCTTTCTCTAGTTGTGGTGAGAGGGGCTACTCTTTGTTGCTGTGCACGGGCTTCTCATTGCGGTGGTTTCTCTTGCTGCGGAGCACAGGCTCTAGGCATGCAGCCTTCAGTAGTTGCGGTGCGCGGGCTCAGTAGTTGTGGCCTTAGGGCTCTAGAGCACAGGCTCAGCAGTTGTGGCGCACGGGCTTAGTTGCTCCGCGGCATGTGGGATCTTCCCGGACCAGGGCTCGAACCTGTGTCCCCCTGCACTGGCAGGTGGATCCTTAACCACTGTGCCACCAGGGAAGTCCCTGAATGAGTTAATTTTGAAAAGCACTTTGTAATTACTCTAAAAGAAAGTCCTTATTAGACATTACTATTACTGACAGAGAGATATCTGTGATAAAATAAGTGAAAAACAAACTCAATTTTTATAACCAGACAACCCCCTCTCCCCAGGTGAATGAGCATATGTAAGAGCTTGCAAAGCCTAGGAAACAGCGGGTTGCTCTAGGGAATGGGACTGGTTGAGAGTACAAGGGGATTCCCATTTTTAACTTCATACAGTTCTATACTATTTTGTTTATTTACAGTGAGCTTGTATTATCCCTATAATTTAAATTTAATGAGCTGAAGCATTTAAATTTATAAAGACAGAAAAAAATGATGTATTTGTCTAGAGTATGTCCCCTCATCACTACCTTCAGACCCCTGAGAGCAGAGATCGTAACTTGTTCTTCTTTCACCACCATGGCCTAGTTCAGCGCCCAGCACAGCGGTGCTCAGCTAACCTTTGTGAATTAATAAATGCTCTTCTTGCCCTGTGATCTTCTAGAACAGAGGTTGGCAAATATTCTCTATAAAGTGCCAGACAGTAAATACTTCAGGCTCTGTAGGTCTCAATTCTGCCACTGGAGCTTGAAAACAGCCACAAAACATATGTAAACAAATGAGTGTGCATGTATTCCAATAAAACTATTTACAGAAACAGGTGGCGGCTGGACTGCCCTAGGGCCTGCGAGTGTCGACCCCTGTTCTAGAATCTCCTTTGACCATTCTGACATGGAGATCTTAACGCCTTCCCCAGTGTCTCTCTTCTTGAAGAATGGTTTTATTTTACTTGAATAAAATTATGAAAAGAAAACACTAACCTCTTCCAGTTGTTTGGTCTTCTGCAGAATCTGCTTGTTCAAGGAAATGACTTTATGATGATGTAGTTGGGAGGTTCCTAATTTTTCTGGACTTTCTTCAGCTGATAGCTCAGACTGCTGTGGGAAACAGATGGAAGACCCAAAGGATTTAATTAGCCCGCCCCAGTGCATTAAGACAGCCCTGTCCCTGCTCAGTCTGGGCAGAACACCACTGGGCAGCCGGTCACAACCAAGCCAGTGGGGCCCCGGGGTCCAGTGCAAACCCAATTCAGAGAAGAAGATTTTGACCCAATGACCAAAAGCCCGATCAAGAGCGTCTACGTTCCTGGCAGAGTGAACAGCATGTGCAGAAGCACAGGGATATATAACTGTGGTTAGGTTGATATCACATAAGCAATAGGTTCTCATCAAAGGGTCTCAAATAGAGGAATAACATGGTCATCTTAGTATCTTCATTAAGACCATTCTGCAGTTATTAAGAATGATGAATTGATTCACTTTCATCAAAGTATTATAAATATATGGTTAAAAAGTTTAACCATTCGGAAGCACTTACAACGAAAAGAAACAGTCTCTCTCTCACCTTCTTCTCCCCATCCATGGGCCCATTTCTCAATTCTATTCCTCTGGTGTTCACGGAGGATAGATTTGAGAGAGGCGAGAGTTGCTGAGAGAGGCCAGGAGGAAGGTCCTGAAATTGTGTAAATGGTGAGGGGATGGAGAAGAAGGGCTGGACAGGACGTAGAGATTGTCAGGACGGTAAGTGAGCAAGGGAGAGATCTCCGGTTGGGGTGATAAGGTGAACGTCTCAACGTTACCAAGAAACCGTGCGAAGAAGGGGGCAGCTTGGTGCAGATACTGAAAACAAACCCTTGCCTCAAGACCCCAGAGAGGGAAGTCCCAGGAACAAGAAACGAGAAGTTTGACCCTATTCCAATAGGCATCTTTAAAACACTTCTTGGGTGATCACAGAATAGACAGCTTCACTGACCAGCCAATGAACACCCATTATAACCACATTGCCTTCTTTACTGGAAGTACCCCAGTTCCAAGCTAATCTCTGATTTTTAAGCCCAAGCACAACGAAACTGTACGAATATCTGATTTTCCCTGCATGTTTTAACAGTGATCACGAGTTTCAAAGTTTTGGAAGATTTACCTCTGGTGGAAAGAGACAGAAAAGCGAGAAGGAGAAGAAACTGGATGGTACAGTCACCACTTATCTTGGTTAAGGATTTCCCTGAATAAGTCAGAGGCACTATTAATAGAGGATAAGTTTTTTGCTGCTTAATGACTCTGGAGGTGGGAGTCAACCAGCAGGATATGGCTGCATAAAATGGCAGGAAACATCATTTTCTATCTTGTGAGCTGCTAGGCCATAAAGGAGAACTAGACATTACAAAACAGCTAGCTTTGAAACCTGGGATCTGTGGAAAATGTCGACTAACACATTCCAGCTTATCTGAATTTCTTCAAATCGGAGTTAACTTTTAAAATGCAATTAACTTTGGGCACATCAAGATATTTACAACCTGTAGTCAAGGGAAGGAGAACTGTTCCCGAAGATTATTTGAGAGCATAAAAAAAGGGGGAAAAGGAAAGAGCACTCCCTCTTGATTTTCAGATCACTTGTCAGAAACATAATTATAATTGACTAATTATATCTCCTCCACTTTGACTATATCATCCTGAACTATGTTATCAATTTGGCCACTTTTGTCTGTTATATATTTAGTAGCTTTCTTCTTATAGTTCATTTCAGATTTGGGTTTTAACATCCAGCTTAGATTCCTTGATACTGATTTCCAAAATGTCACTGGCATATCCTCAGAGCATTCTGCTTTACTAGCAGAATTACATAAACCCTCCATCTCATGATTCATTGATGTCTGAAATGGAATTAATTCCCCAATCATAGGAACTACCCCATGTGGTATGTCTCTATGTTTGATGTCAGGATTATCTTGAGTGCCCTGACCTCCTCTGGCTGTCTCTCTGGCTTTGGATCAGGTCAAGCTGTGGGCAAGCAGGCTCCAGGGGATTCATGTCTCGGTCACCTCCCAGGGAGACTTCCTCCGGTCTGTGGGGGTGAGGGGTGGGCACATACTCATTCAGTGCTGTCCTGCACCTTTGGCAGGAGTTGGATGATGTCTCCAACTCTTAGCATGACTTCCTGCTGAGAAACTGCTTTTATGGCCAAGGTCCCAAAAGAATGAAAACTGCATTTCCCACCCAGCTTCCACACCCTCTTATCAGTGTACCTGTCAACATGCACAGCTTTGTTTAAGACTATGACCTTTGACTTCACTTCCAAGAACCCTTCTTGCAGGAAAACCAGTAGCTAGCTTGCAACCTGGAAAGAGGACTTCCAGGCTAGCTGGCTATTCCTCCCCCCTGCCCCTGCCTCTCTCTCAATTTAAATTTTTAGCCACATGGTCCCTTAAGATCCTTTCAGGGGGGTCTTTGAGGTCAAAATCCTTTTCATAATGATACTAGGATATGATTTTTTTTCACTCATTCTCTCATGATTGTACAGTGAAATTTTCCACCTGTTATATGACATGTGATGGTATCACTGCTCTGATGTTAATATGTAATGCATTTATCATTGTTATTTGTAAATGAATTAATATGTAAGTTTTTAGGACCTCCTCAGTGATTTTTAAGGGTTCTTATAGGGTCCTGAAACTAAAAATTTTGAGAACCATTACTTTAAGGGGCTGGCTCTCTTGGGAATCTACTCACTGACTGGGGCAGCCTCATTAACCCTGACTCCAGCCAATGCAGTGGGCCCACCCACGAACCTGAGAGGGGAAGCGCTTTCTGATTCCACCCTCACTAGACAGCTGCTTCAACCAACCAGAGAGAAAATACTTGTAGTGCTCCGAAAGGATGCTCAAGTCTCCATACAAACTTACTATTACATCTCTGTTATGACAGTGTATGTCCCAAGCAAACATGGGCTTTCAAAATCCTTTCTCTTGCTGCTAGGTGGCAATTCTCACTGCTCTGTGCAGTCCCTTAAACTTGCATCTGCAAAGCATTAATGTACACGTCAGGTTATTAAGTGCCATTTCCACATCTGACATTTCTCCAGTGCAATTAAAATGAATAATATGCACATGAACAGGCCCACAGTACATATAAATTTGTGAATTCCTCCATGTGCCTGAGTCCAGAGATGGCGCTACGCAAACTGCTTTATTTAACGGGAAGTTATTTTTGTAACAGAAAAAAATCATTTATTCCAGAGCTGCACTGAAGAGAGTTCTTAACCTAGTCAACGGGAAGCTGATTGCTCTATATTTCAAACACACTTTTTATTAAGTCATCGAAATTTTTCATTTCTTTCAAATACCCTCCTCAAAGCCAAAAGAACTAGACCAAAGAAGGCAGAAACAGGTCTTTGAAACAGTACGGCTCATCTGACATTGTGTCCACTGACAGTCACAGTGGGAAGAAAACTAAAGATCACCAAGTTGGATCTTAAAGGATGAAACAAAGTTGGACAGATGGAGAAAGGAGAACGGGCTTTACAGAAAATCCTCGACAGAAAAAAATTAAGTCCCTGGGGTGTATTAACTGATTTTTACTTGAAAAGCCCAACATCTCTCAAAGAATGCCAACCATCTATAAATATTGCATTGTGTTTACATTAGAGCAGGGGCTAAAGTGCCAATCTAATTTTGTTCAACAATTTCAGATAAAGAACGTGCTTTCAGAACCACAGGGTGGATTAAGATGACTTCTAGTGCAGATTCAATGTTTTCTAATAATTGACAGATGTTTGCAATTTCTATTCTTAGGGGAACCAGATATAAATGTCACTCGATAATATTAGTCCAGTTCAAAATAGTAAATTCCTAAGAGAAACAAAAAAATGATTACTTTAGCTAAAACTATATACTTTCATAATGAAATAGACCCAAAAGGTTATCTACATATCAACCTTCCTAATACAGGAATCTTTCCTATGTCATCCCTCTCCCATTCCCCCACTAAAATGTGGCTACTAAGCTGTCAATAATAAAAGACCCTTATCTCATGAGGATGCCACAAGTTCTCCAGACTGAATAGATGAACTTCAGTTTCTGGACCTTGACAAATCCTCCCACTGAAAACAAGTAAACAGACAATATAAAATATTTATTTTTTTAATCTTAAAAAAAAATCTATGCACTAGCAAGAATGTAAGAAATCCTAAAAGGCCAAAAAGTTAGTAAAAGTGGGAATCCAAGAGGTAGGTGTACCCATGGAGGCTGGCTTTTTACTTGAGTGTTTGCCAAAACCAGTTGATCTCAGGCTTTGATTTTTATAATTCAACAACTGCTTTGCATAATCCTTGACACAGATGTAGGAGGAAAAGAAAGAATCTGCCATGAGGTTCTGTGACAACAGATTTGCCCTTGTGCAGTTCTATAATCGAAATGTACACACTACCTGGATGGTCCAAAAAACCTACAAGCCAAGACTATGTGTACAATGGGCCTGAGCTGGGGTGTGCCCAAACGCGTGTAAGAGCAAAAGACAATCCCCTCTGGAAGAACAGAGCTTCAACTCTAGGTCTCAAAGAACTTCTACAGATAAATTTCCAAGCAGTATGAACGGACAGTCAAAAATCAAAAGCACACACGAAGTCAAAGCATCATGAGAAAAAGCTGGCAGAAACGAACAGCAGAAATGGACCTGCAAACTCACACACACGTACCCGCTCCTCCCGGAAGCCACAGAGACAAACTGCAATCACTCTTGTGTAACGGTCCAACTTTTCTAACAAAGAGGCATCCACAGCTCTGCCTTCTCTCCTTTTCATAATAAGATGTCAGCTCCTTTCACCATCTTGGCTATCCCCTGGACATACCGTAGCTCATAACCCTTTTCGAGCATTCCCAATGGAATCTGAGCACTGCAGACAGGATGGGATCATTCACTTTCCCTGATCTACACTCTGCTCCCATTAACGAAACCAGATACGTAAATGTGCTTTTCAGTACTCTTGACTCTCACTAACGAAGTCCCATGAATTTCAAAGACCCATATTCACGTAAACTTGCTGGGTCTAATGCACAGCTCTGGGTCCCAAGGTGACCAATACAGTCTATCTGCCCAGAATGCAGCTAAGATTTAGGAGGTGTGAACAAAATCCAAAACCTCCCACTTTTACCCATGAACTAATGTCAGGTCGGACGGCATCCTCATCAAATCCTGAACTGGTATGACTGATTTTTCTAAAATAAAATAGTTCACGCTTACCTTCCTTAAAAAATGAATTTATTTGTTTGGGCTTAACATTTCAGTCTAAGATATTTTTGAATGTGGATTCTATTCTCCAATCTATTAGCCACCTTTTCTACTCTAGCTTTAAATGATGTTTAAATTTGACGAAGCTAATTCCTATGTCTTTATCCAAATTGATAAAGACCCTGAAAGGTATAGGTTATGCTGTGTGACTTGAGACAATCCCACCAGGTCAACAACTCGTTAGCTTGTATCATTCTCTTCGCTGTTAGTTTCTGTGTTACGTAACTCAGAATTTAGGAAATCTTGGAGCAGTCTGGAGACACAAACATATTAGCATATTCTCTCTAGATATACAGGGTTCCTTCATCTCCGAATTCTGATTGTTTTAAATCTCTCTCCCCACCTTCCTTTGTTTCATCAGCTAACCTTTACTGGGGCACAGTGTTAGGCACTGGAAACGTGGAAAAAGACACAGAGCTCACGGTCTAGTCAGGTGACACCCGCTCATCCATAAAGGTGCTATACCCACCACATTCTCCCCAAGCCTTCATCGTGACAAAGCAAGAGAGAGTTCTGAAAGCTCTTCTCGTTCCTCCTTCTTCCTCCCTTCCTTTTCTCCTCCCTTCAACAAATGTTTATGAAAACCCCATTACGTTAGGCACAGGGCATGCACAATGCTCCCAGCCCTGGCTGACAGCACATATTCTAGTCCTGGGAGACAGAGACAAATGAAATAGTGCCTTGTGAGCAGTGCTACGAAGGAGACGACACGAGCAGATCCACACATCAGAGAAAAGCCTTAGGAAGGAGAGGCACCGGCAACTACGGGCGAGCGTTATTATGTGCCAGGCAACAGGAACAGAGATGAAAGATGAAATCTTGGCCCTCCAGAAGTTTACAGATCTGGAATATGACCTGTCTAACACCTGTGACCTTAAGTGAAAAAGTGGAGCCTAGAAAGAAGGGGCTTAAAAATCCTCCCCGACCTCGCCACCCCACCACCCCCCGAATCCCAACCTGGGTTTTTCTATCTGCGAGAGGGCACCTCCTCCCCTGTACTGCCCTCCTTCCCCAACCCTAGGTGCTAATGCTGCTAGAAGAAGAGTTTTTCGGGTGGGGTCAGGTGATGAGATTAGAATCATTCATACCTGAGCTTATTAGAAATCACACCGGTTCCAGCTCAGCTCAGGAAAGATTCTCTAACGAAAAGTCAGGGTCTCCTAGTTCCTAAGCACCCCATGACCTTCTGATGCAGGCAAGGTCCCTGTGCTGGACAGGAAAGTTTCCAAAACCTATTGAGAAAAAGAATTTCCTCCACAAATAAGTCCCCTGATGACCCCAAATGCATCTCACCTTAAAATAAGATCAAGATGTTGACAGTCTTCTGGCTAGGATATTCCACTCTGGAGAGCTGGATGAGAATATTTTAATGTGGCATTTTCCAGTGATATGAAAAGCCACTCACATACCCCAAACAGAAAATCCCACAGTTTTTAGTAGCTTAGGCGTGACTGTGTGTGAGTGCTTGGGCTGCGTCAGTTTTTTACTTATTTCTGTGGTTAGTTCCCAACGTGACCTGGCTTCTTCACCCCACGCAGCCCCACTGGGCAGTCAGACAGTGGGAGAGTCTAAAGAGGCTTGGCCACTGCAAAGCCTGGGAGGCAGACACTAAAGATGGCCAAGGAGGCCATCCCTGCTGCCCCCTGAGGACACTCCACCCTGCCACAGAGACAGGTTTCAAAGTCAGACAGTCCTGTATGCAAACCTGGAACTTATTAGCTACATGGTAGTACACAAGCTACTTAACGCCTCTGATGACCATCCCATCTACAAAACAGATATAATATCACATGCTTACGTACTAAGCAGCAACACTGCCAGGCGCTTGGTGAGGCTCCGAGGTTACAGAGGAGAAGAGTAAAGTGTGGTCCACGCACACATAAACAGGTAGCTTCAATTGCACACAAGCAAGTATCAACATACGGATGGAGGAAGGCAGAGGGTTATAAGCAAGGAGGCAGCATGCTCTTTTGAAAACTAAATGAGATAGTGGTACAAAAAGTACCTGGAAAGGAGATCGATCAAAATGGTGGAGTAGAAGTGGAACTCACCCCTCCCATGAACACATCCAAAACACACCTACAGGCGGAACAGTTCTCACCGAAAACTAACCGGAAAATGGCAGAAAGGCTCCTGTACAACCAAGGCTGTAAGAAAGATCCACACGGAATCGGGCGGGAAGGGAAGAAAAGCAATCGGGTCAGGTCCCCTGGGAAGGGATCAGAGGAAAAGGGAGATCACATGGGCGGAGATCCACCCTGCGGAGTGAGCAGTTCAAGCCGCGTGTTGGGCTCCCCGTTCCCGGGGTCCAGCACCAGGAAGACGAGCCCCTCAAGCTGACTGGAGCACCAGTGGGACGGACAAACAGGAGGGCTGTGGGAAGCCTGGACTCCGCTCGAGAGAAGCATGTCTGCGGTGGCTTGCTCTCGGGGCAGGGTGGAGGGCGGACGGAGGACTGCTCCAGTGGCTGCCTCGTTTCCCACCCTGGCATGTGCCCCAGCCTGAGGCAAGTGAACACCCTAGCCCAGCTTACTTGACATCGTAGCTCCACGGTGGACTGGGGAGAGAGCTCGGCCACTGCTGGCACTCGCTCAGCCAGGGCATCAGAAGCAGCCCTGCGCTCTGACGGCACCTGGACTCCACAGTCCACACCCCGAGAGAGACTGAGAGCCCACATGGGCCCCATCTGCCCTGTGGCATGGCTCCACAACAGGGCGGAGAAGGCAGGGGCTGGGGGCAGGGGCTGGCTGTGAGGGACAAAGAAGACGTGGCCCCGAGGTTGCGTCTGAGCAGGATGGCAGCAGCCACTGTGGTGCTTGCACAGGCGGCATAGGGAGGCAGCCCTGACCTCTGTCTGTGGCTGGGTCACCACAGCCCGTGCCCCATCATGAACCGAGAGCCCACACAGGTCCCATCTCACTCCAGCACTGCTCCCCCATCTGGGGAAAGGGGCCCAGTGCTGAGAAAGGGGAGAGCATACACTTAGAGGGAACAGAGCCGGCTTGGAGCCAAACCTCAGGGCTTCTGCTACAGCAGCTGGGGATCTGCCCCTGCCCCTGCCCCTGCCCCTGATAGGGCAGTAATGGCCACAGAGCAGAGGGGAAGCCTGAGCTCACAGCTGGCTCCAGCTTTAGCCCCTCCATCTACAGCCCCACCTTCTACCAAGGTGAGAGCTGCCAGCACACCCTGAGGAAAGATGTGACTTGCTTTGAGGTCAAATCCAGCTCTCCCACCAAAGGCAGGAGGCAGATGTAGTCTGTACAGGGACACTCCCACATAAGGACACCCTTCAGGACTGTAACAGATAACTACTGTTTCACGTAAGTTCATAGAGGCAGAGAAAGTTAAGCAAAATGAGAAGGCAGAGGAACTGGTCTCAACTGAAAGAGCAAGAGAAACCCCTGAAAAAATAAATAATGAAAGAGAAGTAAACAAATTACCAGATAAAGAATTCAAAGCATTAGTAATAAAAATGCTAACTGAATTAGGGGAAAGGATAGATGAACACAGTGAGAATTTTAACAAGGAAATAGAAAATATAAAAAAGAACCAGTCAGAAGTGAAAAATACAGTAACAAATGAAAAACACTATAAGGAATTAATAGCAGACTAAGTGATACAGAAGGACGCATAAGTGATCTGGAAGATAGAATTATGGAAGTCACCCACTGGGAAGAGCAAAAAGAAAAAAACAAATATGAAAAAATGAGAACAGTTCAAAAGATCTCTGAGATAACACCAGGCATGACCAACATTCACACTGTAGGGGTCCCAGTAGGAGAAGGGAGCCAAAAATATATTTGATGAAATTATGGTTGAAAAATTCCCAAACTTGAAGAAGGAAACAGATATTAAGGTATAGGAAGCACAGAGGGTCCCAACCAAGATGAACTCAATCAGACCCATGCCAAGACATATCATAATTAAAATGGCAAAAGGTAAAAACAAAGAGAGAATTCTAAAGGCAGCAAGAGAAAAACAGAGTCATATACAAGGCTATCAGCTGATTTTTCTGCAGAAACTTTGCAGGATAGAGGGAGTGGCAGGATATACTCAAAATGCTGAGAGGGAAAAACCTGCAACCCAGGATACTCTACCCAGCAAGTTTATCATTTAGAATTGAAGGAGAAATAAAGAACTTCTCAGATAAGCAAAAACTAAGAGAGTTCATCAATGCTAAACCTACCCTAAATGAAATGTTAAAGGGTCTTCTCTAAGTGGAAAAGAAAAGGCTATATAACAAGAAGTAAGAATCTATAGAAAAGGAAAAATCCAAATAGGAAAGGCCTCAATGAGGGCTGAGGATCAACCACTTAAGTAAGCTAGTACAAAGATTAAAGACAAAAAACTGGAAAAGCAACTCTGACTACAATAAATGGTGAAGGGATAGACCTGAAGCTGTAAAATGTGACATCAAAACCACAAATCATGGGGGAGGGGAGTAAAAAAATGCAGATCTTTTAGAATGTGTTTGGACTTAAACGACTATCAGTCTACCACAAGTATCAACAGATACAGTTATAAGCCGAGATACATGAACCCCATGGTAACCACACATCAAAAACCAGCAATAGATACACAAAAACTAGAAGGAAACACAAACATACTACTAAAGAACCACAAGGGAAGAAACAAGAAGAAGAAGAAATGAACAGAGAAGAACTATAAAAACAATAGGAAAATAAGTAATAAAACAGAAATAAGTACATACCTATCAATAATTAATTTAAATATCCATGGACTAAATGTTCCAATCAAAAGACATAGGGTAGATGACTGGATTAAAAAAAAAATGACCCATTTATACACTGTTTACAAGAGACTCACTTCAGAGCTAAAGACATATACAGACTGAAAATGACGGGATGGAGAAAGATATTTTATGCAAATGGAAATGACAAGAAAGTAGGTGTAACAATACTCGTATCAGACAAAATAGACTTTAAAACAAAGTCTATAACAAAAGACAAAGAAGGGCACTATATAATGATCAAGGGGTCAATCCAAGGAGAGGACATTTTACTTGTTACCATATATGCATGCACCCAATACAGGAGCACCTAAAAGTATAAAGCAAACATTAACAGACATAAATGAAGAAACTGACAATAATACAATAATAGTAGGGGACTTTAGCACCCCACTTACATCAATGGACAGATCACCCATAAGGCAACAGTGGTCTTAAATGATACAATCGACCAGCTGGATTTAATAGATATCTACAGGACACTCCATTTCAAAACAGTAGAATACATGTTCTTTTCAAGTACAACAACTTTAAGAGGACAGAAATTATATCAAGCATTTTCTCCCCAACCATAACAGTATGAAACTAGAAATCAATTACAGTGAGAAAAATAGGAAAAGCACAAATACGTGGAGACTAAACAACATGCTACTAAAAAACCAATAATAAAATCAAAGAGAAAATCAGAAAATACCTCAAGACAAATGAAAATGGAAACACAACTTTAAAAAATCTATGGGATGCAGCAAAAGCAGCTCTAAAAGGGAAGTTTATAGTGATACAGGTCTTCTAGAAGAAACCAGAAAAACCTCAAATAAACAACCTAACCTAACATCTAAAGGAATTAGAGAAAGAAGAACAAAGTCTCAAGTCAGCAGAAGGAAGGAAATAGTAAAGATAAGACAGGAAATAGAGACCAAAACAATGGAAAAAAATTCATGAACCTAACGGCTGTCTTTTTTTTTTGAAAAGATAAATAAAATTGATAAAGCCTTAGCCAGGTTCACCAAGAAGAAAAAAGAAAGAGGACCCAAATAAACAAAACAAGAAATGAAAGAGAAGAAATAACAAATGATGCCACAGATATACAAAAATCATAAGAGAATGCTATGAACAGTTCTATGCCAACAAATTGGAAAACTCAGAAGAAACAGACAAGTTTCTAGAAACATATAGCCTGCCAAAACTGAGTCAAGAATAAACAGATAATTTGACAGATTACTAGACGTGAAACAGAATAAAAAAAAAAACTCCCTGCAAAGAAAAGTCCAGGACCAGATGGCTTCACTGGGAAATTCTACCAAACATACAAAGAACTTATACCTATCCTTCCCAAACTATTCTGAAAAACCCCCAAATTCATTCTATGAGGCCATCATTACCTGGATACCAAAACCAGACAAAGACACTACAAAAGAAGAAAATTACATGTCTTTGATAAATGTAGATGCAAAAATCCTCAGTGAAACACTAGGAAACTGAATCCAACAACACATACAAAGAATCATACACCATGCTCAAGTGGGATTTATTCCAGGATTTCAAGGGTGGTCCAATATTTGCAAATCAGTCAATGTTATAGACCACATTAACAAAAGGAAAGATAAAAATCACATGATCATAGATGCAGAGAAAGCATTTGACAAAATTCAACATCCATTCATGATTAAAACTCTCAAAGTGGGTATAAAGGGAATATATCTCAACATAATAAAGGCCATTTACGATAAACCCACAGCTAACATCATACTCAATGGGAAAAAGCTGAAAGCCTTTCCCCTAAAATCAGGAACAAGAGAAGAATGACCGCTCTTACCACTTCTATTTAACATAGTATTGGAAGTCCTAACCACAGCAATCAGACAAGAAACGAAGGAAGAAAGGAAGAAAGAAAGAAAGAAAGAAAGAAAGACATCCAATTGGAAGGGAAGATGTAAAACCGTTACTATTTGCAGATGACATGGCACTATATAAAGAAAATCCTAAAGTCTCCACCAAAAAAACTATTAGAAGTAATAAATGAATTCAGTAAGGTTGAAGGATACAAGATTAATACACAGAAATCTGTTGCATTTCTATATACTTATAATGAACTATCAGAAAGAGAAAGTTAAAAACAAAATCTCATTTAAAATTGTGTCAAAAAAAAATACCTAGGACTAAACTTAACCAAGGAGGTGAAAGAACTATATTCTGAAAATTATAAAACACTGATAAAGGAAATTGAAGATAATTCAAAGATATGGAAAGATATCCTGTGCTCTTGGATTGGAAGAATTAATATTATTAAAATGGCCATACTACCCAAAGCAATCTACAGATTTAATGAAATCCCTGTCAAAATACCCATGACACTTTCCACAGAACTAGAACAAATAATCCTAAAATTTATATGGAACCACAAAAGACTCCAAATTGCCAAAACACTCTTGAGAAAAATGAACAAAGCTGGAGGTATCATGCTCCCTAACTTCAGACTATGCTACAAAGCTACAGAAATCAAAAACAGCATGGTTCTGGCACAAAAACAGACACGTAGATCAATGCAACAGAATAGAAAGCCCAGAAATGAATCCACACACCCATGATCAATTCATCTATGACAAAGAAGGCAAGAATATACAATGGAGAAAAGACAGTCTCTTCAACAAGTGATGCTGGGAAAACTGGACAGCTACATGTAAAAGAATGAGATTAGAACATTTCCCAACACCATATGCAAAAACAAACTCGAAATGAATTAAAGACCTAAATGTAAGACCTGAAACCATGAAACTCCTGGAAGAGAAAATAGGCAGGACACTCTTCGACATAAATTGTAGCCATATTTTTTGGATCTGTCTCCTAAGGCAAAAAAATAAATAAAAGCAAAAATAAACAAATGGGACCTAATTACACTTAAAAGCGTTTGCATAGCAAAGGAAACCACTGACAAAATGAAAAGACAGCTGTTGGAGTGGAAGAAAATATTTGCAAATGATATTACCAATAAGGGGTTAGTATTCAAAATATAGAAACAGCTCATACAACTCAATACCAAAAAAACAAACAACCCAATTAAAAAGTGGGCAGAAGATCTGAACAGACATTTTCCAAAGAAGACGTACAGATGACTAACAGGCAAACGAAAAGATGTTCAACATCGCTAATTATTAGAGAAATGCAAATCAAAACCACAATGAGCTATCACACATCTGTCAGAATGGCTATCATCAAAAAGTCTGCAAATAACACATTTCAATTAGGATGTGGAGAAAAGGGAACCCTTGTACACTACTGATGGGAATGTAAATTGATACAGCCACTATGGAAAACAGTATGGAGGTTCCTCAAAAGCCTGAAAATAGAACTACCATATAATCCAGTAATTCCACTCATAGGTATATATCAAAAAAACCCAAAAATGCTAATTCAAAAAGATACATGCACCCCAATGTTCACAGCAGCATTATTTATACAATAGCCAAGATGTGGAAGCAACCCGAGTGTCCATAAACAGATGAAGATGTGGTGTATACACACACACACACACACACACACACACACACACACATAAAATAAAATTCTGCCATCTGCAAAAACATGGATGGACCTAGAGAGTATTATGCTCAGTGAAATAAGACAGAAAGACAAATACTGTATGTTATCACTTATATATAGAATCTATAAAAAAACAAATGCACAGATATAGAAAACAAACTGGTGGTTACCAGTAGGGAGAGGGGTTGGGGGAGGGACAAGATAGGGGTATGGGATTAAGAGATACAAAATACTATGTATAAGATAAATAAGCAACAAGGATACATTGTAGAGCACAGGGAAATACAGCCATTATTTTGTAATAACTTTAAACAGAGTATAGTCTATAAAATACTGAATCACTATGCTGTACACCCAAAAGTAATGTAATGTTGTAAATCAACTATACTTTAATAAAATTTTCTTTTTTTAAAGTACCTGGCACTGAGAAGGCACTCAGGGTAGATTCTTCTGATTCCCCAAGACAGATCTGTGCCTCTAGATGTACAAAATGTTTTCAGATCCTGTCTCAGGGAGATGTTGACCAAGAATGATTTAGTCGCAGATGAGTCAAAATGGTGTACAGTTGATTAACATGTGGCATTGAGGAGAGTCCCTTCCTGCCTTTCTAGGCACCCTGCACCTTCCCTGGCCCAGCCTTGCCTGGCTCAGCTTCCTTTCCTTCCTTCTGCGATAGTACAGTGGAAGTATTTGGGGGACAGTCAAGCTTTTAGTTTTCTGCAAATCACAGTACTAGATTCTTCTTCCCTGCAAAAATGAATGCTACGATGCAGTGAGCATGTTGGACAGTAACACCACGAAGCACAGTGGTGCCTCACCAAGTACGTTCTGGGAAGAGTGTCATCCTCTGGAAACAAAGGGAGATGGTGCTCCCTGGCCAGAGCTTGCTGACACTCATGAATTATATATCTGGAAGCTTATTCACATTCCTCTTCCCTGCTTTACAGGAACCATATTAAACTGAGTTATGTATCTCAGGGACTTGCTCTGAAAAACATGGATTACGTACCATGTTACACTGTTGTAAGAACCTGTGAACTTTACAAATGAAAGAGAAGCCTGCACATGTTTTTTACTTCATTTTTATTTCTCAGTGCCTGTCGACTTTCCAACCACTCGCACCAGGCAGGCTGTTTGATTCATTCCCTAGTCACAAAATCACTTTCACACTTTCATCCTCTCCAAATTATTGCGTCCCTTTTCTTCACTAAGCAAAAAATCCATCCTGATCTCAGCCTAATTTGGGTTTCTTTCAAGTGCCACCAAAGGCTTTCCTCCTGAGCATTCCTCAATCCCATCTCTACTTTCAAGGGTTTCATTACTGAGGCCAGGAAGGTAGGGGCATGGATTTTTAGATGGATTGCCAGTGCCCTGTTTCAGCCCGATGTATGGCAGTAAGATTAAAGAGAAAAACAAATACGCTGTGGTGGGCAGCTCTAACAGAGCCCCACAGCCTCTGCAAACGCGGTGGGATGCATGTAACTGCATGTACATAATTATGTCACATAAAACTGTAATGTCTGTCTTGTGGGGAGGTGCTTCCTTTGCTGGCTTTGATGAAATAAGTGATGTTGGTGAGGCCCACCTGGCAAGGAATGGAGGGCAGCCTCCAGCTGACTGCCAGAACTGCTGACCTCAGCCAACGGGTGTCAAGGAACTGAATGCTGCCAACAACCATGTGAACTTGGAAGTGGATCCTTCTCCAGTCAAGCCTCAGATGAGACCGCAGGCCAGGTCAGCACCTTCACTGTAATCTTGTAAGAGTCTGAAACAAAGGACCCTGCTACACTGTGCCAACCACCGACCCACAGAAAGTGCAATAATAAACTATGCTATTTTAGGCCACCGCATTTATGTAATATCCCTGTGTAGCAAGACATAACTAAATTCAGAGAAAGAGAAAAGCAGCCCCTGACATTGAGAGCTAATCTGGTACTCTCAGCAAGGCCTTGATGTTGCTGGGAGCTGGCCTGCACTCATACTAGGCTTCGGTGTTAAATATAAATAATTCCAGAGAACAGCAACATCAGACACGCACAAGCATCGACCACTCTGTAATCATGTTTGTTCATGAACATTGTTCTAATCCCCCAAATGATCAAACATCCCCCTATACCAGCTAACATGGGCATACAGCTTCAACCTTGATTCACTGCCCTTGTCTCATAGATTTCTTTAGATACTATTCACCGAATTGCCCCTCCTTAAGGCATACAGCACAGAGCAAAGCTCTACTTTCTTGAAGCTTCCCCCAAATCCCCTAAAACAAGTCTGAATCCCGTAAGTCTTTTCTGATACCTCCTTACTGAGATGCTGCATCATTCCCCATTGGTGTGTGGTCTCCCTCACTACAACCAGCAATAAACCCAACTTGTTCAACTATGGGTATGTTCCTAGTGGTCTTTGGCTGGAGGATACTGACAAGACTATAGCAAACAAATAAAGCAAATAACAAAAACAAAAAAGCAAACATGATTTTACCATGGAACTTGAATAAAAATAGAAGTTTAAACCGATAAAGCAAGAAAATACATAGTTTAAATTAGATCTAAAATACAAAGATATAACAAAGTATCTCCAAATGAGTATAAAGAAATTATTTGATAAATGATATGAAGTGGATAGGAGCAGGAAAACTAGGATGAATGTACACTTAGACTAAATAAAAATGAACTCTACACAGGTTAAAGGATTAAACATAATAAAAAATGAGCTGAAATGTAATGGATTACTTTATCAGATCCATGTGAAAACTATTCTGAAGACTGGAAACATGCAAAATGTTTAGAATTTGATGTGACCAAAAAAAAAAAAAGCAAATTGTACAAATGCAAATAAAGCCTACCAGTAGGTGCATGGCTATAACGTGCCAGGAACTGTTTTAGGCATTTTGTTCACATTTCATTTAATCTTCACAACGCCGTGCCAGGAAAGTTATATGATTCCCATTTTATAGATGAAGATACTAGAGCAAAGAAGTTAAATAAACTGCCCAAGGTCACAGAGCTAGGAAGTTGAGGAGACAGGCGTGAACCAAGATAGGACTCCAATGTTGTGTTTGTAACTACACTGTTCTACCTCTTCTAGACACACATGATGATTGCAACTAGGTGTTACCATGGATATCTGGGGACAAACACTGGATTAAATATGCAAATGTGAGATAACTGTGATACGGGAACAGGATTAAAGGCAATTTAATTTTAAAAATACTTGTCTTTAATGCTATATATTTAATGCAAATAACACAGACAATCAAGCAATGAACTGGTGAACTCCAATTCTCCATGAGAAGTTTTAATTATATACGTCCTTGGAAAAAGACCTGTCCAAAACTACTATCTCACTCTTTTCTGGAAGAACAGAACAGATGCAGAGAAGCAAGAATACAGAATGCAGCCATCGGATCACTGTACAAGGGTGAGGTAGGGAACGCTCAGGGGATAGAGGTCCAGCAGGAATTGCTGAGCTGATGGGGAAGGCAGGTAAGCTTCAAGACTGGCAAGCAAGGACAGGTATACTAAGGAAGGTCTGCCTACTTGCTTCCCCTCTTATCATCTGAGCTCCTATCTGCTTGCAGTGGGCAAGTATGAAGATAAAAATCAGAGTCCCTGTAGGAACAGCAGTGAGTGCCCCATCCATTTGTCTTTTGGTAAAAACTGGATTCAGCAATGCCATGTGGCGACCTAAGGGCAGGTACAGACTCACCCTCTTGCCATCCAGGTGTGTGTGCTGACTGCAAACCAAGATAACTTCTTCTTAGGGCAGTGAATTAATCACTCTTTCCACAACTATGTCTTCAAGTCTTTTGATTTTACTGGTACTTTTAGGACGACCTAAATCTTTTTCCGGTCAAATCTCAGATGACACTTTGACAACTGTCACCTTTTCTAGGTGGTAAATTAAAATACAGGATACTCTGGATTCTATGAAAGTTGGATTAGAAAACCCATGTTAAGAAGCATTGATTTGGAGGGCGGGGAAAACAATAGAACTCCATTCCCCAGACATTCTATGCCATTTTTAAAAAGCTGGTTTATAACATTACATGAATTTATGTGTACAACACTTTATTTCGACTTCTGAAAGTGTGTTCACCAACAAAAGTTGTTTCCATCCATCACCGTACTGTTGACTCCCTTTACCCATTTCGCCCTCCCTCCACCTTCCTCCCCTCTGGTAACCACTACTCTGTACCATTTTACTCAGCCTTACTCAGAAGGCCCCTCACTTGGTGGGAGGTGACCACCCGCTGTGTTTACAGCAGATTATAGCTACCAGGTTACAGGTGACACCTGTTCCCCAACTACATCATCTGTGCAACTGCTTCAGAAGAATATTGCTCAGAGGGTCAGGGCAGAGCTAATTTGTCGTCAAGCCTTTTGAGACAGGGAAAGCAAAGCTGGATGCTTCAACAGACATCAACGTTTTAGTGGGGCAGCCTGAGTAGGGCTGGGGAAGGAAGGACGTGAAACAATGTCCTGTAAATCTGATTTTACTGATACTACGTTTCAGCCAGACCAGAATCAGTTATGTGCAAAATGATTAATCACTGTCTCCCTGAAATATTCAAGGTCCTGCTGCCTATTCTTAGGATGGAAAAATATCTAACGCTGAAATACGACCTTCAGGCTTTTGTTCGTTCTATACCCTTTTAATAAAGCAGAACACAAAATTTTGCCTTGGGCTTGGCTGACTTATGGGGTTTATCTGCTAAGTGGCAAAGTTTCATCCCTCAGCCCCATCACCAAACTGAGCCCAAGTTATAAGGAGCCTGGTAGAGAAGGAAAAATGCGGGTGCTGCACCTAACCCATCCATTTATCAGATGCAATAATTGCTCGGAGAGACAGGTTTTCTCTTTATATTTATAGAAAAATAGGCACTGCAGAAGAAAATGAATTCAGCTAACGGGCAAACACGGATGACTCTGCATGGTGTATGCTTTTGACAAACGTGGCTGATGAATTACAACTTGCCTCCCTCACTGCTGGGAGGGGTTAGGGAAGCAGGAGAAGTCCTTGGGGCATTATCTGAGGCAAAGGCTCCAGCTGGGTCCCCACATACCTTCTCTGCATACTCAGACACAATCTGCTTGATCTCGGCAGAGCAGAGGCCCACGATCTGGCCCACGGAGCTAGCGGTCAGACGGCTCTGCAATCACAGGGAGGGTGTGTTCTCAAGGCCGTGCACTGTCTTTCACACAACTGGAAACCCTGAACACTATTAAAGTAAAATAGATAATATTCCCAGGGGGAAAAAATAATTTGGCTTTTGCTCATGGGTTCGGAAACACGGAAGGGAGAAAACGAGCTTCAGGGCACAGGTTAAGTCACCTCCCTCCTCCTGAGTCACTCAGCAGGCTGTGTTAGATTCTCCTCCAACCCTGGGTATCCTGGAAAATCATTCCAGGGATTTTACTGCTGAGGATCACTAAAAAGAGCCTGAAGGGAACTTGGCAGGCATAGGACTCAGAGGAAAAAAGTACAAATGGGAGAGGAAAAGGGATCTCAGAATTCCTGAACTACCTCTTGACTGCCACAGGCCCTTCCTGCCCTAAAAAGGAATTCTCCTTTCAAAGCACTTGGTTAAAACTTTTAACACAGGTCATGAGCTCTGGGAAGAATGAATATAAATTTAGTACCCTATCATCTACCTAGATGGTGTAGGAGGGAAACAAGGGCTCCTTTGGCATGGGACGCCACACGCAGTTATGGAGAGGCAGGGCTGAACCACAGCTCTCCTGCGGGGGCCCTGTGATGCCATCCCAGCTGGGACATCCTGTCTTCACATGGGTCCTTCAAATCTCCCTCCTAGAGGTTCCCATGGACGGCAACACCGTGCATGTATAAAAGGTTTCCAAAAGAAAGATCCCAAGAAAACGGGAAGCAGGGTGCTGAAACGAGAGGGCCCTGAAGGTGGACACTTGGAAGAGGCCCCCTCGTAGCAGAGCCCAGGTGGTGCCGGGCCTCCACCTCCACACCACGCCCACCCACATGACCATGCCTGCCTCACCTCCTCACGTGCCATGGCAGTCATCTTGGTCATCAGGGACTGAATACGCTGCTAAAAGAAGAACGGGGAGAGGTAGCAGTGAGCAGGTCTGACCACACAAGACTTAAGCAGGGTGTTGCAATAGGTCTTCGCAGTGGAATCCAAGGGCTATTTCAGCCGGTCTCGTTTTACGGTGAGCCTCATGAGAGGTGATGAAAGGAAGCTGAAAAGGGCGCGAAAGGCCAGCAGCCAACAGCAGCTGGCTGTGAGAGGCAGCTGGCCATCCTGGAGAGCTGCGGATGAAAGTGAGATTTCCCCCAAAGACTCAGGCGGAAACCTCAGGGGCTACGTGGACCACTCACCTCTTCAGCAGCCTGAAGCTCGTCTTCCTCGAGGGCGTCGGCCTTCTCTGCAGCTAACAGCCCTGTGGGAAGTGCCATTTTCTTGTCCTCTGCCTGGAAGGGAAGGTGGGAAAACAGCTGAGCGCTGCAGTGGGAGATTCAGTAGAGAAAGGACAACACTGCAAAGGACAGTGAGTCTGTGAAAGAAAACACACAGATCTGGACAAGTCACCCAGTCTCGGGGAAAGAGAGCGAGGTTCAGAGACCGGGGCTTCCACTACAACCACAGCCCAAGCAGCTGGAGCCTCGGGTCTCACCCAACGCCCGCCTCCATTTCTGAACTGTTCGCCGACGCAATTCCTATCAGGTCATACACCTTTGCCAGACTTACCCTTACACTTTGCTTGGGTCTTCCCCTACTTTAGTTCCTGCTAAGAGCAGATCGCTGCCTTAAGATCACTGCCTGTTGTTCAACAGAGACCCATTAGTGGGATATGAAAGTAATTTAGCAGGTATGATTGGCATCTAAATAAATTAAATAAAAATAACAACACAACACATCCAAGTGCACTACAGGTAGTAAAGGGTTATGTACTGCTTTGTGAAACTTTTGTTTTTGGGGTTGTATCTGCAGGTGTGTGTGTGTGTGTGTGTGTGTGTGTGTGTGTGTGTGTGTGTGTACTGAAACATGATGAAAAACAGAGTTCTTACTGCCAAGAGTGGTCAGCAAAGTTTGAAAACCACTGGCCTAAAGAATAAGACTCTAAACTGCTTGCCCTGGTGATCAAGCTCCAGGCTATGGACCCAGCTCAAGCTCTAAACGTACCGCACCACACTCAGGACACCTGGAGTAACGGCTGTTCCCCAAACCTGGGCTGCAAGTCTAGGGTTCTTGGTTTTAGCTCCATCTTTGCCATTCACCAGCTGGCAACCTCAGGCTTACCTTCTCTGGATACTGGGGTCTTCTAGGGTTGAATGAGAGGACTGCTCTCAGATACCCTTCTGAGACCATCCCAGTTCTGAGATGAATTTCTATAACAAGCCTATGACTGACCCTGGGGCATGGCCTGAGCGCCTGCATATATCTACAGGGGATAAGACTTCCAGTTCAAATGTGCCATCTCACATGAGAATGATAAGGCAAGGCCAATGCAAATAATATTTCATGGGCATCTCACGATTTTTCCAATCATAACCAAACTGCCTTATTTCAGAATATAGTCATATACACATTCTTTTCAGACTTAAAATTACATATTACACATACACAGCAAATTCTTATACACTAGACGCCACATGACACTCAAATCCAGAAAAAAAACCTTGCTTTGGAGGAAACGGCTGTTTGGTTGAGTGAAAACACAAATGTGGAAGAAATAATAAGAAAACCAAAAAAGAAGATGTCATAATGAATGCATAAATGACTGTTAATGAGAATCATAATAATGATGATCGTTAACGCTTAGTAGATGTGCACTGTGGGTTGGATGATTCCACATCCTTTATATTTTAATCTTCACAACAACGTTGTGAGGTAGTACAATTTCTGCCCCCATTTCACAGATGCTGTGAACTAAGGCACAACAAAGTATACTGATCAAAGTCACACAGTGAAGGGGAAGAGCTAGGATTTGAAACCAGCCAGTCTGGCTTTAGAACATATGCTCCAAGTCACTGTCAGTGCCCTCCAAGGACTGAGACAATGGCCACAGAAAGCAGAGGGAGGCCGGGGTCAGGGAAGGCTTCCTGGAAGGACTGAGGAATGGGGGATCTGGGCAGAGGAGGGGTGGCAGGAGAACAGCAGGCAGAGTGGTGTCTCATTCAAGAAAATCTGGGGGTCAGGAAGGGAATGAGGGAAGAGGTTTTACTAGAGCTCAAGCTGTGGACTCTCGTTTTTAAGAGGCCGCTGGCCACTTTAGTTAGCATGTTATTATTGAGAAGGCAGTGGGTAAGAGCACAGGCTTTGATGTCACACAGATGTGGGTTCAGATTCTTATTAGGGCACTTTAGGAGCTGTGTGATCTTAGACCAATCACTGAGCCTCTCTGAACCTCAGCTTTCTGCCCTGAAAAACAGAAATAAGTATCTTCCTCACAGAGCTGTTCAGAGGAATCAGTGAAAAAAATACATGTAGAGCCCTGAACAAAGGGCCTGAACACAGGAAAGGTTTGGCACTATAAGATTTATATGCCTGCCCTGCGGCTGACAATTAAGAACCATGAATGAGTACTGATACATATAAAAAAATACATGAATGAAGAGAAATCCTTGATACTCTTTTAGGAACTTATAAAACCCCATCTTGACTTTCCGTTTTTTCCACACCAGGTTGTCTTAGTACAGGGCCAGCCTGTAACGTGCTCTCTCTCACCGCCATCAGCCTGCTGACACCTGTGTAGGGCCTCTCTCATCAGATGAGGAGTGCTAAGGGCTCTGGGAGTGGACTTCATCTCTACAGTTTTAGAGTTATTACAGGCCGTCTGTTTGACCCTGGTGTCATGACTTCCAATCACCCTTCACTTCCAGTCCCATGATGAGGTGTTGCCTCAGCTCCGCAGCCTGCACGGGCAACAGACTGGGGATGCCACGAGGGAGATTCAGGGGCCAAAGGCTGCTGGCACATCCCCGCTGCCCGGGGTTGCCCAAGGACCAGGGCCCTGCTGTCCCACCCCTGCTGGGAGCCTGTCCGCGTGGGACAGAGGCAAAGGGAAGTAGCACTTGCGTCTCTCAAACATTCTCTCCCATTAGCCAAGCTTTTCTTACCTTCTCTGCTTTGCTCTGGCGGCTAAATCCATACCTCCTGCAAGCCACAAAAGAGGGGAGTTCAGTTACTATTAAAAAAATCAATTTGATCACAGGCATTTTAGTTGGATTTTTATATGAAAAGCACCACAAAGAATTTAGGCTATTTGGTGACTGGAGAACATGTTTCAAGTGCCTAAACCAAAAACATATCCCACTGTTTCTGAATAAAGGGCCCGCCGTTCTATTTGCCATATAAATACTATAAATGGGAACTCTCCCTGCAGAGTGCAACGTTCTCTTTAAGTGCGATTATTACTCTTTGAATCAGGAACTGTATCTCAGATCCACGGTTTAAGCTAAAAGCCTTAAAAATATCTGTATGATATGTGCATGTGTTGGCTCAAGCTAAACATGCTCTCTAAATGACTACTTTCATAACCTCATGTCCAGCCCATTTTTTATTCTCAAACACAATCCAAGCATGACGCCGATAATGTTGTGTGCTCACTTCACGCCAAGTTTAAATTCAAAGATGCGCACAAATGCACTTTAGTTTACATTAACTTTTCAGATTCTAATTAATATCTATTTTTTATTTTATTTATTTATTTTTTTGCGTTACGCGGGCCCTCTCACTGTTGTGGCCTCTCCCGTTGCGGAGCACAGGTTCCGGACGCGCAGGCTCAGCGGCCATGGCTCATGGGCCCAGCTGCTCCGCGGCATGTGGGATCTTCCCGGACTGGCGGACTCTCAACCACTGCGCCACAATTGGAAGCCCAATATCTATTTTTTAAAGCAATGCAAAAACCATTCGACCTAGAACAAAAACCGTAATGCAAAACACCCAAACTCACTTACCTTTAAATAGTTTTTAAAGAAATAAAATCACATGCAACCATTTAAGAAAAACAAATTAAGGGCTCCTGCTCTGCCCTCACCCTGCTTGCTGCATCGTGTGCTGGCCTCTGACCTGGTCTCGGGCCTCCACGCCCCCTCTTCCTTCCCCATCCCTTATTCAACCACCTGCTAGCCTGGCCCACATCTGTCACTGGCAGGGATCACCTGCTTTTGTGGGCACTGTCACTAGGGCCTCCCTTCCACGGCCCCGCCTAACAACCGCTGAGCTTCACTCACCGCCAGCAGGTCACCTTCCCCACTCCTGTGCATCGGCCCCTGAGCAGAGCTCTGCACACTGTGTTATTCTCCTGGCTCCTCCTACTTTCCTAATCACTCCTCACACCTCAGCTCCAAAGCCACCTCTTCTTTGAAGTGTTCCCAGACTTTGCTTTGGATGGTTTTAGTCATTTCCAAAAGTCAGTTCCACTTTCAATCTGAAAATCTCCATCTGGGACCAGTGCTTTGCCTGCCATGTGATGAGTGTGAAGGGAAACTCACTTGGGCACAGGATTTCTTAGAACTCTGTGACAAATCACAGGCTTAGTTTACAGTTGAGTCTGGTAGAAAGTCAGGACAATGGGTTTAGCTAGAGTCTTCACTCTGGTACCAGCAAACTGTGTAACATGGGGGAAATTGCTTCACTTCTCTGAGCTTTGTACCACTGATATGGGATTGCAAACATGATCCCAAGCCCTGTTGAAACAGCTTCCATAGGATTTCTATAAATTACCACTGACGGTACGGGAGGGCCGGAAGGAGATACAAACTACAGGCTGGGTAGTTTGGGTTGGAAACTTTTCAGTTGCTCAAACATTCTGCCCTGGCTGATCCATCCCTCTGCCTGTACATGTTCCCCCTACTTCCTGGACAGAAATCATGCCCAACTGCCTGTTTGCCTGTCTGCATCCTTCTCCAAGAAAATGGAGAAATCAAGAAGCCAAAAGTATCACCCGACCTTGCAACAGGTTGTCTTATAACTGGAGAGACCAAAAGTCATTGCCGGTTACACTGTGCGCATCCTCTAGGCACAGATCTACAGGCCCAAAGTGCAGCAGACTGAAGTTATGTGTTGAGTATCCACCCAAATCCTGTACAGGACCTTATGGCAGATTCAGTGAACTGGCTTAGTCAACATCTAGCATCTTACTATACCGTGGAGGCAGGAGAACAAACAACTATTTTCCATACTCTCTTGCACCTGGGGCTCTGAATACTACTTAGGTTCCATCAATGAGATGCATTTGCTGGAGTTCTGAATGTGTACCAGGTAGAGAAGGAGACAGCAAAAGCACAAAGGATTCACTGCACTGGTGCGGATCACAGTAGCAGTAACCTGGTTCTGGGGCCAGAAGCTGTCACGGTGGTTTTCTGATTTTGGCAAAGTGGGTGGTTTCTTTGTCAGTAGCTGCAGTACCAGCTTCCCAACTCCACAGGCTGTTCACTAGCTTCCTGATGACGGAGGCAGAAGCTGCATCCCAGGCAGCCCAGATCTAATGTGACACTTGGGAAGTGACCCTGCTCAGCCTACATCACATCTCTTAACTCCTCCCATCCACCCCTGCAATCAATCCTTTCTGCTGAAACTAGTGGGAAGGTTTTGTGTCCTGAACCGGGAAGCGCTGACCAACAGAGGGTCTCTCTGAAGCTTCCCACTCCTAGAAGGGTCCTTGCACCCTGGGTATTCTTTTGTTTCCCAGGCCTTCAGTCTGTGGAGACCTTCAGGGCAGAAGACATACCCTCAGGCAGACAGGCCTTATCTAAGGCCCAGGAACTTTACAGATTTTCCAAATAAAGCAGTAAACAGCTAAATCTGAGTATTTCAATTCCCAGGTCCCAGCTACTTCTCCTTAAAGACAGAGGCTCTGGGAAGATTTTTCTGACCACCCAAAACTAGGTTAGGTCCACACAGATATGCACTTCTGTGTTGACACCCACGGAGTCCAATAATTATGTGTTATGTGCAATCTGTCTGTTGAGCCCTGGAGGGGAGGAAATTTGCTTTATTCACTTTTTTTTTTTTTTTTTGGCAGTACACGGCCTTCTTATTGTTGTGGCCTCTCCCGTTGCAGAGCACAGGCTTTGGACGCGCAGGCTTAGTGGCCATGGCTGGCTCAGGGGCCCAGCCGCTCCGCGGCATGTGGGATCTTCCCGGACCAGGGCACGAACCCGTGTCCCCTGCATCGGCAGGCGGACTCTCAACCACTGCGCCACCAGGGAAGCCCCATTCACTTTTTTTTTCTTTACATTTTTTAAATTGAGGTGTAATTCATACAACATAAAATTCACCATTTTAAAATGTATACTTCAGTGGGTTTTAGTGTATTCACTATTTTGTGCAACCACCACTACTGTCTAATTCTAGAATAGTTCCATCACCCAAAGAGCTCCACACCTAATATACATAAATAGCAGTTAGTCCAATTTTCCCTATCCCCTTCCCCTGGCAACCACTAATCTACTTTCCGTCTCTGTGGATTTGCCTATTCTGAACATTTCATATAAATGGAGTCATACAACATGTGGCCTTTTGTGCCTGGATTCTTTCAGTTAGCGTGCTTTCAAAGTTCATCAATATTATAGCATGAATCAGTACTTAATGCCTTTTCATGACTCAATAGTATCCCTTTGTATGAAAAAACCACATTTTGTCCATTCAGCAGCTGATGGACATCTGGTTCGTTTCCACTTTTTGGTGACTGTGAATAGTGCTGCTATGAATATTCACTTTTGTATCCCCGGTGTCTAGTGCAGTGCCTGGCACATAGTAAGTACTTGATTAACGTTTGCTGAATGAAGAAGAGTCCTGCTGACTCTTGTAAAGGTTTCCTTCTCCATGTGACAGAGTGGCAACTCTTCCATGACAAAAAAGAGCTGTCCTCAGCTGCCTATCAACGCCTGCCTCATTTGCTCACTGGTCCCACATCTCTGGGAGACTCTTCCGTGCTGTTTGAGTTTCACCAGGAGAACATGATACCCTTTTGCCTATCATCCTCACGAAGAGCAGGGAGATGCTTCAACTTATTTCTACTACAAACACATTTACTTCTCTTTCATCCTTCCTAGAGCATCCTTTCATGCTGTATCCTACAACCTACCTTTCCTCTTGCCCTGTCAGCTGGGCCCTTTCCTCTCGAGCACTAGCCTGATATGCAGTGTCACGTGCTTCAGTGTGCTCCTGGATTTCCCGTTGTTAGCTCTGACCCACCAACCCGGCTGACGTCTACACCGTCAACACCAACAGAGATCCAACCCTCTCACCACCCAGTCACTTCCTCACACTCCAGACCCAGGACTCGGTCTTTATCATCAAGGATGTACATCTTCTAGAACTTTAAATCAGTGTTCACATACCCAAGTTATTCCGGACATACTTAAACATATTCCAATAACTAAAGCATGTAATAAAAAAAATTTAAATTTAACTTAACTGTTAAAATTCTGTTCCTGAGCCATACTAGTCACATTGTAAGTGCTCAACAGTCACACGTGGCTACTGGCTACCATACTGCACAGCACAGTTCTAGAAAACAAACTAACTTTCTCCCCTAGGGCAAAGTAAGACAGATATCAAATCATCTGGGATCCAGAACAAATCAGGGGCATAAAAAAGCCCTAAATACTAAGGACTGTGGATTCTGTTCTTTGTTCAGTCAACGAGCATTTACTAAATACTCTATGAGCATGTCATGGGCCTTCAGAGGGGACACAGGTTGGGAGAGACGTGTCATGTGCACTTAAAATGCATTTCCCCACAGTGACAGTTTCATAGTGTGGTTAGTTGTTTAAGTTTAGCTCTCAAAAGTTGATTGGACCCATAATATAATTGAAATACTATAAAGATACAATTGTGTTTAAGTCTAAAATTGAAACTATGAGTCTTGTTTTCCCAACAACATAACATTTAAACAAATATATCCAACATGTTTTTAACAAGACACACAGTCCGTAAGGTCCTCAGCATAGTTGGCCAGGCTCAAAGTCTAGCCTTATTTGAGCAACTGAAAGTCAAAAAAGGGAGAAGAAACTGGGATGCGGGCCTCAAAGCCAGATGCTCTGTGGGCTTAGGCTGATGACTGACCTCTAACCCCGAAGAAGAAACACTGTTTTCCGACCTTCTTATTGTAGGAGTCAAAATATTTTCCCTCTTGTCAAGAGGCGAGATGAAGAGGAAAACAGAAACACTGACAACAGATGAGGGATTAGGATTCCTAGGTGGGGATGAGCAATTAAGGGGTGCCACAACAGTGAGGGGGAGGCGGGGAGGGGTGGAGTGAGTCCCCGAGGCAGCAGGCGCCCAGCCTTGCCGGATTAGGAAGGAAAGGGAAGAGGGTAAGGTTTCTCATAAAGGAGCTGGAGGGAGGGCTAGAGCTGGGGGTAAGGAGAACATAGGGATGAGGAGAACTGAAAGGAGGGGCTCAGGTGAGGCTCCTCATCTGAATCTAAAGGTCACATTTAAGGGCATCTGAGAACTGAAAACTGCTGCTGCTCAGGATGATGGTGATGAAGATGATGGTGGTGATGGTGATAGTGATGAAGAGGAAGATGATGGTGATGATAATGATGATGATGGTGATGATGATGATTGTGATTATGGTGATGATAGTGATAGTGATGATGATGGTGTTGGTGGTGATGATTATGGTGATGACAGTGATGGTGATGATGGTGTTGGTGGTGATGATGATTATGGTGATGATAGTGATGGTGATGATGATGGTGTTGGTGGTGATGATGATGGTGTTGGTGGTGATGATGATGGTGTTGGTGGTGATAATGATTATGGTGATGATAGTGATGGTGATGATGGTGTTGGTGGTGATGATGATGGTGTTGGTGGTGATGATGATTATGGTGATGATAGTGATGGTGATGATGATGGTGTTGGTAGTGATGATGATGGTGTTGGTGGTGATGATGATGTTGGTGGTGATGATGGTGTTGGTGGTGGTGGTGATGAGAATGATGATGGTGGTGATGATGATGATTGTGATTATGGTGATGATGATGGTGGTGGTGGTGGTGGTGACAGCACCTAACAGTTGACATTTCCTTTTTCTACATGAGACAAACTGTTCAAAGTCCTTCATAAAGACATTGTTATGTAATCCTCATCAAATGGGAAAGATCTCAAGCAGTGGAGAGTATTGACTTAAAACCCTAAGGGAGGAGTAAGAGAGACAGAAAGGAGGTGAGCAGCCTGCCCAAGGAAGGGGAATAAAAGGACACTTCTTGGGGCTATAAGTTTTATCCCATTTGCTCTGTCAGCTGTAATAACCACTCTCTGGTTGTTCAGTCTCAGATCAAACAACCAACGCTGGGCCTGTCTTCCTAAAATCAAGAACCAAACTCTCACCAGAGGCTCAAACAACATTTGTAGATAATAATGATGACATGTTTTTGGAGTCCAGCAAACCTGAGTTCAAGTCCCACTTTGAGGCTTTTACTAGTTCTTAATAGTTAGCAGTTGACCTTGGGCAGGTTATTTTTTAACCTTTCTGAATGCTGTCTTCATCATTCTCAAAATGGGGAATGAGCTGAATAAACCATCAGAATTCTCCACCTTCACAAACTCACCCTCTCCTTACCAGAAAAGCTTAAAAAAAAAAAAAAAAAAAAAAAGGCAAAATAACCCCATCTCCTAAAAAGCAAACAAAAATGGCTTCATCAAACACCCACCCCAGGCTCAGAAATCAGGAGTCAGCATGATCCCACCAATAAGCACTAAGGCTAGTTCTGAGATACATACTGGATATTGGAAAAAATGGAGGTATGAACAATACAAACTACCAAAAACCACACTTCCCTAAGTCTTCTCTGGCTCCGGAACACGTGACACTCCCAGAGGCTGCCTCTCCAGCTCTGGCTCGCCCGGACCAGCGCAGTCTCGTGTGCCCGCCTGCAGCTGAGGGGTAGCTAGAGAGCCCCCCTCACAGTGTCCAAGGCGTGCAACTCGTCCAGCGGCACGGGACCTCACGCCCGAAGGGCCCCGCATTTGGCTGCTGCCGCTGTCATGAAATCCTTAATGATTAATCATTATTCATGATTCTCAGGGGCCTAACGTGCCCTGCATTTTCATTTTACACTGATTGGGCCCTGCAAATTATGTCGCTGGTCTGGAGGTGCCTGACTCAGAAGCAGCTCAATTCGCAGCAACAGCTGGTGAGCTGTGGGGCAGCCCTCACGCTCAGGTCAGGGCCAGAACTAACAACTTCCTTTGAATGAAACGGACTAGCTTTCATTCTCAGGAAGAAAGGATCTGAGCCCGCATTACTCTCTCAAAAACAGACAAATGAACAAACAAACAAAAAGCGGCAACTGCAATTCCATGTGAGAGGTGGCATAAGTAAGGCAATTAAGCCTTAATTTCCTTCTGGCTGTCTCCAGTACCCTAGAGGGAGAAGCCATCAGATGCTCACTTGGAGATGCTAGTGGCAGTGCTGTTACTTCCAGCCCCCCAGTGCGGGCTGGGTTATGAGCAGGGCAGCACACAGCAATCACTCCGAGCAGAGGGGGAGGAAGCACAGGAGACATACTCACATCAAGGAATCAGTGACCCTAAATAGAAAATTCAGGACACAAAGGAAGGTTAATACCCAGAGCCAAGCAAAAGATTCAACGAGGAGAAGCATTTCCGTGTGTGTGTGTGTGTGTGTGTGTGTGTGTGTGTGTGTGTGTGTGTGTGTGTGTGTGTGTTAGAGACGTTTTTAAGAAGTGACAAAACTACTTCTAAATTCTTCATTTTCCTGGTCAGGACAATTCTTCACAGGGAACCAAAACGATTAGACTCTGACACAAAGTAAAACTGCCGTAACTGCCTTCAATTCTTAGTTTACCTGAAGATGTAAACATATGGCAGGGGCATGAAGGGCAGCCCACCTGGGCCTCTGTGAACACCCCACGCTTCCCAGCTCCCCGAGGAGGGCAGAGCCGGGGATGGAGGCTTGCTGAGGAACTTCAAAGATCAGGCCTCTACTACCACCAGAGAAGCTACCCACAGAAACTGAGCTAATTCCACACCAGGGAGAAAAGTCCCCGGTGCTGGCAATCACAGGCTCAAACCCGTAGACTCAGTCAGGTGAAAACCAACCAAGTTCACCCCAGTGAAGCGATTTAAATTAGCTTTTCTTTGCAATGGTTTTATCAAATAGACACTTCAGACTGGGCCGCCTTCGTTACCTGCCATATTCCAAAAGCGTCGTGTGGACCCGTGATTCTTCATCCAGCAGCTCCTCTGCTCCCCGCTGGCGTCTGTACTTCCGACGGGGCTTGTAAGCATCCTGAGAAGTGGATGGGGAGGCCGGGAGTTACTAAGCGTGAGGAGGCTGGTCCAGCCTGCCAGGGGCGGGAGTCCTTTCCCATGGCAGTGAGTATACAGCTCCCCTTCAGGAGGACAGCTGGCACATGGCGACTGCCTTCAAGGGGTCTGCCCCTTTGATTTTTATACTGGAGCAAATATTTCCACCCAATCTATTGCTTGTCAACTTTGTTTAATCTTCTTGGGTTTTTTGTCCAATTTAATATTTCATGCAATCAAACTTATCAATCAACTTACTTCCTAACCCAGGGACTGTAAAAAAAAAAAAAAGCTCTTGTATGTTATTTTTATAGATTATATTTAGCCTTTTAATCTATTCAGAATTTTTTTGGGGGGGTATAGTGAAAGGTAGGTATCTATAGATATATGTTTTTCTCTGAATGGAAAATTAAGAATCCCAACATCATCAGTTTAATAGTCTATCCTTTCCTTGATTTAAAATGACAACTATATACATATATATAAAACATGTACCAATATTACCCTCTTCAATTCCTCTTGCTTTATGAGTCTTTATCCTGTCTCCACTGTTCTTTTTCAAATTTCCTGGCTATTCTTACACATTTTCTCTTCCAAATGAATTCTAGCATCAGCTTGTCAAGTTCATTATGAAAAACTGTTGAGCTTTGACTAGAATCACACCAAATTTATACATTACTTGGGACGAACTGACATCTCTATAATACTGAATCTTGCCTTGAAAAGCAAGATTTATCTCTCTATTCAAATCCTTTTTATTCTTGAATACAATTTTCCAGAAAACAATACAAATTTTCCAGTCACTACATATCCAGACCTTTCTACCACCCAGAGACATAAACTGTGCAACAATCATAGATATACATGTTAACCTAGAATGTTTAAAAAAAAAATTCTCTCATGGCATAGAAATCTCCATTACCAGAAAAGGAAAGCAAATACAAACGCTTCACAGATATATATCTCTTTACAAAAGTGTTTTGAGGTTTATCCTTAAAAAACTTATAAAAACACAAAATGCACTTTAAACTTTCAATGACTTTTTAAAATTATTAGAGTATTATTTAGTTATAAATGTAGAAACACAGACCTCTTTTGTGTAGGACACATTCTGAAACTGCATATATATATATATATATATAAAATTTCCTAAACACAAAGTACACGGCACGTAGTAGGTGCTCAATTAATGTAGGTCTTCACCCACAGATGACCTGGTTTGTCATTCTACCCCAAATGAATGTCCTTCTTGACTGCCAAACTGGCATCAAACAATACCTTAATAATATTTGCTCAGGACTCTGGGTGCAAACAGGCAGCTGTTTGTGCAAGGTATTCCAGTTTGTCCCTGGATCTTTCCTTCTCCACTAAAGGAGTTCACCACACCTAATCTCTACCTGGACATCACCAGGACAAGCACACTATCAGGTTTCTCTAGACAGTGGTATTTTAATGCTAATTAGAATTGTTCCCCTCTTGATAATTCTTGTTAACTTTATTATTATCTCACTTTTTGTTACGGAAAGTTTCAAACATACAGAAAAACATCCTTTCTGTAACATATATAATCTCAACAATTTTGTGGAAAAGGAATGAAACAGGTGCTGGGATGGCCCTGGACGGTTGTTCTTGTAACTCACTGCCGCAAATATTCCTAGGTTGCTGCTGGTGCCTACATGAATAGGAAGCTCTAAGTAACACAAAACAGATTTACGGGGAAATGAAAAACATAATAGACCCATAGGACGTCAGTTACTGTGTACGATTTAATTTCCACGGAGCTCTACCATTACAGCAGCACTATATGACTGAGCTTAACTGCTGCTTTCCTTAGTTACCATTCATAGAGTCAACGACCCCAGACAGGAAACTGGAGTTTAAAGAAGGACTGACTCCAAAACAATAGCATACTGAAACCGACAGCCACAAGGACCTTTTATTCTGCCAAACAATGACAAATGTTGGCCTTCGTGTAATTATCCTTATACTTTAAAGCACGCCACATACATCACACCTTTTACATTTTATAACTACACCATGAGGTAGAAGCAGGGCAGATGCCATTACCTCCCCCTTGCTACTAAAGAAGCAGAGATTAAATAATTCGCCTCTCAGTTACGGTGGGCACCCCCTTCAGGAAATACCCAGCGGGCAGCAAGACAGCCACAGCAGCCACTGCCCTCCAGAGCTCCAGGGGACCGGACCACACCCAACTCAGCAGGAAGCACATCTCAGTCTCCTAGGGCTCACCCGGCAGCCCAAACCCAAACCCTACTCTAACGGACACACCTCCGCCCACCAGCCCCTGAACAAACGCTGCCTTCCACCCAGAGGGGCTCCGCTGATGTTCCCATCAGCAAGTGCAGGGCCCTGACACACCCCAGAAGAAAGTCATTATAACTGAGACAAATCAGGTTGTTTTCTTCATTCTCACATGAATAAAACAACAACCACAACCACAAAAATGAAGCCCTGGGAACTGAGTGAGGGAATGATGAGAGACGGATGGCAATCATGTCTATGGGTAGGAAAGTTAGCTGGGGAGGTAGGGTTTTCTCCAGACTCCCCTAAACTTTGTTCTTCCTCTATTCTCTTTTACGTGAGCTCTGCTGTGCAGGCCTGTCTTCTGTTCTTTTTTATTTTCGGTACGCGGGCCTCTCACTGCTGCGGCCTCTCCCGTTGCGGAGCACAGCCTCTGGACGCGCAGGCTCAGCGGCCATGGCTCACGGGCCCAGCCGCTCTGCGGCATGTGGGATCCTCCCGGACCGGGGCACGAACCCGTGTCCCCTGCATCGGCAGGCGGACTCTCAACCACTGCGCCTCCAGGGAAGCCCCTGTCTTCTGTTGTTTGAGGTCCGGCACAAGTCCCACCTCAGGTCCCCTTGAGTTTGTACCAAACAGTGTAACTTGGTGGGTAAGAATGAGGTCACTGTTTTGTATACATGAGCCAAGATGGCTTCTGTATATCGACTCCTAGCTTTACTTCTTCACAGCAGGCTGAGACCCACAGCTCAAAACCCTCCAGCGCCAACCTCAAACTTTTCACAGACCCAGTTGTTTAAAAGATGGCCCCACTAAGCAGAGTCTAGCGGTTTACAGCCTGCCCACGTTGCATGCTCTGCAAAGCCGCATCTGACATTTGCAAACCACAGATACGATAAGCCCCATGGCTATAAAGACCCCAGGCTGCAGCTGCCCTTCAGATTTCTCTAACCTGCCCCGGCCGAGGCTCCCTCGTTTCCTTGCCTCCCCTTCTGAACGGTGGCCCCGGCGCCTAGGCCTCGGGATGGCCTGCGCACTGACAGCCTCCCCACCCTTCAGGCAAACCTGTCAAAGCATCGCCCAGAGACACTGTGTGTGCTACTGCTAACCCCCCGTCACATCTTTTCCCTTGATGAGTCCCGAAATCCCTTGAATCCCTTACAGCTGCAATGCTCCTGCTCTCACCTCATACCCTAGAATGCGGTCTGGCACACAGTGAGTGCTCAATTACTATTATGGAATGAATATATATGGAGTCAGACAGACAGGGTTTTAACCCGTGCCCCATTACTACCTCTCTGATTTGGGGCAAACTACTTTAACCTCTGAGGTTTTCCATCTGTAAAATAGGTATATGGAGAGAGTCGTAAGGATTAGCCAATCTACTTAACGTTATCTGATACACATTAAGGGCTAAGATATACATACATGCGTATATTTGCTATTATTGATAAAATGTACTAATATATTTTTTTTTACTTATGTTGCCATGTTTACATTTCATGTCCTGGAAAGAAAGGCCCTCCTCACAGCGTTTCCTATGGAAGAACACAGTGGAGTCGTAGTTTTAAATGACCTGGTCTCTTAGGGGACCAATAAGAAGTCTTTTTTTTTTTTCCCTCTGTCCCCTCTGTTCTCATACAAAATTCTAAACATTACCAAGAAATGCTCAACAAATAGTAAGCAAATGTATCTTTGGGGGCTTTGGGTAAAATTTCATGGCTACTCTTTACTCAAGGTTGAGAGGGAGTAAAAGACCTCACTGCACAGGTCAGATACTTCATGAATGTGGAAGGCTGACAGTTCAGAAAGGGAGGAAGTAGACTGTACCACAGCACATTAGGTGAGACAAATGAGCGATTACGATTACGATGCGAGAGTGGAAGGGTAAGGGGAGGCCTGTCCTGGGCAATAGTTTCATTTTCTTATGTCCTTTGAAAATACCACCTCCCATCAAGCAGGCCTTCTACAAAGCGGCCGCCTATTCCGTAAAAAGGAGATATGGAGACGTCAAGAAAAGAACACATCTCAAAGGAGAAGCAGAAGTACTGGGAATAATCCCCAGGATGAAGAAAAATGAGGCCAAGACAAAAAGAGAGAACACTGGAAGGTGGTGAGCTCAGAAGTTAAAAGTTCACACAACAGCCTTTCTGCCAGGCAATCTTGGCAAGAGGTACTAACAGGTTGAGGCATAACCTCTGAACCAACTCCACTTCATGGAATGTAACCCAAGTAAATAATTAAAGATAAAAGAAAAAATTTAGCTATGGGGATGTCCTACATAATAGCCAAAACAAAACAAAACAAAACCAAAAAAAACCCCAAAAGAACAAACTAAGCTAGTTAAGTTAGTACCACACAATGCGTAATGTACAGCCACTGAAAATGCTATGGAGGTATATTTATTGGCATGGAAATATATCCTTGATTATACTGTTGAGCAGAATAACCACACAACAAAACAGAATATATAGTATCACGTCATTTTTTGTGATCTCTAATTTTCTATATTGATATCTATAACTATATATTTCCTACTTGGAATAACAGTGGTTATCCCTGGCTGGTGGTATCGTGGGTGATTTAGTCTTTGTACTTTCTCTCCATTGCCTAATTTTTCATTATTACCACAGTAGTAGTTTGAAAGAAAAATAACCTTTTGTAAAACAAAAAATCATGCATCGAAAAAATAGATGAGCTACATAACCAAGGATGAATGCAAAAAACTGGAACAGTCCTACAAAGATGGCGAAAGACAAGACAAGCTTATATTCTTATAAGCTAAAACTTTTTGAAAAATATTAAAATGTTTAATATTTATTTTTAAAAAGACACATAAGCAAGAGTAAGTAAAGTCTGCTTGTTGAGGCACAGTGATAACTTGTTAATAGATGGAAGAAAAAGACAACAGGACAGTCTCCACGTGGCACCCATTCTCCAGCTGGACAAATGGTCTTCAAACGGGCAAAGGCAGAGTAGATGCCCTCACAAGGGCAGAGCACCCAACCGCTCTGCATGCATTTGAGTCTCTGGGACCCTGATAAATAACACCCCAGGGTCCTGAAATCAGTCAGAAACATTAGGGCCAAATCAGTGTCAGGGATGTGCAGGAAATCAGAGACCAGGTGAAGAGTGAGAAAACTAGAGACACACCAACACCTTGTGTCTGAGGAGCCAGATGTCAAATGAAAACCTGGCTGCCTCTTCTCAGCTCTGCAACTGTGTACGGAATTTATTAACCTTTCTGAGTTTCAACTTCCTGATTTATAAAATGGAAATGTAACGCATAAGTCCTTGAGTGTTGATGAGTACATGAGATAATGCTTGTAAAACGCCTCATTAGATGTCAAGCACATAGAAGGCACTCAGTCAGTACCCGGCAGCTACATGCATATTTTATAAAAGGCTGGCTCTAGAAACCCGGCACTGTATGTAAGAGCGAATTTTAATCCTTAATTTACCATTCAGAGTTTAAATTTGGGATTCTACATTTGTCAGTAAGGGGTAGGTAAGAAACAGTGATGAGACATCTGAAGGGCAGAACTGGAGAGAGGCTGGAAGGAGAAGAAAACATTCTTGAGAAACTAAGACTTGCCAAGAGCCCCACCCTGGTCACCCAGGAAAGACTTTATTCCCTTTACGAGGGGAGGGACTCCCCTTGGAGAGAGTGACAGCAAACAAACCCCAGCAAGCTGTTTCATGTCTTACACTGACTCACAAGAAGAAGACAAGAAGGAGCCCTGGAGTCCCTGACAAGCTCCTGGGACCCTCACTCCAAGGCCGCAAGCAAGCGTGTGCAGCAGTGGTGGGTGGGAAGGACGGAAGTTAATGGCAACAGAGCTCAGCTCAGAAACCTAAGAAGACAGCATCTAGAAATGGGGGAGTATTCTCAGTAGACAGAGAAAGTAGAAAACAAACAAACAAAACCCAAAGGCCAGCTCTGGCCATCCATAAAAATTTTTTTATCATTCCTGTTGCAAATGTATTGACAGTCAACGGAGAAGTAAGTTCGCACATAAAAGAAGGAAATAAACTAAGCAATTTGAACTATTATCAGAGACCTACAATTTTTTTTTCCATTTTCCTTTATCTTTTTATTATTTTCTAATGAGCTGCAAACAGCATTTTATCTAGCATTTTATTGCATCCTGGCTCCATCATCACCAATGTGACCTAGGGCAACCTACATAACCGATCTGTGCCTTAGTTTCCTCACCTGTCAAAAAAAAAAAATACTATTACTTCATAGGGTTGTGGTGAGCACTAGATAAGTTATATATAAATGCTTAGAACAATGTTTGGGCCCTATATATTTGTCACTGTCATTATCTCCCTAAATTCCATTAAGAATTTAAGTCATATTGCCAAGCAGAAGACGATTATCTTTAAAAACTCCATTACAAATGAGAAGAAGAAATAATGTGTCTCTAGAGGCCTGAAATGTTGAATAGGTAAAGAGACATCAGGCCCAGTTTGATCAACAGCTACACTGGCCTTTTATTCTTGGTGATACAGCCAAAAAATGCAATGTTTCTTACTCTCTACCCAGGGCTCCAAGTGAGATTTGCACATGAAGATATTCAATTAAACATTAAATATTTTTTACACTATTGATTCTATGTATAAAATAGATAACTAATGAGAACCTATTGTATAGCACAGGGAACTCTACTCAGTGCTCTGCAGTGACCTAAATGGGAAGGAAATCCAAAAAAAGAGGGGATATATGTATACGTATAGCTGATTCACTCTGCTGTACAGCAGAAACTAACACCACGTTGTAAAGCAACTATACTCCAATGAAATAAAATAAAATAAAACAACATGCTGAAAATATCAAAAAAAAAAGAATTGGATTTTATAAGATTTGATACAGTAATATATGCCTGTAGTTATAATTTTGGAAAAATAAACTTCCTACAGCTTCTTAATTAAAAACAATTAAATAGTTTTTACGTTATTGTTTTTGCATAGGTAATACACAGACTTAGTATAAAATCCAAGTAGTACAGAGTTTATAGGGAAAAGAGAATTTCCCTTCCTCTCCTGCCACTGGCTCCCCAGCTCCCTGTATCAGAGGGAGAAATGAAAGCATTTCTTTTCACTTCTTTTAAATGAAGCATCATTTAAAACAAGGGAAAGCAACAGCACATCCAACCAATTGGTTATTATTTGTCATGAAAATGCGATTAGGAGGAACCTTTAACAGCATACAAGACTCTATATTGGTAAGTGGAAAAAAAAAACTACAAAATTACATTCAAAGTATAATTCTAATTCACTATAAGAATACACATTAAAAACACAGAAGAAATATGTCCAAACATCAAAAGTGGCTGCTTCTGTGTTGTTAGATTAAGGTTGATTTTCTTCCTCTCACCTATCAATCTTTTTAAAGAAAACTTTAAAGATGTTCTAAACTGAACATCTACCTCACAACCAGGAAAAAAAATTACTTGCTGTTCTATCATGTCCTCTTGGTATTATTATTTAATAGTGCCACCAAATCTGAAAACGGCACCTGGCTTCAGAGTATAACTATGTTAAAGGTTTTCCAGTTCTCCCATTTCCAAAATGGCACTGTGGAAAAGATACAAATTACAACCATAAACTGACAAAGGCTCTTCTGTTTTAAATGAGCATTTCACGTCTTTCATCATCAAACTACTGTTATTCTTTTCACAGTAATCACCTGGGGAGACCACACATTTATTCTTAAAAGTAAAAAAAAAAAAAAAAAAAAAATGCAGAATAACTCTAGACATTATTTTCTAAAGAAAGTGAATTTACACCCAGGCATTGCGGCTCCATTCCCATCAGCTCAAGTAGGAAGGCTGAGGGGTGAAGGCTGACAAGGTCCTGCTGGGCTCTGGCCCAGAGTGTTTTGAAAAGGCCCAAAGCTCTCCTCTGGCCCTTGTACTGGGGAAGTGGGCACATGAGTGCAGACCCTGTGGTTAAGATACACTGTGCTTGGGGACAAAGGCCATCCCAGAGTTTCCCACACAAAGCTCAGACGCTACTCTGCCTCTCTGAAGGCGTCATGGTGGTGGTCACCTCAATGCATCAGCTCTAGTTCGTCATCTGCTCTTTGGAGCTATGTGAAGTTTACAGCTGCCGCTGGCACAAATGAGGAAGGGCTTCGGGTCTGGAAAACTGGAAGTAAGGGAAACAGGGCAGTGGTTGTGGCACGTTCTACCCTGAACGCTGGCATCGGGTACCGGGCACGCACGGCAGGCAGGGCCTCCCTCACATGTGCACCTGAGATCAGCTCCTGGGCAACCCGGCAGATAGAAACCTCGGGAGGCAGGGGCTTTTGTGATTTACCTCAAAGGGCTACTTGGAGGCTACGACCCTACGTTCTTCCCTTACAGAAGAACTCGGGCAGGGAACTCACCGAGAGGTCAACAACTGTCTTGATGGCCTTTTCTTTTCTCTTGACGAAGTCATCATCCTGCCAGACAAGAAGACACAGGGATGAAACAAATCTTCCTGCGTAAAGACTGAAACTCAACTGGACTGCTCAGCAGTCCGTCTTATAAACTGACTTCTCATCACAACTTTGCCTGAAGAAGTCTCAATTTTCGAACAAATTGGAATATATCCTGCATGGGAAAAAGCTAGGGCCTCTGCCGATGGCTGCAAAACAGATCCCTATAGCCGGTGAGAAAAAGGGGGGACCACAGAGTGTAGTGGTGAAGACAAGCGTTTTCACTTCAAATCCGTATGAGCTCTGAAACCTCAGCAAGTTACCTAACCGCTAAGCCTTAGCTTTTCCACCTGCAAAACGGGGATGATACCGCCTATCTCAGGGAACAGTCATGAGGATCAAAAAATAGAAGGCATGTGACGTGCCGGGACTGGAATACAGTATCTGACAGTGACCAGCTAGTACTGTTGTTGTGATTACTATTCAGCTGTTACTATAGGTGTGTCCCAAGCAGGTGGGCTCTCAAAAACCTTTATATGACTATACAAAAATACACTCTTGTAATGCTCTTATAATTTAACAAAAGGTCCAGATCCAGTACGAAAATTGAGAGACAAGGACAAAACTGTAGGGCTTGACACTCATGCCCATTTAAACAGGCAATTCTAATGAACCAGGAGGCCCAGTTTCAGGGGTGATCAGGTGGGGGCAGGGAGGCCACGCAGGTGGGTGGGAGGGCAGGGGAGCCTGAGCGTACTCTGCGCCTTCCCAGGGGTCCCTCACTGTGCACTCAGGTTCACAACTGGGCTAGAAAAGAACACTGACCTCAGGGAGACTGTAGGTTTTCTGGAACTGGGAAATGGAGTAGGAACGGATGTAGTCGCCCATCTCTTCTTTTGTTTCTATAGCTCGCTTCACCAGCCACTGGGGAAGAAAGTGAGGAACCGTGAGCCGACGGGGATGAAACACACTGTGGTAAAGGCCAGCTCAGAGACGGCACAGGTCCTGCGCCCGAATCACAGAACGTGAACTGCCCAGGCGGCGAATAACCACCAACACGTACTGCCCGCAGGAAAAGCAGCCGCTGGGTGTCTGGCTGCTGAGATCCAGGGGGACCTGACCTGACAGCCGCGCAGGAGCCTTCGGGCCTCGCTTCATGTGCCCGGGCCTCAGTTTCCCTCTCTGCTAAAGAGGAGGTGAGAGTATCAGTTCCCTTCACGTCACAGAGCAACTGTGGGAGCAAATGAAACACAAGTACTAGACAGCTCTGTAAACACCTGGAGCCCGACGCAAACAGAGCTGTCCCCCAAACCTCCCTGCGCCTAGTGGCAGATCTTACTGGAGCTCTCTCCTTCCCGTGCTGCTTGCACCACAGACCAGAGGGAGGGAAGGGAACCAGTGAGAATGCCTAGTGTAACCCTCGTGTGATAGGTGGGAAAAAATCCCCCCGATATTCAGACTTGAGACCAGGGGTACCGAGTACAAGCCCTAGGCTTCAGGTTAGCTCGGCACCCACAGCAGAGCTCTCGAATCCACCCAACGCTATAAGGTAATTGGCACTGGCCGCGTTTTACAGAATCGGAAGCTCGGAGAGACGACGTGATCCGCCCACCGACCCACAGCCAGCAGCCACACAGCTGCCGGCCACATCAGGACACCGTGCGTCTGGGCTTCACGCCACGTGTCCTGGGTCGACCGGGTCGATACGCACAAGAAGCCGCTCCTCATGCCCGCTGACTTACAACTCGAGGGAACTGAAACACACACGTGCACACACCCACGCCCCACAGGCTGCGGGAGGCCCAGGTGCTCTGCGGGTGAGAATGCAAAGTGCAAAAAGAGCCTTTGCTTCTCCTCCTGACTCTTCATTCATTCCCGTTATTACTAAAGAACTTTATGGAGGAATGCCATTCTCTCTCCAGAGAGAGCTACTACATCTCAGAAGCAGTTTCTGGACAGGAGCTGTGCTTCCCCGGGGTGGGGCCACACGTGGCAAGGTTCAGATACATGCACATGGCACAGGGCTCCTGCGGGGACGGCAGGAACGTGCGCTCAGGGAGGGCGGCCAGCTCAAGTAAAGGACACACTTAGGAAGCAGCTTCCCAGGACAGCAGTGGCTGCAAATAATTCTATGAGGAGTATTCTTTTGTTGCTAGTATCTTCCATTTGTTCCCATCATTCCACTCCACCCCACCTCCAAACAATGACCTCAGGCACTGACTAAAATCCAGAAGGGCAGGGGCAGAAAGTCGGAGGGCATTCGGGGCTACTCCAGCCCCTCACCTGTACCCCAGCACCGGCCCTGGACATCTAAGGAGGCTGAGTCACTGTTCAACTCAATTTCTCTCTGCTTTGCTTTGCATCGGGAGATCCAGTTTCTGGCCTTTCATTGTTGTTGCCTTTTCAGATGTGCCTCTGTTAATTAGATCGACACTGAGTTGTAACTTGGCTGGATCCTGGAGAACATGCTCAGATGAGGAAGGCAAAGCCCGTTGATTCAAAGGATTCAAAGGATTCCTTAGAGACTCGACCGCTGTGTTTTGGAGTTCCCAGCATGAAGGGCTGCTGAGGGAACCTCTAGGACAGCTGAGCTCTGCCATAAGCCCCTAGCATTTGAGAAAAATACCTACCCTCACAGGATTCATGTGCCCCACATGGGAGAAAAAGACGTGACCTGGAACTACCAGTAGCCGGAAGTTAGCTCTTCTTTCCTCCTGGTTGCATTCAGAGAGTGTCACCACAGCTGTGCTAAACAGCGCGAACAAGGGTGGTGGGCCTCTAGTCCCACACAAGACAACCAGTGGTTCCCAGTGGCTGGTCCACGATTGCTCTTTCACTGGTGTCTGGCAAAACAGAAAACTACAGGCATGTGGCGAGTTTTTCATAAGGCTACATGTATTCCATTTGAAGGACTGTCCTTTATTCTGAGAGTGAGAGTTAAATGGCCTTTCTTTTAGGATGGTAAAGAAAGCAAAGTAATTGTTGCCTTTAAAAACGTCCCTTCTTGCCAAAATACAGGTTGCAACCGCAGGTCAACCTCTACGTGCACTTCAAAATTTTACAGATCCACGAAATTAAGATATGGGGTAACTATTGAGAGAGGCTCTCACATCCAGACAGGAAGCCCTCCGACATTCCGCTCACAACACAAACATTAGATACTCAAAATGCCCAAACCAACTGTAGACAATCACTTCCCTTTCATCCCCTTCTCATATATGGACTAGAGTTTGGGTCCTCAAAGTTCTAGCAGAGTTTTGAGTAAGGTCTAGTCACTAGAGATCCAGGCTTCAGGGGAAAGGGCGACAACTTCACAGTATGATGGGGTTGGAGGCTTCTGTAAGCATCTACAGAGACTCCCTACTTCTTACTTTCACAAAATGATTGGGTACCATCCATCCCCTAACAGACAAACAAGTCAAATCCTGAGTTCAAGTCCTAGCCTCAAGTTTACAAATTTCAGTTATAAATGTCAACGTATTTGATTTGCAGTCTAGTGCAGGGGAAGAGTCCCAATAGCAGTTAACAACAACAGAGACAACTATATAACACTTACAGAGCACTCACTGAAAGGTGCCAGCCCTTCAATCAAGTGCTTTACACATAATAACTTACTCAGCTTCCATCCCACCAGGTAGGTACTATTATTATTTCTACTTCTCAGGTAAGAAGTTTAGTCATCTGCCCAAGATCACACAGCTGGAAAGTGGCAGAGCCAAGATGTGAACCCGGGAAGTCTCCAGAGTCCAGGCTCTTCACTGCTACGCTACATAATCTGAACAGAATCACAAAACCCCTCCTGCAGGGGCTGTGCGGCTTTCCTCGGGGTGGCTGCATGGTGGTGGAGGGGAAAGTACAGGCTTAAAGACAAGGAGTTGAGAGGAATCTGCCTCTCCGCTCACTAGTTCTCTGCCCTTAAGCAAACTGATTATCGTTTCCGAGTCTCCCTTTCCTCAGATGTAAGACAGGCATTACAATAGATGCTTCAAAGAACTCTATTAGGATCCGAGGCAAAGTACTGTCCACCCAGCAGGCAACTAAGTTAAGTCCCTTTGCTCCTCTTCTTTCTGTGGTGCCTGGAGGAGGGGCTGAGACACGAGAACTGCACAGAATACAGGGACTTGTACAGCATGGCCACTTAATCACAGGGCCTTGGGGAAAAAGTCGGGGTGGAGATAAGTCTCCTGTTAGAAATTTAGTCCTTTGTTAGGACTGAATGCCTACAAAGTGCCAGACATTCCAAGAGGTGCCGGAGACACGAGAGCAAGCAGGAAAGCCATGGTACCTGCCCTCAGGAAGCTTACAGTCTGATGGGAGAGAGGTACAAATAACCGAACATTGAATGGACACGGTCACAAACTGCAGTGAGGAAGCTTCCTGTGAGGGTAGGGAATATGCCGTATAAGAGGATATAGCAAAGGAACCTGCTCTAGATCTGGCAGTCAGGGGAAGCTTTCTTGAGAAGGCTTGATGGAACTGAGATCTGGAAGATAAAGGTAAGGAGAGAAGGGAAGACCTTCCCACCCTGAAAGGCCCCGTGACAGGAGGAAGCACAGTGTGTATGAGGAAATTTGAAAGAAAGTCAGAGGGGCTAGAATAGAAAGAATAAAGAAAAGCAAAGAATAAATTGAGGCTGGAGAGGTCAAAGGGGACCAGCACATGGGGTGCGATGGGGGGGCTATGGGCTTCCATCTTTACCAGAAGGGCAATGAAAAGCTACTAATGGAAACATTCAAAGACCAGAACAGGTGACGGTGTGAAACTAGGGTAGACTGAGTACTGGCAACGTTCTGAGGAGTGTCATCGTGTTCTGCTGCCACCAAATCCATACCACACCCATCAGATCCAGGATCTAGGCCAGACGGCCCAAGAGCCAGACCCGTTACAGGAATTCCAGTGTTTGGAGGGCAAGAAACCCCACAGATGCTCTTACCTGGACAACAGGAAATATGTGAATAAAATCCATCCCCTGGATCTGGTGGGGCTCCAGCTGGTGTGGACATTTCATTCTTGGCAGGACGGAGACAATTTTTTCTGACAGAGCTCTGCTCAGAGAAAAACAACAAGCCAAGAGTGAGGACACACCAAGTGGCTCTTAAGACATCTCTCAAGTCTGGCTGCGACCCAGAGGGATCTGAGGTTTCGCAATACCAGACCATGACCATTTTTCTCCTGATGGCAAATTGAGAAAAATAAGCACAGCTGAGGCTTGTGTGTGTGTAAGGACACAAAACTACCTTCATCCTTAATTCTAAGGTCGTGCTCGTCCTACTTTTTTTTTTTTTTTTTTTTGCGGTACGCGGGCCTCTCACTGTTGTGGCCTCTCGCGTTGCGGAGCACAGGCTCCGGGTGCGCAGGCTCAGCGGCCATGGCTCATGGGCCCAGCTGCCCCGCGGCATGTGGGATCTTCCCGGACCGGGGCACGAACCCGTGTCCCCTGAATCGGCAGGCGGACGCTCAACCACTGCGCCACCAGCGAAGACCTCGTCCTACTTTTTATATTAAAATATTTTGTTTCTTGAAGTTATGGCGATGTTTTTAACATCCTTACATGGTAAAATAAAAAGTTATTAGTGTTGCATATTCTTTTACATTTCACTTAACTGCCCTACTTTTTCCAAGTCTGGAAACCATTAGGTTAAACATTAAAAAAATTGTTCTAAATATCATTTAAGCAACAAATAATTACCAGACTCTGTGCCAGGTGCCAAGAATATTAAGACAAAACATGAGGCCTCATGCTCAAACAAACAAACAAAAAAATGAAGTTCTCTACTCCAATACAAAATATTTTTGAAATAAAAAATAGCCTTTGGGGGCTTCCCTGGTGGTGCAGTGGTGGAGAGTCTGCCTGCCGATGCAGGGGACACGGGTTCGTGCCCCGGTCCGGGAAGATCCCCCATGCCGTGGAGTGGCTGGGCCCATGAGCCATGGCCGCTGAGCCTGCGCGTCCGGAGCCTGTCTCCGCGACGGGAGAGGCCACAGCAGTGTGAGACCTGCGTACTGCAAAAAAAAAAAAAGTAGCCTTTAATTTTTTTTGATACTCTAAAATTAATCTTAGGTTTGGAGGACCCATACGCCCTCACTCTTCCTTCCAGAGAGAAGGTGCTTTCCACTTCTCACGAGGGACACTTGATCTGTCTCCTACACCTTGCTCAGCCTTCTCTTGAAGTGGCTGGAGGAAGAGAGCAGGAGTCAGGCTCCTTGAGGCCCAGACCATCGCCTGCCTCAGTCAGGAGCTGAGCACCCGCCCCGCTGGACGCACAGCTCAGCCCTGGCCTGGGTGGGGCAGTTTAATGGCAGGAGTGATAGAGGGAGTTGTGTGCAAGTTCACTTCACCACAGATTTAAATCTTCTCTAACCAGCTGCTACTTGATCTCCAACTGTCTGGTTCCTATTTCTTATACCTTAATCGGATCACATTCAAAAGGAGAGAACAGAGGTTATTTAACGGGTCCGCTAACCCCCAAAGCCATGGTACAAAGCCCAGGAAGCCTGAAAAACAAGTCACAAGCGGTGGCCTTGTGAGGCCATGTGGAGAAATGGGAGCTCTGGCTCAGCCTATGGATAGTTTAGGTTACACCCCATCTAAGACACTAAAAAAAAAAAAAAAAATCGTAGCTAGTTACAGCAGCTACTGTGGCCTCATCTCCAAGTGTCAGACTTTTCTCTAATAGATGAAGGCCCTGCTGAACAAGGTCACCAGGTTCTTATTAGATGCTTCAAATGCAGTAAGTTTGGGGTCTATCTATCAAAAGTATTTCTTGTTCAAAGAAATCTTGTATACTTTTGTCTTTCTGCAGTTCCATAATCCTTCTCAGGGGACAGACACCCTTAAGACCGACATCTAACTCAGGCCTGGATGAGTACTTACCTTACCTATGGTCCCTTTAGTATGTCTCATGCCCTCACTCTTGGTAGGAACCAAGGTAGCAATCTAGGGACAGAAGCCAAACAGCTCCCAGAGAATGATCCCATGATCCCTGGAGAACATGCTACAAAACCATGTTTATGTCTACAGTAGCTTTACAAGGTGGGACCAAGGTTAAAACTGCCGAGTGGAAACAGTCCCAGTCCCAGCTCCACTGATATCAAGTCCAATATGTTAAGAGAAAAAATTTGGAGAGGGAACACTGATCCCTGCTGCACACATTCACGGAAGGAAGGACTACCCACCTCCCAGGAGAGAAGTACACGGGAGGACATTTTCACTGCAAACAGAAGGGGTGTGTGTGTAATTTATCCAAAAGGTCCGAGACGGGGAAGGAAAGTGTCATCTGACTCCCAGCAGCCCCTGCAGGCCCTCCTTTCTGAGCAGCCCGTTCCTAGGACACATGCATCTTCTCTGCCACGAGGTACATGTCCTGCCCCAGTTGAGAAGCCTCTGGTCGTCCAACTCTTCCTGGGGCCCAAATGGGACAGTTTAGTAGGAAGGATTGGCAAACCCATTTGGCGACATAGCTAAGGCTCTCTCTCTGATAAGCTTTACTTTTTAATGTGATTTCCATAAGATGCCCATTCCTTGTTCCTTAATTTCTTTTCAACCTGTGAGGGGAAGAGGTGGATGCCTAATTGGCCCTGCTCCCCAGACTCTAAGCTTAGCAAATGAAGATGGTCCCCAGCTCCGGCTTTGCGTCCTTGCTCAGGGCAGGTCTTCACTAGGCATTCACATCTTGGCTCGGCAGGAGGAGAGCACCCTCTAGTGGCTACAGATCTGTGGGTCTGTGTAGGGTTACTGGTTGCCTGCAACCGGTCAGCAGCTTCCAAATCACCATCCAGCCAACCCTCTACCTTCAGACAAGGTTCTCCCTGGCCACTCCTCAGAGACGGCCCACTCTCCCAGTTCATAAGGGCCCTGAGGGAAGGACGCCCAGGGTCATCTCAGGGTTTACAACCCTCTTAAACCCGCTTCCCAAAAACGACTGCCAAGTCTGCAGTGGGGGTGGGGACCGCAGGGAAAGAGGCCGGCTGAGGGGGCAGGAGTCAGGAAGGCTTCTTGCGGAAACCTACCAGCCCCCATTCGGCTTCTCCCTGGAGCTCAGAGGAGATCCTCTGACTTGCTGAAAATCAGGGAACACGACAGTCTCAGAGGTCACCAGATGGGCTTCCTAATCTAAGATTCCTCATCTAACAAGCCCACGTTTCATTACAGGTGACTGGCTTGACTCCTTAGCTTTCTGAGTGTTCAGTGCACTGTTTCCTCCTCCACTGCAAACAGTGTGAAAGAGAGTGAATTAAACCAGGGTCTAAACTCCAAGTTCCATCACCTACCACGGAACTTCTGGCAAGCCACCAGGTCCCACTGGTCCAATGATCCCATCATAAAACAAGGGGTAATCCCCCTGTCCTGCCTGTTCAAGGGTTGCTGTGAAGGTAAAATAATAAAATGCATGTGTAAGTGCTCTGCACACAGGTGGCTAGTAAATATGTGCTATAGAAATGAAGCCAGTTATAAGCCTAAAATCTCATTTATGGATCTCAGAACATAGCACTCTGTGGTAATGGGGTTTTAGGACAGGCTGGGGATAGAGGGTCGAAGCTCATGGAACCCACAAGAAAGAAGGCTCAAGAAGGAGGACAAGGTCCCAACGGAGCCTGGAAGATAACTGTGCCCTGTACACAGGCAAGTGTGCTCCTCAGGGGTGCTGCTGGCCCCCCCTCACAGCAGCTGGGGTGTGCGGAGGCACTGCAAACACACGGCGGTATTAGTCTGATCTGCAAGTAACCAGAAGCTTTGTGGGGGGGGCCCAAACACAGAACATATTCCAAAACCAAACAGAAAAGATTTTTGGATAATTCAGGGCCCTATGGCCATGCCATTTCTCCTGCAGATAAGAAAAGACCCAACTGTCTGATGCACTGCTAGGAGTCTGCTGGGTCTTTACAAGTTAACCCTTGTCAACAGCTTTGCCTTCAATTGTAGTTCATGGCTGTGCACTTAAAAGCTACAAATCAAATACTTACCAGGGAACACAATACGCCCTCAATCCCTTATCCAAACCCTTTAGGAGCAGAGGTGTTTCAGAAGTCAGAATTCTTTAGATGTTTGTACCTTAGTATACCTAAGGGGCATATACTGTGTATTAGGTAAGACCCAGTGAAATCTAGAGCAGCATCCTATAATCAAAGAAATGAATATTTCTGCAGTAAAACATATGAATATTCATATAAATGGGATCAGTAAAGACTATAAATAACCTTAAGTCAGTTCAGGTCATGTGTTGCTTCCAAATAAGTTTTGTATCGGCACTTGAAAGAAGAAAAACCCATTTTCAGTGTTCTTTAGATATCAGAAACACAGATAAGGGATTGAGAATCGTAGCCCAGAAGGAATGCAATGGAAAGATATCCCAGAACATGAGGGGTGCCACAGGTGGAAGAAGCAATCAGCTCAAACTGGAACAGAAAGAGGCTTCAACCAAGAGCGTACTCAAGAAGACAGTGAATGCATGTTAGTCGACAGACTGATTAAGAAGCTGGCTGATCTTCATTACAGGTGAAACTACGTGCTTCTCTGTCATCAAGGAAAAAAAAAGGCAATCAGAAATGCAAGGGAAAAAAGCCGTATAAACATGAAGCAAATTGCAGTGTGCTTGATTCTCAATGACTTGCACAGACCATCTCCACCTGCTCGGGCCAAATACTTCCGAATCACCCTCAGCTCCTCTCTTACGCTCCAAATCCAATGTCATGAAATCCTGTTGGTTCTACCTTCAGAATAGATCCAGAATGCCACCACTGCTAGTCCACTGTTCAGGGCACCATCATCTCCTGGGAGGATTACTATAATACACTAAAGAATCTCCCTGATTCCCCTTAATTCGGTAATCGGACCAGGGTTCCTTCTTAAACACATAACAGATTATGTTCCTCCTCCGCTCAAAACCCTCCAAGGACTTGCCATCTCACACAGAGTAAACCCCAAGTCCTTACTCTGACCCACAAGGCACCGCACCTGATCTGTCCCCATGACCTCTCTGTGCTGACGTCCTCTGCTCCCCACTCCGCCCTCCACTGCAGGCAAGCTTCTGCTTGGGGCCTTCACGGTGGCAGTTCCCTTTGCCTGGAACCCTCGTCCCTCAAGTCTTAGCTCTAATATCACCCTCTCAACGAGGCCTACATTAACTGAAAACAGCTGCCTCCTGCCCTACGTCCCTCCTCATACCCCTTCCCAGCTTTAATTTTTTTCATAGCACATATTATTTCTATATATAATTTAGTTATTGATTAAATTAGTTTTTGGTCTGTCTCCCCCAATAGACTATAAGCTCCATGAGGGCAGGACATTTTTCATTAATGTATCCAGAACAATGCCTGACTGTTCAGTAAATGTAGGAGTTTGATATTTACTGAGTCTATGAATAAATGAAAACAGATCGCTTTTGACTATGATACATTGAATATTCTCCTTTAAACAGCACGATTATGGTCCAAAAGATTACAGTTCCTTCTTTCTGACCCCATCACAATTCTCAGTTCTTATTGTAAATCCTGTTTATAGATTTGCTTTTAGAATTTACCTGTAGATAAAGCACGGACAATTTAACTGCTACTACGTAAGAGACTATAAATATTATATGCTAAACATTATAAAAGTGATGTCATGAGGGTACATGGAGGCTGAAGGATAGAAGGAAAGATAGAGATACTAAAATGTTTACTCAGTTAGGACCTAGGAGAAACCACCTTATGTTAATGGGTCAAGAAACAGAAGCTTAAGTAGATTCAAATTATGCAAGGGATCATAGAAAAACCAGAAAACAATTAAAAGAGTGGAAGATGGAAGACAAAGGGGATGTAGTGAGTGGTACAGGTGAGCCAACTGCCTCCTCTCATTAGACTTGAATGAAACAGACTGTATACATTGTTGGAGATGTATTAGTGACCACTCTGAAGAATCTAAAACCTGGACAGCCAAGGATGACTGTTTCCAGGGAATAAAACTGGGGTGTAAAATGGGAAGGAGGAGAGACATCAGCTGTATGTTTTGCTCCCTTTGGTAGTATTTGAATTTTTTTTTTTTTAATCTTCAAGTATGTAACACCTAAATAAAAACAAACAAAAGAACAAGAATACCATCTACCTCTGGATTGAGCTGGACCGACAGGGAGCAGAGCCACATGCCTGGACTCCATCGTACCCTCCCAGTGGAGGACTTTTCACTGCGGGTCGCTGGACATGATGCCACAGCCCCACACAGGTGTTAGGACACAGAGCCCACTACTCATGGCCGGGCACCGATGACAGTATCTCTGTGTCAAACAGCATGTCCTCCTTAACAAGGAGCCAAGAGACGCCTTTTGGTCTTAGTGTTAAGAATTTTGGTGATTCACAGGGACCTATTTTTCTTCTACTGTATGGAAACTGTATATTGGGTAATTTAGCATGTTTTTTTCTTTTTTTCGCAGTCAAATCTGTGTCCCACCCTTGGAAAAACAGGGCCTTTACGGCCCCTCACAGGTGTGTCCCTTATCCTCAACTCTGCCTTTTGTTTCCTTTTTTTTTCCTGCTTTGCTTCACTTTTCCAGTATTACTGCTCCCCATGCGTGTTTGTAAACTATCTTTAATCCATTTAGGGGAGGATAAGCCTTCAGAAAAATGAGGAAGTCAGTCACAGAATCATACAGATCTGAGATCACAAACCCTCCTTCCTACAGAAAAGAGAACTAAGGTTTGTCCAAGGTCACACGGCTGCCCAGGGCAGGGCTGAGCAGAACTGGGGATCCCAATGGTCTCATGAAATCACCAAGCCCCTGCTGAGCTACGGACGACCAGCCAGGGCACCCTCCCGTGACACCTCCAGCGAGGAGCCCAGGCTGCCTTCTCTCGATGGCAGGCAAAGTGGGGCTCTGCCTTACCCAGAGGCAACGGGGAGGGAAAGAGTCCCCTTCTCCCACCTATTCAACTTCCATCCACATTCACTGCCTTTGGAAAGAGATACGTGAGCAGTCGACAGAAACTGCGATCAAGGAAAAGCATCAGAAATAGCCTATATAACATCAGAATAACATTAGGTGACTCTCACATGTTAGCTGTGTGACCTTGGCTTCTTTCAGCCTATAGGTAAACCGTCTAACACAACTTCTGGCACGGAGCACACGCTCAAGAGTTAGCTCTTTTCTCCCCCTTCAGCCTCTTCCATGGAAAGCCGGGTAACTTACATTTTCTGACCTATTGTCGAGTTCTCCTGAAAGAGCAAATCAACATCCACATCAAAGTTGCAAGTGGTGATGCACCAGGTCATTCCTCCTACCACCTGGAAGACACAAAAAGATACCTATTTTCTCTTCCTAGTTTGGGACGAGGGGAAGAAGTGGAAGGTAGATAAAATATAAATCGTTTTTATATACAAAACTGGGTACCCTCAGAGAGATAATACGTGTCCTGACTCCATCCACTACAATTCACCTCAACAGCACTGCTGAACACTGTAAAGCTTTCTGCAAAGACGGGAACAGTCTGTATCTGCACTGTTTAGTACACTGCTGCTAGCCACGTGCAGTTACTGAGCACTTGACTCATGGCCGGTGGACTGAGAAGCTGACTTCTATTACTAAACGGACCTATGATGCATAGATCCTCTTTGTACTGATGGGACAGACATTCACTCTCAGCTGGGTGAAGTCTTAGTCCAATTATAGACGAGTGCCAGACTGCAGAGAAATGATGTATTTTACGGACCAGATATGTGGGTAACAAGGGTGACATTCTGTGACTCATTACTTAATTTCCATACAGCTCATTTTTTTCTACTACCTAAAGGAGATGAGAAACCTTGCTCTAGTTTTGTCAGGGGATTTCTCGGAGATGCAGATGAGACTAAGGCTACAAATCCATTCTGAAACAAAACATTTTTAGACACAGCCTGATGTTAGAAAAGAACAACAGTGAATCTTATCCCTGGCTATGCTGTAGACTCATGTGAGATGCATAATAAAAAACAGATTCCAGTGCCCAGCCCAGACCTAACAAACCAGAATTTCAATGGCTGAGGCCTAGATATCTGTATCACAAAAGAATCTGTGATGTGCAGCCAGGGCCATGGCCCACTGGAGGACTCAACGCTTTCTTCCACCAGGAAGCTTTCCCGGCCTGCCCCAACTGATCTGAATGCTTCATTTCTGTGCATAGTTCACTGTGGCATTTACCGAATTGTGCCCTTTAGTCTATGCACGATGTTTTACTGGCCTCTCTCCCCTACTCTTTAGAAGTCAGGCTCTTTGGGTAGAAGGCCTTTGTTCTTATCCTTGTGCCCTCAACACCTACTACTATGCCTTGTGCATAAGAACTGTTCAAGGTTCTGCTGAATTAAATGACTTCATCCCATAGTGATTTCTTCCTCCTCTAAATCCCGCGTTTACCACCCACAGAATACCTGGCAATGGTCTGTGAGTGCCCCGACTTGGGATAGCTCCCTATTACCTCAAATTATTTTATCTTACATAAACTTTATCTCCCCACCCAAGCTTTCAGTTCCTTGAAAGAAGGAACTATTTATTTTGCTTATCTGTATAGCTCAAAGCTTCGTGCACAGAAAGGACTTCAAGGTGTAGTTACGGATACATGATTATTTTCTTTTAATAGGAAATTTGAACACTTCCATAATGAATCTGAATCCAGGAGAAATGGCAACAAGGACGTAGAGAAAGTAAAAACACAACCTCTTCCTCCTTTCCACGGTAAACCATGCCGTCCTGACAAAAACTAGCCTAACGCTTAGAAAGACTTTGTCTTACCTTGTCAAAAGGTGACAAGCCTTTAATTCTTGCCCTGAAATACCCAGCTGCCACCAACAGCTCCAGAATCTCAGTCAACTTGACGTTTTGTTCTTCATCTTCTCTTGTTTCTACCTAAAACGAAAGCAAAAGGCTGGTAAAAGCTACCTTGGATAAAGGAACACCAGGTATATTTCCGATGCCACAATCTCATTGCCAAGGAGCAGGTGACATTGGCTGTATCAGGGCATTCATGCCAGAGCGTGGGGACACAGTGCTGCCAGAGTCGCACAGAACAGGGTCCCTGGTCCTAACCTGCTGTTAATCGTCTTAGGTGGGGGGGGGAGGCGAGAAGACGCGCACAGGTGGTATGGACAGTTCATCAGGTGTGAAGGAATCCAGGGAAAGGAAGCTTCCAGCACATTACCACCCTGTTCTCTAACATGTGACTCGTATGGCAGGCTTCTCGACTGGATTATAAACTCCTTTCAGACGGAACAGGTAGTTTGTTTTGTTTAAGTTTATACTCATCTTGGTCCTAGAAGTTACTGACAAGAGGGGCAAGAACAAAGAATTCAAACATGTGTCTCCATCTGCACTTTGATCTCTACAGCAAATATAAGGAAGGCTTTCAACCCAGATATATTACGGGCAGATTACTACCACATAACAGGATTGCCTTAAAAATAAAAAATTCACTTAATACATTTAAATGAGGATTTTATTTAAATGATTTTAATTAATATCCTACCTTTGCTCTCAGGTTGTTTATCTACAAGTTCAATATATCTAAATATTCCAGTACTTTTGCCTCCATTTACTTTCCTGAACTGTACCTTTCCTGACTTCCATTATTGCAGAAAATAAAAAACTACTACCTCTCTACAGAAAACAATGCCAAGGTACCCTGGTTTAAATCCTCATACCCACCTCTGACTACTCCCTTACCCAACAATGCCTGCTAAATCTTCCTTAACTACGCAGCTCACATTGATCCTCCCTTCCCTTTTCTTTGCACATTATGCCAGGACTATGGCAACTGCCTCTCAATCTTCCTTCCCCGTTAATTTGTCTTGCTCATTCCTTCCGAAATCACAGCTTTCTCATCATCCCTCTTCAGCTCGGCCCCCAGCCCTCATCATTAAGGCATCACTCACTGTCTATCAGATAAATTCCAAACGTCTTGGTTTGGCATTCAGATCTTGGGCTGCAACCTATCTTTTCAGCTTCATCCTTTACCTCCTGCCAAAACAATACAGACATGGCTGTGGCCAAGCTAAACAAGCCCTGTTCACTCTCATTCCTTCACGGCTCTCCTGATATTCTCTAACCACCCAGACACCACCTTCAACCCCTAGCTCCTATTCAGTGTCAACCCTACAGCCTAAAGTGGTCACTCCTCTGCATTTCTATTTTATTTATAGTCTGTCATTCATACAATTATCAACCTCTCCTGAGTGAGATGTCTGGTGTTAATGGACACGCCAGTCTCTCCAAATAGACTATTAGCTGGTTCAGGGGAGGACCCATATATTCCATATATTATCCACCTACGTTTACTCCTCTGTTCTGAACAGCATTAGGCCCCAAGAACACACTTGTTAAGTATGGAATGACATGCTCAAACATTACATAAAGTGCAGGACCTAAGCCAGTCTCGTATTAACAAAATGTTTTCATAGTCGTGACACTGATAATGGAAATTCAAGTTTATTTTAAAGGACAAACTGCCAGGAGAAGGCGCACACATGTAGGGCTTCCCTGGTGGCGCGGTGGTTGAGAGTCCGCCTGCCGATGCAGGGGACACGAGTTCGTGCCCCGGTCCGGGAAGATCCCACATGCCGCGGAGCAGCTGGGCCCGTGAGCCATGGCCACTGAGCCTGTGCGTCCGGAGCCTGTGCTCCGCAATGGGAGAGGCCACAGCAGTGAGAGGCCCGTGTACCGCAAAAAAAAAAAAAAAAAAAAAAGAAGGAGCACACAGCTGGACATGGAACTATTCACGTGACTGTTTAATCTCTTGCAGTGTGTGGTGATGGAAGAGACAGCCTTGCAACACTGCTCAGTTTACTTCCCTCTCAAAGGACCCTGGTCTGGCCTATCAAAGATTCTGAAGGTTAGCATTCACTAATTCCTAGGAGACATGCAAAAGTAAATATTAATTATTCACACATTCTCTTCCTTGGCAAAATATCTGTGATGGTTGAGAACCATCTACAAGTCAAGAGACACAAAGAGAAGAGAAAATAAAGAATAGTTATGGTTCATAAAAATAGTATAGAAAAGGAAAATGGATGGTGTAAGTATTTTCTTAAAACTCCCGGGATGTAAAACAGGAACCCTTCATTCGTTCAATCATTTATCATGAAAACGCTTCCAAGAAGACGACAAGACATCTGGGGAAGGGCATCCCTGCCTCAGCCTGCACCTAATGAGCACCCACTGCCCACACCATGGCAGGTGCCTGGCCCATGCTTCCCATCCATTCCACGAATGGAGAAGTGTACTTTTGCAATGCACCCTGCGAAGTAACGTTTTAGCACGAGACAATGAATGGAGAATGTTAATAGGACTCCAAATTCAATTCACAGATTAACACTAAAACAAAATGCAAAAGAGTCACTGGCTAACGTGCAGGGAATGAAAGAATATCCTCTCTTTAAGCCATAAAAAGTCACCAGGCTGGGTAATACATCCCATTGTTAAAACTAAAATTCTGATAAAGATGAATGCTGTGAGCTCTTAAACCAGGCACAGTAAATTATCAGTTATCTGATACTGGAGTTCACATAAGCTGGAAGGCAGGGCCACGTCTAACTATATCTCTATCCTTCACATACATACAATAAAGGGCTTACAAAACTGAATTTAATGAATTAACCGGACTAGTGACAGCTTAATGACATATTCATATGTACTGGTCTTTGAACGAAGTGATAATAATTGGATTATTATATTCACGCTGTTTTCCTCCCAATTGCCAGGAACTTGGAAAAGTGACAAATTAGACCCAGTCTCCTGACAGTGAAGGGTTAAACAAAGGACAAACAGGGGCAAGTTGCTTTTTATTTTAGAAAGACTCTACTGGTAGTACAGTGGGACAATGAAAACGTCAGAAAACTTGCTAGGTTTTCTGGAGATAACAAAATGGATTTGCATTCTGGGAGCACACACTGACAGCTTAAGTCTGTCCTTCCATTAGTACACCTCCAGCTTTTATGCACAGAACAGTGATCCCTCAATTAGTGGTACTAGTGGGATTTAAGAACTAAGGATGCGGGGAGAGGGGAAAAGAAGCAAGATTGGCCACAGGCAGCTAAGTGTGAAGGGACCACGCACCATGTCAAGGAATCAGTCCCTCTGACAAATGCCTGCTTCAGAACCCTAGAAAGGGGACAGAGGTGCAGCGTGGATTCCATTTCTTTCAGGAATCTAGTAAACTAGACTAGCTTTTGAGCAAATCAATTGGAATAGAGGACAGATGCAAACCACCTATGCAAACCACCTATCTAAGTGATATTTGCAGCCAAAAGGAAATGCACTTTTCCTCTCCTTCCAGGTAATGTGTATGTAAATACAGAAACCGTTGATCATCCTGTCCCTCAGGACCAAGTGAGTACTTAATAACAAACACCTCCCTTCTGGAGAAGCAGCGACGGTTTCCGCCCGGCCACTCGCACGGCTTCCAAACTTCCTCCCAACGGCCCGGCGGGGCGTGGGGACAAACGCAGGGCGGCATTCCCTCCCGATACCAAGGCGGCGGGTGCCGGCCGCCAGGACCCCGTGGGCCCGGGGAGGTGGCGGCCGGCGCCACAAGGTCACCGCCCTTTGCACAACCCGAGCCCGGACCGTCCCAGCGCGCGTCTCGTGACTACTGGGCGCAGCGCCCCCTGTCCTCGAGGCGAGCCGAGTGGCGCCGGGGATCGCGGGACACTGCCGGGGGAAGCCGGAGAGGTGGGACCCCAGGCCCCGCGGGGCCTGGTGCTGCGTCGGCGCAGGTATTGGGCTGGGAAGGTTCCCTCCGTCCCGGGAGACCCGGCACCGGCTGAAGTTTGTCCCCGCCCACGCCCACACTTGCTCGGCCCCCAGCGGACAGGGCCGGTGCTCCCGGCGGCGGACACACCTGAGAGAGGGGGCGGGGCGCCCTAATCGCAGCCGGCCCCGTGGGCTTGGCCCTCTTTCGGAAACCCGGACGTGTCAGGGCGGGAGGGGGGTTCCTTACCTCCGGGAGACCCTGGCCTTCCGGCCCCTTGGGCAACCCCATGATCTCGTCGGACTGCCGTGCAGCGGCAGCAAAGCCCGCGGAGCGTCCGGAGGAAGCTGTCCCCAGCCCCGAAGCTGCTACCGGGGTGGAGTGCAAAGCGGTAACTTCCTCCCGCCGCCGCCGCTGCCGCCGCCGCCGCCGCCGCCGGCCGGGAGCTCCCTAGCCCGGCGGAGCATGCGCGTTGGGGCGGGAGCGCTGCGCGACTGCGCCTGCGCGAGGGCCCGTCCGGGAGAGGTCCGGACTCGATCTGGAGCGTGAGCTGCAGTCCAGGCCGGCTGCCGAGTTCCAGGTTCTGCGGAGCTTCGCGCCGGGGCTCTGCATTTTCCTCGAGGTGCTTTATAAAAGGAATTATTCTTCTATCTTGGGGAAATTTTGCATCCTGGGTCCCGTCTCTGCTTCTCACGGGCATCAGATGCCCCAAGTGGGTTCGGTCCTCTCCGCGAGCTGGACTTCGGAAGCCCGCTTGCTTCCGGGTCAAGGCTTGAGCACTGATGAGCTTGGCGATTCAGACCCGGCTCGTTGTGGCTCAGAATCGGGGTGTCCCATGATTAACGCGCACTTGGGCAAACTTCTTGATATACGGACCAGGGAACCGAGTACCCAAAGAAGGATTCTTCAGGTCGCTGCCTCCCCAGTGTCCGAGCCAGTGCAGCGTGTTCCCCGGGAACTCACCCCCACCATCTCCAGTTTCGGGTTCTTCCTGAGGAGAAGGTCATCTCTGAGAACGCGACTCCGGTATTGACGTCATTTTAGCTACATCATTTACCTGAAGCACCCGTTGTCTGTTCCAGAGGATGGCAACTATGTAAAGGAGTGGTGTCCCTAGCCACAAGCCCCTCGCACCCGCTCCATAATGGGCTTCTCCAGCCGTTTTTGTTTAAGCGATGAAGAAAGAGGTGACATGTGAAAACTTTTCTGTAGGGAAGATCCTTCCCTCTGTGAGTATGTAGGGTGGGGCGGGGGGAGGGGGCAGAGCGAGGAGTGTGAGGCTATGAGCCCCTTGAGATCAAAGAGGTTGTGTGTGTTTTCCTCTCTGCATCCCCAGTATCTTAAAAAGTAGGTACTCAGTTAATGTTTGTCCTTGAAGAAATTCTTTGTGCCTTTTGTACTCCTCCTCGAGTTTATCCTGACAGAACAGAGATTACTCTGGAACCAGAGTATACAAATTGTTGGAAGCATCCTAAGAATGACCATTTCCTTCTAAAATGTAGTTGGTAAATATTGCTAACAGTATTTAGCAGTAATTTGAATATGCAAATTAAGGTGCTATGAGAACTCTCTTGACTGTGTTGTGTGATATTTTGCTCTCACCCATTGTGAAGCCAGTGAAACTCAGTGTCTAAGGTGCCCACACTCGTAACTTCCCAGATGTGTTATCTTTGTAATCTTAAAATTGTCCTTCCCTGAGATGGTATAGGATGAGGGGAACTAAAGGTGGATAATTTGTAGCCATTGTTGAATGACCAGACAGGTGTTGATGCCTAGGGAACGGGTAGCACAATCTCACATAGCAGCAAGCCTAAATAGCTGTATTTAAAGTACCTTGGGGAATAGGGCCTGGAGAATAATAGGACTCAGGTAGGCCACACTGGACTTCCCTGTTGTAAATGACTTTGCAATGTTTTAAATAAACATGAGCAGCTATCTTTCCCAGTAAGAAACCATCCTGTCTGTGTAGGGTGACAGTAGCAGAGTCAGGGTGGCAGCATGCCTTTTTTTTTTTTTTAAAGATCCAGCAGGGGGTCTTCCCTGGTGGCGCAGTGCTTAAGAATCCTCCTGCCAATGTAGGGGACACGTATTCGAGCCCTGGTCTGGGAAGATCCCACATGCCACAGAACAACTAAGCCTGTGCACCACAACTACTGAGCCTACGCTCTAGAGCCTGCAAGCCACAACTCCTCAGCCTGCGCACCACAACTACTGAAGTCCATGCACCTAGAGCCTGTGCTCCACAACAAGAGAAGCCACTGCAATGAAAAGCCTACACATTACAACGAAGAGTAGCCCCTGCTCGCCACAACTAGAAAAATCCCGTGCGCAGCAATGAAGACCCAACACAGCCAAAAATAAAATAAAAAATAAATAAGTAAATTTGTATTAAAAAAAAAACAATCCAGCAAAATAGCCATGGCAACAATCAAGAAAGCTTGAGTAGGACCCCAGTGTTCATTGCAGCACTATTTACAATAGCCAGGACATGGAAGCAACCTTAATGTCCAACAGAAGAATGGATAAAGAAGATGTGGTACATATATACAATGGAATATTACTCAGCCATAAAAAGGAATGAAATCGTGCAATTTGCAGAGATGTGGATGGACCTAGAGACTGTCATACAGAGTGAAGTAAGTCAGAAAGAGAAAAATATACCATAATATCACTTATATGTGGAATCTAGAAAAATGATACAGGTGAACTTATTTGTGAAGCAGAAATAGAGACACAGAGGTAAGGAACAGACGTATGGATACCAGGGGAGGTGGGATGAATTGGGAGATTGGAAGTGACATATATACACTACTATGTATAAAGTAGATAACTAATGAGAGCCTACTGTATACCACACAGAACTCTACTCAGTGCTCTGTGGTAACCTAAATGGGAAGGAAATCCAAAAAAGAGCAGATATATGTATACGTATGGCTGATTCACTTTTCTGCACAGCAGAAACTAACACAACATTGTAAAGCAACTATACCCCAATAAAAAATAATAAAAAAAGAAAAAAGAAAAAGAAAGCTTGAGTAGGGACTTCCCTGGTGGTCCAGTGGTTAAGAATCCACCTCCCAATGCAGGGGACGCAGGTTCGATCGCTGGTCAGGGGACTAAGATCCCATATGCCATGGGGCAACTAAGCCCCTGTGCCAAAACTACTGAGCCCACACGCCACTACGGAGCCCACGTGCTCTGGAGCCCATGCACCACAACTAGAGAGAACCCTGCGCACTGCAACAAAGAGCCCGTGCATCGCAACAAAGATCCCACGTGCCACAACTAAGACCCAATACAGCCAAAAATAAATAAATAAATAAATAAAATAAACATGAAAAAAAGAAAGAGCATCTCATCACAAGAAAAACAATTAAAAAAAAAAAAAAGAAAGAAAGTTTTAGTAGCCCAAACCTTCTCTAAGGTTTGCCTTAAAGAAGACCTCAAACAGATAATATCAGAAGAGGAGGTTTGTGAGGGCTCAGATAAATGCATCTCTCCCCTTCTTCTGGCTCAGGGTACCCATACACACATTTTATCTCCCTAGTGGGGTATTTGGGGATTAAGGATCAGTCTGTCCCTCCTCTGCACATCCAGTACGGAGATGTGTGATGGTCTTCTAAGTGCAAGATTCTCGGGAACTCCACAGATGCTTTCCTTTTCCAGATAAAAAGTTGCTACAGTAAAGAGCTTCCTGTTAGGATCACCTTTATCCTGGGTGACAGTTTTACAAAGACTCAGTCATTCTGTCCTCATGTTTCTCCCAGCTCTTTCACTCCAGGGCTCTTACTGTAACCAAGAAGGGGAATTGTGAAGTCTTGAAGCAGGAAGTTAGATGGCAACTGTGGGTGTTTAGAAAAGTAGAGTGACACAATTTAGGGCACATAGCATGTTATTGGCAGTGCTTGGACTAGAGCCCCAAATTTCTGGTTCACAGTGTCCTTTTATCCTTCCATCATCCATCCATCCATCCAACAAATACTCCTGAGTTCCTTTACGTCAGTGGCTCAAACTAGGCTGCACCTTGGAATCACCAAGGGGGTTTTAAAAGGTACCAGTGCCTTGAATTCTAGCCCCAGAGATTCTGGTTTAATTGATCTGGAAAGAAGCATGAATACTGAATTTTTTCCCTTGGAATATATTGTTTATATATAAAACAATACAGGTATATGTACGTGGGCAACACAGTAGTAACTACAGTGACTACATTATTATTGTTTCTTTATCAATTACAGTGGCATACAAAATTTAAGATTCCTAAACAAACTAAGAGTCTTTAAGTTAAATGAGTTCTTCCTGAAAATTCTTAGTTGTATGCTGATCTATTCTCATGCAGTAAAGTTTTACAACACACTACCCTGTATTTAGCATGTCACATTTCTGTAGTAAAAAATAGAGGCACAGATGATACAAGCAAACCTAACCCTCCTCTGCTTCTGGACACAACCCAGCACACACACACACACGGAAACACACACACTTGGATGAGCTCTTCTAGTGCATTTTCCCAAACGTGGTAGTTTTATTAAAGAATTCCAACAATTTCCATAATTTTCACAACCACACTCTATTCACTACATTACAAAGGACTTGACGAGGATCCAGCTACACAGCAATGAATAAATGCTTGAGAACATCTCTTACATTCTGTATCTCCTGCAGAAAATGATATCTAACATTTTCTTGGTAAAATGATTGGGGAGGCAAGTGGATTTTTAAAGCTTTACAGGTGATTTTGATGAGCGGCCAATTTGACAACCACTCTCTCTGTGCCAAAGACTCGTTCCTGGTGCTGGAGATACTGCAGTTAGCAAACCAGACAAGATGATGACAGAAATTAAACATGTAAATTAATAAGATAGTATTGGAGTTTAAGAAAAAAAAATGTCATGAAGAACCTAGGGGTAAGACAGGAATAAAGACACAGACCTACTAGAGAATGGACTTGAGGATACGGGGAGGGGGAAGGATAAGCTGTGACAAAGTGAGAGTGGCATGGACATATATACACTACCAAACGTAAAATAGGTAGCTAGTGGGAAGCAGCCGCATAGCACAGGGAGATCAGTTCGGTGCTTTGTGACCACCTAGACGGGTGGGATAGGGAGGGTGGGAGGGAGGGAGATGCAAGAGGGAAGAGATATGGGAACATATGTATATGTATAACTGATGCACTTTGTTATAAAGCAGAAACTAACATACCATTGTAAAGCAATTATACTCCAATAAAGATGTAACAAAAAAAGATAGTATTGGATACAAATAAGTGTTCTTCACGAAAAAGAAACTGTGTAATGTGATAGGGAATATTTGGAGTCAGAGGCTCTTTTAGATCTGTCATCATGTACATCTTTTCGATGAAGGGGGCAGTATAGGGCTTTCAGGTGCCATTTGAAGGGAGACCCAAATCTTAAGAAGGTGCCATGGGAAGATCTCCTTCCAGGCAGAAGGAGCATCTAGGGTGTTCTGGACAACTTCTCTTTGCCCCTCCAGACCCACTCTTACCCCTCTCGCCTTGCTTGCCGCTATACAAAGCTGGCCAGTAAGGGTCCATCAGCAGGACTTGGGGTACGGGTGCCTAGGATGTGAGGATCTGGAGTGTCTATCCTGGGGTGGCAAGTTCTGGGGTGTGGGACCTGGAAAGTAGGGTATCAATAGTAATTTGGCAAACTGTATCAAGAACTTACAACATATCCTTGGACGTGATACTTCCATTCTTAGGACTTAGGCACAAAGATCTTCATCATGATGTTATTTATGAGAGGAAAACCTGGAAACTATGTAAATAGCCCATGAAAAGGGAATGGGTAAATACATCAGAGTATGTCCTTTTGGTGCAACATCATGTTGCCTGTAAAAAACGTTCACTGCAGCAGGCCAGGAAAGAAAAGGGTAAGAGATGAGGCTATATAAATATTAGCAATGTCTGCCTGTCAAAAACTCATTAAAACATTTAAAAGGCAAACTGGAAAACTATTCATTACCAGTGGCAAGAGTTCTTGCAAATGAGGAAGAAAAGTTTAATGGAAAAATGAGCCAAAGACTTGAATAGGGAATTACTCAAAGGAATTGTCACTGTATATATGAAAAATATTCTCAGCCTCACGTGAGTTATAACCTTTGCACGGAAGACATAATTAATGTTTTGAGGACATTGAACTAATGCCATAACACTCCTTCATCATTAAGGTTTTGCAAGGGTTTTGGAGGGCAATTTGGTAAAGTTAATTTGTTACCAAATATCCATTGAGTGCCTACTGTGTGCCAGGCAGGGAGAAGGGTTCTCAGTGGGGTTGGAAGTTGTGATTCAGCACCCAAGGGGCATATGCAGTTTTCACAGTGACTGAGAGTCATTACCAACAATTTAGCACCCAGCCATTGTGGATGTCAAGTTTCCTGTATTGAATTTGAGTCATAAGAATTGCTTTGGCTGGACAAAGTGAGAGAGTGACATGGACATATATACACTACCAAACGTAAAATAGATAGCTAGTGGGAAGCAGCCTCATAGCACAGGGAGATCAGCTCAGTGCTTTGTGACCACCTAGATGGGTGGGAGGGAGGGAGATGCAAGAGGGAAGAGATGTGGGAACATATGTATATGTATAACTGATTCACTTTGTTATAAAGCAGAAACTAACACACTGTTGTAAAGCAATTATACTCCAATAAAGATGTAAAAAAAAAAAAAGAAAAAATCAAGTAATGTTTTGAAAATTGAAAAAAAAAAAAGAATTGCTTTGGCTGGAGGAATGAGGGAAGATACGAGACTGTGCCAGTTCTGGGTGGGGGTGCTAAGAGCCCTTCTGTTCATTCCAACCGTTATGAGAACGCACCCACGCAGCCACGGCTCCCTCTGCCTGGGTCCCTCCATGAGAAACAGAGAAGGGAGAAGACCTGAGACCCAGCCCCATGAGTGGGGTATCAGTGTGAGCACTGAGATTTGGCGGTTGTTTGCTGACATCGTCATCACAGCGTAGTCTGACTAATGCACCACACAAGGGAGAATTGTCTCTCCAGATGCCAGAAGCACCCCCAAACCTCTGACGGAAAAACACTGGGTACAGTAAGTGAACAAAATGGAGCTGTGAGATGAACGTGCACAGAAAAATAATACATCAAAATAATACAACAAAAATAATACAGACGAATACAAAATAATACGACGAAAAGTAATCACATCAAAGCTACGTGACTGCGGGTGAAATACGTGCCATTCATGGCAGGTTGAAAGGTGGGATGAGAAGGCAGAGAAGGACGAATGGCTTTGAGTGGGAAGTCAGTGAGCTTTTCTCCAGGGATATCCATTTAAGAGCTGGGGTGGAGTAAGAGACACCGCAGGGGAAAGCGTTTGGGGCTGAGGGATGTGCGCGGGCAGAGCAGAGGGTACCTGGGTGAGCCTGAGGGACTGGACTTCAGAGAGGGGGAGGGGGAGGGGGAGGGGCCCCGCCCACGCAGGGCCTTGAGAGCCCCACCCCGCCGCCCAAGGTGTTCGGATTTCACCTAAGCACAAGGACAGCGATCAGAGAGCTTGAAGAAAAAGTATTTCATAAGCACGTTTGTCTTGGCCCTGGAGTCAGTTCAGCCCTCGGTTCACAGAAATGGACTTTGGGTTTCAAATATCCCCCAGTGACAAGATTGCTCATGTAAAACTCCTACTACTGTTCATGTTATGGGGACTCAGTTAACAGCAACAGCCTAAACCCAGCCCTTACACCGTAGGGAAACGGTAGGGGAGGAAACAATTGACTCAGGAAATGTATTTCTAAATAAAGTGCGTTTATGTAACGTTATCCAAGGAACCACAGTTCCATCAAGTTTCTGTGTGAAGCTAAATGAAAAAGGTGCAAAATTACTTTAGAAGAGAGACCAAAAAATGATGTTTTCCTGGATCAGTAGGAGAGACTTCTTAAATAGTCTTAAATAAAGACATTATGCTTTCATTATCTTTCATTATCTTTCATTATCTTGAAATCAAATAAAATGGAAATAATTTACTAGTAAGATTTACAATTATGTTGTAGATTTCTGAAATGTTCTCCTAAGACCCTTCCCGTTTCTTGGCAAAGACAAATGATTGCTGCAGTGTTTCTGGATTATTTGATTGGATTTGTTAAAACAACAAAACTGCTCTATTTACTCTACCTGCAAACAATGACATGGAAGTCGTCAGCTTATAAGATTCACATTTAAATAATCTAAAACTAGAAAAACATCATCCTAAAAATTTTAATTCTAACAGGCCTCTTTTTGAAACCCTTACTTAATAGCAATAAAAGTAAGAGAAAAAGAAATCAGAATTAAATTAGTAGAGAGAGAAAAAATCATCTTGTTGCAGTTCTGGATCCTCAAAATTGGACTCATCACAAGGTGGGATCAACTTGGAAGGTAAGTCACTTCTGTTCTCAGGCTGTGTGGATAGAGGGCTGAATCCAGTGCTGCGGGTAGTGACATTTCTTGTTGAGAGTAGAGGATGTGATGGACCGGCAAAGACCCTCAACAGAGAAAACGCCTGGGGAGTTTCCTCCTCACTTTCCAGCTGCAGGACAGAGGATCCTCTTTTCAAGAACTACACATGTGGACAAGGAGGTGTGCAGGAGATTGTTCATGGCAAGCTTTTTTTTTTTTTTTGCGGTACGCGGGCCTCTCACTGTTGTGGCCTCTCCCGTCGCGGAGCACAGGCTTCAGACGTTCAGGCTCAGCGGCCATGGCTCACGGGCCCAGCTGCTCTGCGGCATGTGGGACCTTCCAGGACCGGGACACGAACCCATGCCCCCTGCATTGGCAGGCGTACTCTCAACCACTGCGCCACCAGGGAAGCCCATGGCAAGCATTTTTTGAGATAGAAAAATACAATGACCTAAATATTCATCAAACGAAGGATGGATATATATAATATATATATATATATATATATATTTATATATATATATATATATAATTTGGGATATCTCCCTGGTTTAATATCCAGGGCTGAAAATGAACTAGAGTTATGTGTTTGAAGATGGATAATTGTGAAACATATAAAGTTGAATTTTTAAGAAAAGCAACATTCATAAGGATTTGCTAAGTTTACACACATTCAAAATAATATTAGTCAATGCTTCTGGATACATAAATATGTAGTAAAAGTGTGAAAGCCTGCCTGGGAATTATGCTCATGACTGTGATTCTCTCGGGGTCGGGGGAGATGGAGCAGAGAAAGGAGTGGGAAGGAGGGTCAGAGATCATCTATTCTATCTGTAATGTTTTATTTCTTGGGGAAAGAAGATCTAAGGCAAATATGATATAATGTCAATATTTGATAAAGGTAGGTAATAAATACATGGGCAATTTTATTATTCTTATTTTCTGCATATTTTAACTATTTGTAGTAAAATATATTAAAGATGAAATAAAGAAAAACTTTAAAGTGAATTAGCGGCAAGAAAGGGGACAGAGGGTGTAGACTCCTCTGTGGAGAAGCTTGGTTATGAATTGAAGGAAAGAAATAAGATGGTTAGGGGTACGTGATTGATGGAGACTTTGTTTCTTTGGCTTTTTTAAGAGACAGCAGAGACTGGAATATCTTTTATTAAATTGCAGGGAGGAAGCCAGATGAGAAAAAAAAAAGTTGAAAATACAGACTTGAACCTTAGTGCCTTAGCTCTTGCAAATCTCCCTAAAAAGTGCATGTTTTTCTCCCCGTTAGATTGTCAGCTCCTCAAGGAAGGACAAGGGCTGTGTGTTTTCTGTTTATCTTAATGCCCAGAGCCTGCCTCGAACAAGTGCACCGTGGATGGATGGATGGATGATGGATGGATGGGTGGATGGATGAAAAGATGTAGGCCAGGTGTGCAATATTAGCATAACGTGTGCATCAGAATGGCCACCAGGTGGCAGATGTGACAGTGATTATCCTTTCGGAGAAAAGAGTTCAGATGGACCACAGTTATAACTGTACTCTTGAGTAAGCTTATGTAAGTGAAATACACCCAATATTTATATGGGAATTTGGGACTGTCTTATCATCTATTGATTTCTCATTTCAAATATCAGTAGGTCAACTTAGTCATTCTTGGAAAAAGAGCTCTTGGTGTAAAAAAATGCAGTTGCATTGATTTGTGGTTAAAAAAGGGACTAGACTAGACACATGTGTCCATCTTCTTTCTGTCCTGGTATCCAGATAGTATGAGAGTAAAAGTATGATTCCACAAGGACAAAAAGAATGGAAGAGGAAACCAAAAAAAGCTATTATAACCAGTTCAGTAAATGGGTTATACTCGATAAGCTGCAAACAGGAAGAAACCTGGTTTTCCTCCCACCCATCTTCTTTAAAGTTGCTCTGTTAGAGTTCCTTTCCCCCCCATCTGGATCAGATCTTGTGCAGATTCTAAGGCTCTTATGGGCACTTTGGGAGGCTAAAATCGTCTCCTTGTCAGGTATTAAAAAGTCCAGTCTAATCTAATCTTCAGTCTTTCATCCACTTCATACCTTCTCCCCCTTCCTAGCTTGAATCTGACCTGGAATTCTGCAAAATGGAAGCAGGGGTTCATGGACTATTCTTTTTTTTTTTTTTTTTTTTTTTTTTTATGCGGTACGCGGGCCTCTCACTGTTGTGGCCTCTTCCGCTGCAGAGCACAGGCTCCGGACGCGCAGGCTCAGTGGCCATGGCTCACAGGCCCAGCCGCTCCACGGCATGTGGGATCTTCCCAGACCCGGGCACGAACCCATGTCCCCTGCATCGGCAGGCGGACTCTCAACCACTGTGCCACCAGGGGAGCCCCATGGACTATTCTTTTATTGCTCTCACCCCACTTCTTCCCACATTCACTAACTGATGCTTCAGCCCCTCCCAGTGTCATGCCCAAGGGGAACCAGAATTAGAAGAGGAAAATTGTATTTGATTGGGCTGTTATGCCTGTCACTGATGCCTCTGTGTGACAGGTGCCCCAAGCTGATCCCTTCTGGTGAGCATGCTGTTGTAGTATTTTTTTGCTAACTGTCTCGTGGGACTTGTGAACTTGCTCTGTTCTCCCCACACTTCACTGGGGGAAACACCATGCTGCTGACATCTCATGCAGTTCCCTCTATTCTCCTTCCATGTGCTCCTGAAGAAAGCTCATTCTGCTAGTACATAACTGTTAGGTGGGGGGTCCTCTCAAGCTCACTCTCACCTTCCTGGTTTTCCACTTAGTTCCTGGAACTCGTGGATCTCCATCCAATCCAACTATGAAAGTTTATAGACTATTCCCACTCTAGTCTCTTCTTTGTTCTACACAGGTAATACCAGGTAGCCTCAGGTGATTAGAAGGCACTAATCTCTCCACCCCCCACCCATCAGACACCCTAAGTCCAGAGAACATGGGTCTAGTTCACCCCCAAAGCACTCTCTTCCCACACTTTGCCCGACTGCCCAGGTTGCAGCATAGAGCAGGCCTACAGGTGTCTGCAGCTCAGCAGAAGCTGGCTGGGGCCCAAGACGTTAGTCTCTATCCATGGCAGAGAATCCCAGAGTCTTGAGTGTGTGTTGAGAAGCTTCCCTTTGCTGGGCCTGAGGGGTAGAGACAAGCATCAGCTTAAAATGTTTCCACTCCCACGTATAATTATTTTAAAAAATCTTGACTCACTTTGAAGAATCTCCAGCCTTTCTTTTTCCCTCCCTCCCTCCTTCCCTCCTTCCTTCCTTCCTTCCTTCCTTCCTCTCTCTCTCTCTCTCTGTCTCTCTCCCTCCCTCCCTCCTTTCCTCTTTCTTGCTTTCTCTTCATATATGCATAGAGGTGGAAGGTAGGCTAAGGGCACAGGACCTGTTTCACGATCTCATAGTGAGTCTTATATGAATGGTCTAGCATCTTTCTTTGGAATATGGGGGTACATTACATTCTAGGTTTTAAACCTCAGCCAAAACCCCAATTTTTTTTAAAAAAACCTCACTTCACAGCCTTGTATGCTGTACTTATACAATTACAATTATAGATATTTACTAATTATAATTAATAATAATTCACATATGAAAGGGAGCCCTTGGAAATTAAAAAAAGATAGCTGATTAAAAATCAATAGAAGAGTTGTAAGATAGAGCAAAGGAAATGTCCAGGAGGTCAGACATCATAATAGAAGACAGTAGGGGAGGCGATTTTCAAAGATATAATAAAAGAGTGTCCAGATTAGAAAGACCCTCCAAATGCCATGCATAACGAATGGAAAAGTGATTCACACCAAAGCACAGTATAATGACATTTCACAACACTAGTGATGAAGAGAAGATGCCAAGATTTTACAGAGAAAAAGACCAGGTCACAGAGAAATGAGAATTAGAATGGCATGATTTTGCAACAGTAGCACTGGAAGCTAGAACAAAATGGAGCGACACATTCAAAATTCTAATGAAAAATTATTTTTAACCTAGAATTCTGTACTCCAGTAAGATTTTAATCAACCAGGGGAATAGAATAAACATAAACATGCAAAATGTACTTGCTAGTCACCTGTGACGTCCATTCTTCCTTGCTTCCTTTGTAGCAGAACCTGTTTGGTGTAAAAATATGCTCAGTTGGGGCTTCCCTGGTGGCGCAGTGGTTGAGAGTCCGCCTGCCGATGCAGGGGACACGGGTTCGTGCCCTGGTCCGGGAAGATCCCACATGCCGGAGCGGCTGTGCCCGTAAGCCATGGCTGCTGAGCCTGTGCATCCGGAGCCTGTGCTCCGCAACGGGAGAGGCCACAACAGTGAGAGGCTCGCGTACCATAAAAAAAAAAAAAAAAAAAAAAAAAAAAAATATGCTCAGTTAAATTTCTAACTAACCTTGAAACCTTCCTCTGCCTGAAGACAATAAGTTTCCTCTTTGATCAAAGCTGATGACTTAATGTGTTTTGTTGGTGTCTGTATTCCCAATGCCCAGTGGAGTAGGTTTTCAATGACAGGTTTTTTAAATGAATAAATGAGCCAAACAGTGAAGAGATATCATCCTCCTCTATCACCTTCCAAGATTTGCCCACCCTCCTTTAAGACGTCAGCATTTAATTCATAGTTTATTTTCCTCACCATCTTTGGCTCACAACCTCCATCATTTCAATGCCCACAATATCCTTCCAACCTCAGACCTCACTGTGCCTTGACTTTTAAAGGGATGAACTAGATTATTCCCCGATTCTGTTCCTTGCATCTGTATTTTCATCTCCCAAAATTTTTTATTGCCTCTCGGCAGAACAATTACAATACCTTCCAGCACTCTTTCATCCCATGACACTGCCATCTGATTTATCATGTGAACAATGCAGCCCCCTGATATAAAAACCCATTTATTAGAAATCGTCTGAGGAGTTTGTTTTCCCTTCACAATCTCGTTCCAACATGTCCTCCTCTCCTAACCTCCCACAGCCACCCTAGATTTCTCACCTCTTCTCAGAACCCGCCTGGAATCATCCTAGTTCTTTGCAATTGTTTATACTGTTCCCTCTGCCTGGAACTGAACTTGCATTCCCTCCAGCCCCCAGTGCTTCATCTCAGCCAATTAAAAATGTACCCATTGTCCTAGGACCTGTTCCAATGCCCCTGTCTCCCATGAAGCATCCCCCAATGATTCAAGCAGAATTAATCCCTGAAGCCTCTATGACTGCAAAACACTTTGCTCTTATGTCTATTACAACATTTATTAGGACAGTTAATAGTATACATGGCTACCTGCCCGTGGACACTCATTGAGGATGCTCCATTTCTGTGATACTCCAAGACGTAGCTGTATGCATTGTATGTGCCTAGCACATAGTACATACCAAAAGTTGTTAGATGAACTGAATTGACGTTCAAGGAGCTATCTCTGACTGTGATTTAAGTCTAGTGGCTTGTGGAAATGGGCAAGAGCAATGCATATCTCCTCCCTTAGGGACACTGCCTCATAATTATTTTAAAAGTTTTCTATTTTATCAGAGCCTAAGAAACTGCTCCTTTTCAAATCTCCACCAAAGTATTATTTTCCTAATTAATTATTGCAGAAGGATAACTATTGCATAAATCAATTCTCAACTTAGTTTGATCGTGACCACTAATGAACTAGATTGGAGATCAGAAGCCCCAAAGAGAATGTTTTCAGATGAATAGTATATTTTATTTGTCAGCAGTCCTCAGCCTCAATTTATGGTGAAATTAACTGAAAGTGGATTGCATATAATTGTCAGCTCATTGTCAGTCTGCCTTTCCAAGGCCGGGAGAAGATAGAATGACGAAAGGTAATTTCGTTTTTCTTCATAATTGCTTCTGGATGATACCAGAGCCTTTGAAAGAGAATGTGAGGCTCTGCATTTTGAAAATTGCAAAGAAAAAGCAAAGCTTGGGTTGAATACCAAAAATTCTGAATATGTCAGCTATAGCAGAATTAACATTTATATATATATATATATATATATATATATATATATACTTTTGCAATCTGTTCCACTAAAATTGTCTACAACAGATAACATGATTTTGGACTTGAGATATGAAAAACATTATCTTATGTGTCATCAGTGATAGGATGGGAATTTGAGTCCAGTTAGCTTTATGGTAATTTTTGAAAAGGGTTAAAGAGCAATCAACTTTCTTTCAAATGATATAAAGAGTTGGTGGAAGTTTTTTAGGTACTTCAAATTATCAGGGAAGAGAATAGTCTACAGCCGATGCAGATGAATGAGCATCCAAAGAACAAATGCAGTGGCTTCCCTGGTGGCACAGTGGTTGAGAATCTGCCTGCTAATGTAGGGGACACGGGTTCAAGCCCTGGTCTGGGAGGATCCCACATGCCACGGAGCAACTAGGCCCGTGAGCCACAACTACTGAGCCTGCGCATCTGGAGCCTGTGCTCCGCAACAAGAGAGGCCGCGATAGCGAGAGGCCCGCGCACCGCGATGAAGAGTGGCCCCCACTTGCCACACTAGAGAAAGCCCTCGCACAGAAACGAAGACCCAACACAGCAAAAATAAATTAATTAATTAATAAACTCCTACCCCCAACATCTAAAAAAAAAGAACAAATGCAGAAGATGAGCAGATAATGTTGAAGAAAGAATTAGACCTTGATGCAAGACAAAAATAAAATAGCAACTTCAGTTTTCTGTCATTTATTTATATTTATTCTAAAAATGAATTAAGATAAAGGAGGCTCTTGCTTGTTGTAATGAATCAATCACTAATTAGTAAGGAGTGCCAAAGCACTGTGCTGTCAGACTTCAGATCACCATTTCCCGCAGTGTGTTTCATCGAGTAATACCTTGACTTGTTCAACTTGTTCACCCCACGAAAGGGCTCCATGGGTCAAATAAGTTTAGAAATGTGGTGTATTGTGTCCCACCCCACCCCGCCTTAGAAAGTCACACCTGGAGGAATCTTGCCATAGAAGAACTGTGTGCTTTGTGTATTTCACAAATGTATTTGACTACAGATACCAATTGATGCCTCATGGAACACTGGTGTTCCCATGGAAGCCTGCCTGGGCAATGGTGCACTCTGAGGACCGTGCCGGCTGGTGATGCAAGAGGGTCTTGATCCGTACATTTAGGTGGAATCCACCCTAAACGCTCTATCTGGGAGAGGCGTGCATGCACGATCCTGTATGTATGTCAGAGACTTACGCAGCGGGACTGTTGTCTTGTAAAGAATGGGCAGGAAAAGTGGAAGAGAAGTTATATTAAATGAGGGGGGTCTCTATGAAATGAGGGGATTCCCCCTAAATGCAAACTGAACAATAAAGTATTGCTATAAAGAGATCCTCAGTTGTCAACTCAGCCAGTAGAAAAAGTACCTGAATTGGACATCCACTGTTTTCTAAGTAATCTATGATGTGCCTCTCCTTGCAAGCCCCTCGATAGGTCCCAGAGCTGAGTGCAACACCTTAACACGGGCTGCAAGTAGCGGCCGGCTCTGGCCCAAGCCAGTCTGCTCATGCTTGCCTCACACACTCCCTCTTGTGGCTCTAGCCTCCCTGGCGCCCTTTCCCATCTTCCAGAGGTCAAGCTGTTCTCCCCTCAGCACCTCCCGCAGGTTCACCTCTGTGAACCCCTCTTTTCTACTTCTGACTTCCTTGGGAAAGCCATCCTGGACCCCACCCCCCAGATCAGATCAGGTGCCCTTGTAGGACACTAGTTTTTCTTGGTAGCACTTATTGCAAATGATTAACTCTATATAGGGACATTTGTTAACATTGTATTGGGGTATAACATACACCCAACGAACCGGCCAATCTTGAAGAATTTTTACATATGTCTAAATCCAAGGAGCCACCACCCAGGTTAAGCACAAAACATTTCTAACATCCCAGAAGGCTGTGCTCTCCTCTCCCATAAATGATTCTCTTTTTTAGCTTTTATCACCGTAGGCTAGTTTTCCTATTCTTGAACTTCTTACAGATGCTCCCCATTGTGGCTGTAAGAGGCACCCAGATGGGCATGTGTAATAGTATTTTATTTTACTAGCATTTTGTAGCATTTCACTGTATGTATGTCCCACCGTTTATTTATTCTGAATATTTTTGACCCTCTTCCCCTCTTTACTGTAAACTTCATGAAGCTGCAGAGTGTGTGCCTGTGATGTGACTGGAATGTCCTTAGGCTTAGGACTGTGCTTGGCGAAGAGAGGGAACCCAGACATTTTGTCGAAAAACGGAGTGTTTTTGTTGTTATCGCTGTTTTGTTAATCCTTTTAAAAAGCTAACACAATTCTCTCATTTTATGGATGGAAGCTTTAAAACCTGAAACATAAAGAAGTGAAGCTAAAGTTAAAACAAATTCTCAAATCCAACCATATACAGTTATGCAGCTGCACACCAGGAAATGTCTCAGATGGCCAGCAAACCACCAGAAGTAGGAAGAGGCAAGGAGAGATTCCCCTACAGGTTCCAAAGGGAGCATGGCCCTGCTGACACCTTGACTTGGACTCCTAGCCTCCAGAGCTGTGAGACAATGAACTTCTGTTACTTTAAGCCACCTCACTTTTCATACTTTGTTATGGCAGCCCTAGGAAACCAATACAGAGCGTAGGAAGAAGGAAAACCACAGGTCTCCCCCCTACCCTACTGGCTGATGACACCTTTGTGGCGCCCTTGAGAACGCATCTCTCAGATCTCCCACTGCAGTGAGTGCAGTTTGCTAGTGGCTCTGGTCCATCATTGCGCTGACCTCAGGGCCACGCTTTCCTGCTCCAGGGACTGAGCCCAGGAGGGGTACTTGGGACTCTTCTAGGCAGCTTTGACTCGAGGACTTCTTCCTTCATCTCCCTAACCTCCTCTGTAAGCTGGGAAAGGGGGTGGGGTGTCTGCGATGGGGCCTCTGGCCACCTCAACCTTAGTGATGCAGGTAACCTACCAGAGAAGCTGGAGCATTTCGCCAAAGAGCTGTGTACGTGTATGACCGAGAATTCGGAGAAGCTGGAGGCGATCTGTGGGGCTGAAGATCTGTGGGGTTGCAGGCGCTGCCCTGCAGCAGGGTGAGCCAGCAGATCAGTGACAGCATGTGGGGGCTGCAGTGGTGCCTCGTTCAGAGTATAACGGAGGCTGCTTGCCTTTTCTTCTTTCCAGACTTCACACTTACCCCTCTTCTCACCCTACCCCAGAAGCACACAGGGAAGGGGATTCTGCTAAGTGTAGTTCCTATCTAGCTAAAGTGCCCCAGTACAAACCACCACTGTTCGTACTCTGCGTTGTGCCTGGAGAGCTCTTTCAGTGTCTTGGTTGGGGCATACACACCTGACTACTGGCGTCCCGGTAAAAGACAGGAGATAGGTGGGGGCTTGAGCTGTGAGCCACACTAATCCCTTCGTTTGGGGCACAGAGCCTCATCCATGACCTCTCTCTGCTAGGGGTTCCAGGGTTTCATTGTCTCCAGAGATTAATTCTCTGGTTTCTTGTGGGAATCAGGGAATCAGTGACCCAGCTATAAATGACAGAAGAAATTAGGGACAATTGCTCTGGTAGAGGCTTCAAACAACCTTCCTGTATCAGCCTGGAGCCTAACTCCTGCTCTCCAAGCTGCCAGGTGCCTCAGCCCTGTGGTTTTCAGGGTTCCCGGGGGTAAATCACTCCCCACCATTAACCCAAGTGGGCTCGGAGAGGGTCTCTCTTCCTCTCTTTTATGAAGCCAGATACTAGCTCTCTGTCTGTTTTCCCACTCCCGAAATGTCATCACATTTCTCATCTGTAGTCATCAAATTTCATCCACTGTGGTCTCTCTTGCGTTCATTGTTTTTGCAGGTTAAGGTTTAAGCTGTTTTTTTTTTCTTCCCATTTTAGTTGTGTCTCAGGAGAAAGTAAGTGGTCATCAATATGTGGATCCAACCTACCAATTTTGACACAACGTTTTTCCATTTACTCTTTTCTTTTTTTTTTGCGTTACGCGGGCCTCTCACTGCTGTGGCCTCTCCCGTTGCGGAGCACAGGCTCCGGACGCGCAGGCTCAGCGGCCATAGCTCACGGGCCCAGCCGCTCCATGGCATGTGGGATCTTCCTGGACCGGGGCACGAACCCACATCCCCTGCACCTGCAGGCGGACTCTCAACCACTGCGCCACCAGGGAAGCCCTCCATTCACTCTTTAACCCCCAGCCCCCTGGCCTTGTTTCCCACCATCCAAGGAACTCCTGGTGGGAGTCTCCACTGTCCTAATTGCTAGGTCCCTAGACTCTGCAATCTTCATCTGGATTAAATTGTCTTACTTGGCCTTGCGCATACCTGTTTTTTTTACTCCTGCCTGGTGGACATTTTCTCCTGTAATGAGTCTCTTGAAAACTCCCCTATCGCTCCCCCAGTCTCCTTTGCTCGCTTCTTTTCCTTTGCTCTCTCCTTACATGAGCTTCCTTAGAGCTTCATCTTTGGACCTCTTTCCCTGCACTCGCATCATGTTTCAATGATCGTGTGTATGTGATGATTCTCAAATCTATATCTTCATTTGTCTTAGGTGAGGACTCCTTGTTGCAAGAGACAGAAACCTGATTCAAACTTGCCTAAGAATAAAAGGGGAATTTATTAGCTCATTCATATAACTGGAGACTCAACCAAGATGCTCAAAGCTGTACACACATGGGGACTTGTCTCTCTCTGCGTCTCTTAGCTCTGCTTTCCTCTGTGTTGACCTCGGTCTCCCACAGTCCTCTCTACATGGTGACAGTTTGGCCACTGGATGCTCCATCATTTCATGGTTTACTTGTCTCAAGATCCCAGAGAAAGAGGGTGTCTCTTTCCCCACAGCTGGACCGTGGCCCTTGTGAATCATGGGGCTTTGCCAGACCTGCCTATGTGTCCTTCTCTGGGCCTGGTGCAGGGGCTGAATGGGATGGCTGTGGCCTAGGAAAGAAGTGGGTCCCTGAAGAAAGGGAGGGCTGGGGAAGGAGTAGAGAGGGGAAATGAGATACTGCATTCGTTTCGACAATTTGAATGAGGAGATCTGGCTTCAGGAATCAGGGCTGTCATTCTGGATCTTCAGGGTTTTGGTCCCTTGTATTTACAGTGAGGAGGTTGTACTTCTAAGGCCTTCTAGTTGCCATCATCTTTATTTTTATTCTACGAATAATTGACATAAAGCAGAACCTTTTGGCAATGCCTCTGAGTGCCATCTGAGGGGCAGCAGAGCATGGCAGCTCAGAGCACGAGCTCTGGACTTGGATTGCCTGGGTTCTTCATGTGTCCATCATCTCGGCAACGGCTTCGTGGGTGTGTGACCTGTGCAGTCTCGCAGGACACCACGTGCAGGGAGCCTCAGCCTTGGTTTAACACTCTGCTGTCATTCTCTTGGAAATCTTGATAGTTTCATCTTTGACCTTATGTTTTGTAAGTGAAGTTGCACCAGACATTGGAGCCTGCCTGTGGGTAGAGGAGATGAGAGCGTGTGGGTGTCCGCTGTTCCCTGCCAGCTCATCCCCTTAGAGAGTTCACAGTGCCTCATAAGCACATAGCTCTGGTGGACCCACCTACGTGGGAGTTCAGTGAGACTCCCAGTGTGACAAGGTAAGTGTGTGGTCTATGACTGACTTTCCCTTTGAACCAGAACTTGCTTTGAACGTGGAAAGAAGGCAGTGATGGTCTAAGAAACACAAATGACAGGGAGCCCTACCACATCCTTTCTTATATTATTCCTCTGTATTAGCCAAACACTTACACTGCAAATAATGTCATAGAAGGAAAAAGGATTATAATTCCTTTTCCCTTCAGTCCTTCCTCACTCATCAGCAAGCCAAAGGTAGAGAGTGCTAGCAGAACATGCACGTATCAAGTGGAATCAAAACAGCTGAGTTAGTTCTGTGCCACCTTGCCACTGTTCTGGTAAGAGCAAAATACATACTACAGGTATAAACTGCAAAATAACGAATTGTGTAATTTTGGTTCTTTTTCATATGAGTTAAATATTTGCATTTAAAACCGGCATCGCACCATATAAAAACGAATGGTAAAGTTCATACTAATAACTTAAAATTAAATTTTTCTTTGCTTAGAATGGCATTAAATAGCAAATACAAAAATCATAAGTTGAGAGAGAGAGATGGGGAAGAATGGGTAAAGCTTTATATTTTAGTACCTTGAATGGCACTTTTTCCCTGCTTTTGAAACCAGAAACCCCCTATTTTCATTTTGCACTGGACCCTGCGAGTTATGTAGCTCATCCTGCATCAACAAATTGCTTTACTTCCCCAGTGTCTCAGTTTCCTTATTTGTAAAATGGGCACAAAAACAGTGTCTCCATCATTGGATTGTTGCAAGAATGAATAGTGGTGGGCACTCAGCAATCAATGAATGTGCGCTCTTATTATTAAGATGAGTTAGTATAGAGTCAATCTGTAGGTGATTTGGTGATCAACTTAAACTTCCCTCGGTAATGACTTTATGTAACCTAATTAGTTAACCAGCTAATTCCCGCTCTTTTCCATTACCTGCATCGCCGTAGTCTGAATATTTCACTGTAATTTGTTAGTGGGTTCACTTACTTTACCACTTAGATGATGCTATTTAAATTAGTCAGTAGAATACTTTAGTCAGTAGTGGGGCAAGTAAAGTCTAGAAAAATATTTCAGGAAGAGAACACTGTGGATCAAACTTTTTCAATTCCAAATAAAAGCTGAGGGAAGGATTAAGCTATTGTTTCTGTGAAAAAAACAGAAAAGGATATTTTCCACTTCCCAACAACAGGTGGCGATGTCGCTAAGCAAATGGAGGATGTTCCTTGTTAGAGAAATTCTGCGATCAAGTGTGAGGAAGCACAGCTACAAACAACATATGGAAAACAATGCATATTTTAATTAGGTGTTAATAACTGAATATTGAATTCTTGTCTTCCTCCTAATTCACAACAGTGTTATGACAGCTAATTAATAAGTGATTGTAGAGGAAATGATTAATTATTTACAGTAATAATTAGAATAGCTTACATGCTTGTAATCATAAAATGGTTTTCAGAAGTAGATGGAGGCAAAGCAAGTTATTGTTCTGCTGTTGGAAGGACATGGCGGTGCCTCTTTTGGAATGATTTCTATTATCATTCCACAGTGTCTGGGTTTAATAAACAGGTACCATTATGCGTTTGTTCCATCAAGGTTCATTCCAGCCATGGAATATAAAATCATGCATGTGTATTTTTTTACAGGATCCCCTGTCATCCTTATTTGAAATTATGTACATAAGGGTAAACGTGAAAGCTTCCTCGTGTAGGTGAACTCTTTGGAAAGATACCAACCACAGAACAAACTAAAAATAAAATCCTGGACCTGAAGAATAAAACCTCCCCCTAGAGTCTCTGTTTCTTCATATGTAAAAACAAAACTAAAAAGCAAGTGTATAAGCCCAAACTTCTCCTTCTCCACTTCTCATTCCATATTTCAGATCTCTTTGAACTGCCTCATGTCTTCAGGATATAATGAAATCCCTTGCTCCGGAAGGAAGCCACAAAAGATAGATTTCAAGACCTTTTCCTTTGCTCTCTGCTAGTAGCAGAGCTAATGCAGTTTACTTATTAGATGAGTCACCATGGATACTGGTACAGTCAAGCCAAGCCTACCCGAGTGAGGGGAATTGGAGAATTGAGGCAATTATCCTCATAACTTAAATAAACAAAGTCCCCCCATTTTTGTTTCTGTTACCTGAAATTTTCAGGTGAATGTCTAATTTTAGCTTTGAATTATTAAAGGTGGTTCTTGCCTCAACTCTTACTAAATTTGTGAGCAGAACTCTGGACTCCTTTGCCGTGAAGCACCTTAAGAAAGTTTACCCAAGGCAAATGGATTCCTGTGCTCTCGGTTTTAACATCCTGAGCATTTCTACCTGGCATTTGGGTAAACAATGGGGATAACTCAGGTCTAGGATGAAACATTTCTGAAGGGTAGACAACATTCAGATCTGGAAATGGTTGCTTGGAGAGACCAGATATTTTTAATCAGACAAAAGACATTCCTGATACCACGTCCTTCCTGCAAATATGGTCCTCAACATGTCCTGCATGGACCACATGTTTCTCCACTGGCCCCAGTCCAAGCCACAACCTGCACTGACACTTCCAGTTGGGATTTTATGGATGGTCTTGCCTGCCTCTCTGAATCTCATTTTTCTCCTCAGGTCATGTCCCAGCTTTACCAGTGTGAATTCCCTCATCTGAGTACCCTTAACTTAATGTCAATGAACATTTTTTTTTTCGGTACGCGGGCCTCTCGCTGTTGTGGCCTCTCCCGTTGCGGGGCACAGGCTCTGGACGCGCAGGCTCAGCGGCCATGGCTCACGGGCCCAGCCGCTCCGCGGCACGTGGGATCTTCCCAGACCGGGACACGAACCCGTGTCCCCTGCAACGGCAGGCGGACTCTCAACCACTGCGCCACCAGGGAAGCCCGCCAATGAACATTTTAGAGGAGCTTTGTAAGTATGAGGCATGACTGTTATTTCCAAGTAATGAGTTATCGTATTATTGTTATTTAATATTCATGTTCAATGTTTTAATTATTTATCACCTTGACTTTAAGTCACCATTGTTAGGGTTCAAAGAGAGCCCTGGTGATGATAATTGTTATGGTGTGAGCCCCACATGACTATGCTCGGCACTTTTTTTTCCATACTGTGCACTTTTGAAGGCTGACTCAACTTTCTGATTTCACACTGCCTGCCATACGTATTGTTCTGTGACTCAGCATTGAGGGCTCCTATGGCGACCTCATCTCTGATTCCTTCCCACCATGCAGCAGCTGTGTGGCACATTCGGAAGTTGAGTATCTGTCTGATTGGACAGTATTTTGTGGTGGAAGGGGCTATATGACAGAGATGGACATCAGCAGCTGACTGACCTGGGCTTGAAGCCCATTCCTTCACTTCCATGATGTATCCCTTCCGAATATGTCTTACCTCCTCTGAACTTCAACTTGAAACAGGGAAAATAATACAGGTCTCGCAGAGTAGTGATGGGAAATAACTTATGTAAAGCGTCTGGCATGAGGTGAGTGTTTAATAATGGCGGCCATCATTAGAACTGCTGTTCAAGCAACAGGAGCCCAGGTACTTTTATTCTATTGCTGTATGGCTTCATCTCCTTTCCCCACCTTTAAACAGGACTTTATCCATCAATACTTACTTTCTGAAAACATAATGGGAACCCAACACTGTAGGGAACACAAATAATATGTGTTTGCAGTGATTCTGCCTTTAATGAATTGCTTGCTTGTTAAGAAAAGGCATGAAAGAGAGTAATAATAATAATGTTAATAATAATAGTACCTAATACTGATTGAGGATTTTACGCTGTCATGCTTTGTGCTAAGTGCTGTACAAATTGGATCTCATTTCATCACCACAATAACTCATTAAACAAACAGTATTATTTGTCATCCCTGTTTTACGAAAGAGGAAAGTGGGGCTCAGAGAGGTTAGGAGACTCGCCCAAGGTCAAGATCTTAAACTTGGGCCATCTAACTCTAGGACTTGAGCCTTCAATCATTCTGCTTACTTGTTCATATGGACAGTATTAAGTGGTACTAAGAGTGGTCTATTTTCAGAGAATGGAGAGGCCAGCATAGGGTGAATTCACCTGGAAGGTGTTTTGGGGGAGAGTTATCTGAGTTCCACAAGTCTATCTTTACGAGGGAATAGTTAATAGCAAAATGTAACAGTCACAAGAAGGTGAATTAAAAGTTGCCCATGAAACCACATGTCCATCCTTTTTCTGTTTGGGTTTATACCAGTGCCTGAATCTTCCCAAGTAATTCGCTGCTGGTCGAGGTGTCCCCTGCATCCTGTGATCTTACTTCTCTTACATCAATCATTTGGACCCCACTGTTTCCAGAATTAAGGGGTGTTGTGCCAGAAGGGATGCCAGGAGTCCCACTGTGAGCTCCAGAGAGAGGGTGTGAGTTACCCAAGTTGATACCCAGGAAGCTCAGACAGCAATCAGGCCTCCTGACTGCCACACGGGTTCTCTTTCCACTTTGCCACCTTGGGCCCTGCCTTTTAATGCATCAGAGATGGGAGTATGGATTTTACAAAAATTCTTCCAGCTCTTGTGGAAGAGCTGGATGTACAGCCCTATTTGATACCCATTTCCTCCCAGATCCTTTTCTTCTCTTAATCAGAGCAGTAAGTACTGATATTTACCAAAAGACATTATTGGTCAGTCTGCATCTCCCTCACCAAAATGCCACTCCATTGTCTTGCTTAGAACCAAACACAATATGCAAGGGCCCCCTTCTTCCTGCTGAGACGTCATGCTGCCCCTCCAACTGGAAGCCGAGAGTGTTCACGCTCAAAATCCTGAGGGTTTGCTGAGATTTTCAAGTTGGCCATACACCCTCTTCCTGTCACCCAATATATTATGTGTTTGGCTGGAGACTCTTTTGTTTGGAAATAATGTCTTTATTTCAAACAAAAATTCAGAGCCTGGTTGGACAGATGCATAAACAGGTATCCGATTCGGAGTGACTTCTTCGAAGAGGCCGCCTCTCGCCGGCTGTCAGTCGGTCCCTGCTGAGTTGTTTGATGCATTCACCGCATTTTATATTACTAAATGTGGCTTATGTATCTGCCAATAAATCTGAAATACAGGTCACAGAATATGCAGCTCAAGGAAATCCATAAAAGTAGTAGAGAGAGGCTTCGCTAACTGCATCAGATGGCCAAAAGCTGAGGTCATTTCCTCTTGCTAAAAATCTAGAGCTTCATAAATTATTTTTATCACCTCCAGAGCCAAGCAAACAGTTTTGCACAGATGCCAAAGGGGTTTCATTGCTTTTGTTTCTCTTTAAGCTGAAAACATCTCTCGTCTTCTCCAAAATGATTGCGCTTTTTTTTTTTTTTTGACATTATTTACATCCTAGCAGATCGCATGTAAATCTAGCAACAGAAATGCAATTGCCTCTGGTCGGGGTCTTCAGTGACAGTGCCACAAACACCTGCGCTCAGAAGATGGTCGTGACCTAGGTTTAATTACTCCCTGTGATGGGGAGTTGACATCGTTTCCTTTAAAACATGCATAAGGAGATGTTAGGTATGCAGAGACAGTAAAAATGAGCAGTGAACGTTCGGGGAAGAACTTTATAGAAAACACTACTGAATTAACTTACAGTACATTTGTTAAACATGAGCACTTCTAATAATGACATTTCATTTAACAATGCCCTTTGTCTTTTCAGTTCATCAGTTACCTATTTCAGTAATGAACTGCAGTCATACCATTCTGATTTTCTCCTAATGTAAAGGCTCAGCTCACTTCACTGCCAGTGAAGCATGATGCTATTATTCAGTTCCTGGCTTAGGAAAAAAGCTATAGAATATATCACAGTTCTAATTGGCTAACAAATATTAAATCCTACAATTGTTAAGGGCATCCGGTGATTCTGTTTAGCTTTTGATGGGGATAAGTAAAAGAAAGAAAGGGAAACGGCTTGAAGAAGAAAAAAAAAAAGGTTAGCGTGTATACTTTACGAGCAGTAACCCAAGTATCCATTGAAAAACTATGAGCACACATTATATTTAATAGCTCAAGTGTTATCTTAATTCTTTATCAACAATTCATGCAGATAGCTTAATACCAAATATTTTAGTTAGGATTAACAACCTGTGAAACGGAAGGTTTAGCAAATGAGAGATGGAATTTGTTCTACCTGCAGCTGTAAGGGGAGGCAAATGTGAGCTCCTGGAAGGCTGGGTCATGCATGAGACATTCTTTTTCTGCCAAGTAAAGGTGGGTAGATTTGGAAAATATTATGTCTATTGTAGCCCTGATTTATACTTCCCATGGAAGGTAGTGAA